>NC_084750.1:30525353-30852853 GCF_033978785.1 Entelurus aequoreus | reverse complement strand
ACAGCGCGTGATCAATGCGCAATATTACTAAATAGTTGTTTGGCGTTAGCTCTTATACTAACGAAGTCGCTAATACTTGATTAATACGCAGGTGACGACATGTAAATGGAGTATTGTTGCCGTTTTTTTGGATGTTTTTAGAAGGCTTCATAAGCAGAATAGATGACCCCCATTGAATACATTAACCACCTATTTTTTTTTTTTGCAATTTAAAATACACAAAAGACAAAAACATATGTGTGCTTGTCTCACATAGGGACTGTAAATGATAGACAAAATTAGACAAAAAAATGCAGTTTCTTTATAATGTTGCCCCAAACGATCCCTTTAAATGGCAAGAAACTTGATCCACTTTCTGTACATTTGCAATAAATGGAAATTGATCATTTGAATTAGATTGTCCGAGGAATTATTCCAGTCATATAGTATCTACATCATATAGTATCTATAATGATAACTTGTATTTAAAGATGGATTTTAAATGCATCAGTGAACTATCGAAAGGGACAAAACGTCATAAACTGCTATTAGCATTTTGTTTGCGCCGAATATGCGTATGTTGTTGTGCTGTGGCAGAACAGCTTTTTTTGTTGTCGTTTTTTTTTAAGAGTGACGCTGTGGGGTTTCGATCATGTACACAGCTTTCCTGGGCAAGAGTGTTATGTTGCTGGATAGTGGTCAGTTTCATACCATTTCTTACTTAAACAGTGGGCATTATTAGAGATTATTCCTGAAAACTAAGTCTATTGTTTTGTGTTTATTAAAAAAGCTCTTGCAGAGTTTCAAAATCATGGACTACAGTCTGCTGATGGGTATTCACAACATGGACCAGGCCAGCCGGGAACGAGAACGGGCTGGGGGCTATCCGGTAGACAGCGGGGTGTCGGAGGGAGCAGTGACCCCAGATCAGCGCCGGCCGCAAGCCCAGAAGAGTCTTTACTGTACAGCCATGGAGTCCATCCAGGGGGAGGCTCGGGGAAAGGGAGCTTTGGATTCAGAAGACCAGTGAGTCTCCTAGCTGAACTCCACACCCGCGAACATTGATATCCGCAATCTCTGAATCATCTCTTGTATTTTGCAGCATGGGAGGCATTCCAGCTCGTAACCCAAAAGGAGAGAGGTTACTCATCTACATTGGCATCATTGACATCCTCCAGTCATACAGGTTTCTATCTCAAGAGAAAATCTATTTTCATGCATGTTTTTAGTAACCTTTTTTTATCTTACCTCCTACCTTTTAGATTTGCTAAGCGATTGGAGCACTCCTGGAAGGCCCTGGTGCATGATGGGGTAAGAGCTGTGCATTTAATGGCCTAAAAACACTTGGAAAAAATGGGGTAATGGCTCTGTTGCCTTTTGTATTGTAGGATACGGTTTCGGTTCACAGACCTGGCTTTTACGCAGAGCGCTTCCAGCATTTCATGTGCAACACAGTGTTTAGGAAAATCCCATGTAAGTGCACATCTACGCTTTACTTTTAACATTCTCTGTGCTTTATTGGCACAGGAAATACTGGGCTCTTACATAGAACATCCTCTGTCCTCTGTAGTAAAGCTTTCCCCATCTAAGAAGAGCCGTAGTGGAGGTCAAGGGGGGCTTAGGAGGGTCCCCACTCTGGGAGCTCCCACTGTGCTCTCCCACGCAACAGGGCAGTTGGCTATGGACCCCAGACTTGTTTACCACCCCCATTTTAAAAGCACAGAGTCAGAGACTGACACTGGTAAGACCTTAAGCGACAAGAGACATGGCTTTTACAACGATTCAGTGCCCTCGTTTAGCATTTACTTTTAATAGTCCTGCCAGGCAGACCAGATCTGGTTCCCAACACACAGCCGCTGCAAGACAACGCAACTGAATGTGAGGCCAACCTGTCCACCTCATCAGTAGGCAGTCTGGAATTTGCTTCCTCTCCTCCCCTAAGGTAGAGCATCGCCAAAATAATGACTTGTTTGCGCCTCCTATTATCAATCTGTGTTTTGAATACCATCTGCATTGACGTATAGGTCTGTGGGGGTGGAGGTGCACAAATCTGCAAACACAGACTACGACCAGGGTGCTTTTCACAGGTAACAACATGCAAAGCAAGCTTTGACTTTGTTTTCCGCTAAGTTGGTTTCTTGATTGTTATTGATAATACTATTTCTGTTCAAGTTTCGAGGTTGAAGGCAGTGCTGACAATTCAGCCAATCTGTCTGGAAGTGAAGATATAGTTTCTCTATCTGACATCATCCCTGAGACGACCATCAATTTTGTATGTCTGCCCACTCACCTTATACTACCCTAACATCATACAGTGGAACCTCTAAGGCAGACCTGGGCATTCTGCGGCCCGCGGGCCGCATCCGGCCCTTTGTGCGTCCCTGTCCGGCCCGCGTGAGGCCAATTATAAATTACAAAATAAATTTTAAAAAGTATCTATGTCGAGTGTGCAATACAACGGTGCTGCTTTTGTTTTGAAAATCGTTATTTGTATTACTTCCGTGTGGACGTATGCGTGTGCGTGATTGTGAGTGAATGTGAACAGCTGCAATCATTAATTACAAAATAAAGTTGAAAAAACATCTATGTCGTGCGCGCAATACAACTGTGCTGCTTTTATTTTGAAAAGTATTCTTTATGGGCGTGTGTCCGTGTGTAACCTGCGAGTGAAGGTGCACATTCAGCGACAAGTGATGCACGGTTTACACCCGAGACGCTAAAAAGAGAAAAGTTGATGAAGAATGGCGTGTTTCCAACAAGACATGGACTGCCATGCAACGTTCCCTCTAAGGTGCGTGCCTGCGCAATTGCGCACTGCTAGCGTCTGCTGCGCGCAGCAAATATATGCCGCGCACCAAATCAAATCCCATCTGAATTCTAAACAAAATAAACATATTTATTCTATGTAATTTTGCAATGTAACTTTGAGTGACAGTGACAACAAGCGGCCCTAACGGTGTTCGTCAACACCGTTCAATTGAACACCGTTCAATTATTGTAACGTCTATCGAGATGCTTCGAGGCCAGGAATTATATCGATCACTTTATTGAGCAAAACTGTTTATATTCGGCCAGAACCACACCAAAAACATAAGTAAAACACTTCTATCTCGAAAAACTAGTCATTTTCTGCCGTACAAACCAGGCCAAAACCAACTTGTCATCTGTCACCAACACGCATAGCACTAAACCACTGGTGCGTTTATGGCCACACAAAAAGTCGGACAACTCAAACACCACACAAAGTTACACTGTGACTCCTCAGTCATACGTGTGCTTATTTTACTGTCATTTATTATTAATGTTAATTTATTTATATTAGTCATGGAATGCTGTTACACACACTATGTTGAAGTATTACTATTATTATTAATTATTATTATTATTATTATTATTTATCTTACGGTATATATCAAAAATAATATTGAGCAAAATTTAATTGAAATATTGTCGATGTGGCCCTCCAGCAGTGCTCGGGTTGCTCATGCGGCCCCCGGTAAAAATTAATTGCCCACCCCTGCTCTAAGGCATGGGTGTCAAACTTTGGCCCGCTGTGTAATTTTATTTGGCCCTTGAGGCAATTTTAAATTAACACCAGAGCTGGCCCGCTGATTATATACAGCGGCGGTGCCGCGTTAACACCGCATTCACCGCTAATTCTCATACTTGCCAACCCTCCCGGGAGACTCCCAAATTTCAGTGCCCCTCCCGAAAATCTGCCCCGAGCTGTCGTCACGTCCGCTTTTCATCCAGTTCAACGACGTGCTGGCCCAGTCACATAATATGTGCAGCTCCTGCACGCACCAGCACAAGTGACTGCAAGACATACTTGGTCAACAGCCATACAGGTCACACTGAGGGTGGTCGTATAAACAACTTCAACACTGTTACAAATATGCACCACACTGTGAACCCACACCAAACAAGAATGACAAACACATTTCGGGAGAACATCCGCACCGTAACACAACATAAACACAACAGAACAAATACCCAGAACCCTTTGCAGCACTAACTCTTCCAGGACGCTACAAGGTGGGGGGGTGTATTTTGTAGCGTCCCGTAAGAGTTAGTGCTGCAAAGGGTTCTGGGTATTTGTTGTGTTGTGTTTATGTTGTGTTACGGTGCGGATGTTCTCCCGAAATGTGTTTGTCATTCTTGTTTGGTGTGGATTCACAGTGTGGCGTATATTTCTAACAGTGTTAAAGTTGTTTATACGCCCACCCTCAGTGTAACCTGTCTCACTGTTGATCAAGTATGCGTTGCATTCACGGGTGTGCGTACAGAAGCCGCACATATCTTGTGACTGGGCCGGCACGTTGTTAGAATGGATGAAAAGCAAACGTGACGACAGCTCGTAGAGGACGTTAAAGGCAGTGCCTTTAAGGCACGCCCCCAAGACTGTGGTCTGGGTGGACTACGAGATATAATGACTGATGAACACCTTCGTTCGATAATGAAGGTTGCCTCAGCTCAAAGCCTGAGCCCCGACATTAATGAACTAGCATCCAAGAAAAGATGCCAGGTATCTGGCTTGGTTACATCAGATTAGATCAGTGTGTTGCAAACTGAGCAGTTTTAAGTCCTGAATGGTTGGTTTATTCATTATTTTATTTTCAAATTTATTAGCCTGTGGAAAAAGTTCATGTTGATATTTACCTCAGAAGGCTGCAAATAGAAAAGAGGCATTCAATTTTTATTTAAATTGTATTTGATATGCTATTGATATTTTTTAATTATTATTATTATTATTTGAAACTCGATTTTGCATGTCACTATAAAGTTATATAAGCCTTGCTTGTTCAATATTCAATGCAAAACTTGTTCGGGTCCCTATTAAAAGGTTAATTGTTCAACCTTGGCCCGCGGCTTTGTTCAGTTTTTAAATTTTGGCCCACTCTGTATTTGAGTTTGACACCCCTGCTCTAAAGCATGCTATTTATCTGTCTGCCCGGGAGCCAAATCAAGCCAGGGAATGACACCATACTGACCCCTGAGTTCAGTTCAAAACTTGCAACAAATTCCTTTTTTTAAATAGTGTTAACATATTTTAGGCAGCAAACTCCTAAACACTGTATGCTGTTGTTAAACAGAGGAAGTTGAACCAATGTAAACATATTGGTAGATCCTTGCATTGTCATTTCAACCTTTCTAGCAAACATAAAACACTGGGGTCCAAACTTGTGATTTACATAACTGAGGCGTTCCTCAAGGCACCCTTTTAAGCCCTGTCTTTTTTGGCAGTTAGAAATGTTTTTCATAATATGTCCTATGTAACTAAGCTGTAGCTTGTTTACTTCAGATGTTGTCAGTAGTCATTTGTTGAAATCGTTTAGTTATACTTGTGGTGTTCCTCAAGGTTCTGTTTTAGGTACCGGTACTCTCTTTTTCATCTTTTGAGCTACTCAACTGGTGGCCCACGAGTTCATTTGAAAAAACTTGTGAGACTCACATTTTTGCAGCAGATTCTTAAAAACACGTTAGTGCTGTCATAGAAATTATCTTTGACTTGCTATTTTGCAGATAAAGTTTAGTTTAGTTTAATTTTATTATTATTTGTTCAGTGGTCAACAAAATAAACAAACAGTTTTACATAAACAAACAGTTGTACTTTCATAAATTGAAAATGCTGCAGACCGAAAGGGTTTAGACTGAAGTTGAACACTTATTGCGCCTAACCCTATAAACAATGTCAAATACAAGATGAGCTTCCTAAAAATATAAAATTTCCTTTGCACAATATATTATAAATACACCTTGTACACAACATAAACACTGTTCAATTATATACACAGTCAAGACATGTGAAATATCCTTGTACACGTGTTAGTTAAACCTTTGTACCAATTATATATTATATACAAACAATTATACTACCATTATTATTTAAATCCCACATTTAGTTTGTAATTAACATCAATCATAGTATTAACTACTGTGTTGATTCAAGAGTGATATATTTTTCCAAGACATTGGTCTTAAAGTG
Organism: Entelurus aequoreus; assembly: GCF_033978785.1. Classification (NCBI taxonomy): domain Eukaryota; kingdom Metazoa; phylum Chordata; class Actinopteri; order Syngnathiformes; family Syngnathidae; genus Entelurus; species Entelurus aequoreus. The sequence goes on along the minus strand of NC_084750.1, from coordinate 30,846,888 downwards.
TTTTTTAAATGTGTGAATGGAACTGGAACATTTTAAGGAATCATCCAAGCTGTTCCACAGATGAACCCCCCTGACAGAAACACGTCTACTTTTTAAGCTCGCTCTTATGTTTGCTTTCTGAAAGACAAAATAAATAGACCAAAATCAAATGTCTACTGTATAAGACGCTGGTTCTCTGTAATATTCAAAATAAAACTATTGGTGAAGGGAGCGGTCCGCAGTAACACAGCAGAATAAAAATGATGGGGCAAGAAAACGGGCCGTAATTCGAATGCATAAATGATCATCTAAATAAGGGCGGGTCAGAGGTCGTATCATGTCCATAAGGAAGGAGGTTTTTGTTCATTTCATAAAAACCTGGTACTTCAAGCAAGCAAGATAGGTGATGGATCTATTTACATTTGGTGCTCATAAATGCAACAGATTACTTTTGGAGCGTCTTTAAGAAGTTAAAGTCCCAACGATAGTCACACACACACACTAGGTGTGGTGAAATTATCCTCTGCATTTGACCCATCCCCATGTTCACCCCCTGGAAGGTGAGGGAAGCAGTGAGCAGCAGCGGTGGCCACCCTCGGGAATAATTTTTGTGATTTTAACCCCCGATTCCAATCCTTGATGCTGAGTGCCAAGCAGGGAGGCAATGGGTCACATTTTTATAGTCTTTGGTATGACTCGGCCGAGGTTTGAACTCACAACCTTTCAGGCACAGGACGGACACTCCAACCACAAGGCCACTGAGCAGGTCAAGTTTTGCGTATTATATAACTTAAGATGAGGCGCAAAAAACAAACGCTATTGCCGCCAAATCTGAAATGCAAGTGCCACAAAATAGTTTACACCTTTCTCGAACCAGTAGGTAAAATAAATGTTTTAGCAAATAGAAAACACTTTTTTCGCATTTCACTGTTAAATATTCAGTTTTACTTCAGAAACTGACAAGCACCGTGCTCTCTCTGTGGCACAACCAGACAAATCCATCAGACTGAAATTTGATGACCTCATCTAACATTGGCGCCGGTATTCGCTCGCGCTATGTCTGTTTCACTGTGTTTATAACTAAATTAAAGCATCAATAATTTGATGAAATCCGTGAGCGTGTGGTGCCCTCGCCAACAAGGCACATAAAAGAGACGCTGTCCTGATGAATCTGAGCGGTCTATCGTTATTTAGAATATAAACATTATTTGACCGACTTGAATCATTTGATACTGAAAAATACAGTTAAATAAACTAAACAATTAAATTAAATAAACTCAATACTAATACATTCAAATCAATCAACAACATTCACTCTGGAGCACAATATATGAAAGACTTAACTTTCAAAACAAAAATGAGTGAAACAACACAACGGATCACTCAAAAAAAGTGTTTGTTTGGATGAAATTAATTACGGTGGATGGAATAAACATTCCTCTGAAAAAACTGATCTGTTTTTTACTTATTGTTAGAGCCAGGCTGGCAAAAAATTTGAACAAAATGATCCATATTCCATTTTTGTAATACATTTGACTATTTCAAATTGGGATTTAGATTTTGGTTGTTTGGAACTCTTCAATTGCAACCCACATCAGCAGGATAGCTGTTTCATGAAAAGCGCCACGCAAATAATTGTTAGCAAAAAAAAAAAATCTGTTTTTGCGCCAAATCTCTTCTTTTATAGCCCTCAATCACAAGTGCCTTAAAGGGCTTCACAAATTTGCATTTGTTTCATAATTCGGACATCGTCGGTATTAGACTTTAGGGTTTCCACTGTATATTTCTCATAACCAAAGCCACACTTGTACAGTATTTTGTTTTGTCACCTTGATTTTTGGTTTGATCTTTTGCAGTAAAAAACAAAGTGCTGTGTGAAGAGGACATGTGCCTAGAAGAGATGAGGCAGGCAGACGTAAGGATAAGAAGAGCGAAAGCCTTCCCGTCCACCTGGGACCCCTGCACTACCATTTAAACTCACAGTGGACGCCTGTGGAAGCAGCGACGGTTGAGACGAAGACGAGCAATGATGGGCCACAACACGTCCGTGTTTGCGTGTATGTAGTCTTTCCCAACCGTCAACACTGTCACTGTGTGCGCGCACATAGATCCATGTCCCAAAGGTCATTTTCCCCCCAGAACTATATGAATTTGAGTTAGAACCACAATTTCTTTATTATTTTATTGATAGTTTTTTTTTCTACCCATAGTCTGCTAAAAGCAGCAGTGCATCAGGAAAGTAGTCAAATGAGGACATCTTGTTGTACTATGAAGATGAGTCACTATTTTTTGTGTGGGTACAGAGCAGTACGTCAGAGAGGGATCATAGTTGTTTATTTTTTCCTCCTGTTGCAGCACATCAACTCACCCTTGGTACTCACCCCACTCTGTGGTTAGTGGAGGTTTTCATATCAATAACTGTCAGTGCAATCACATTTTAGCTCTCAAGTTGTGGATTTTTTTCAATTTTTATCAGATGAGGTAACCGTAGAAGGATGGCCCTAACCTGAGCAAAGCAGTCAGGTTTTACGCCACCGTGGTGCTGCAGACTGTAAGGCTACTTGTCGCCACTGCTGAATGTACACGTTTCCACATAGAATGTGTCTTATTAACCCAGAAGAAAGCGATGAAAGTCTCCGCCTCTCATGATGTTGACCATATGTGCTAAAGGTTTGATGTGAATGGCGAGAAGAGCTGTTTGCAGCTTTCCTCTCTGATGAAGTACTAAGCCAACCATTTCCAGCTGCGACCGTTTTTGTATTGTCGTGTCTGTTCCTATTTATGCATTACCGTCCCCTCAACTGACGTTTTCTTTTACACACGCATGCCTTATCACTACAGACTATCAGCTGCATGTCGTCGGCGGCGAATCATTATCCTGGGTTTGAAATACATTTTAATGCAGACTGTACAACTCCTTACAGAGACTGTTAAAACCACACTGAAAATAATCAAGTCAAAATGGTATGAGAATAAAGTGTGAATATTACGAGAAAAAAAAAAGTCTCAAAATACATAAGTGAATGTAAAATTTCCTACGCGAAGACAAACAGTGGAGACTAGCAGCCACTTTCTTTAGTGAGAGGTAATTTATTTATCAGGTGTTGATACTTTATTAAGTATGTGTACAGTAGTTGGGAATTGAATAAAGTCAACACAAGTAAATACTGCTTCTCTCAGGAACACACAATGACGTTAAAACAGCAGGGGAGAAAGGACAAGTCGTCATCAGCGGCATATGTACAGAAATATCTAGTTGTCAATAGCAATTCAAGTCAGGAGATTTGTGTAAACATTTATGTCCTCCAGGGTAGTCCTGACAAAGGAGTGGTGCATCCCTGCAACAGCACCACAACCCTCCAAAAAGATCAATATAATTGTGTTTTGTATTCTATATGGGGCCAGATCACAACAGAAGTTATTTAAGTGTACATTCTGTATAAAACAGGCCTATATCATTTTATGTTATGTAATCCACTAACTGCCCTCTATTGTGACATGCAGGGGTTCTTAACCTTTTTGATCTCGGGACCCAACTTTTCAACTACAGAGGGGTCCGGGTCCCACCCAAATATTAACACTGAATTAGTAATCTGTCTTGATTTTTATCATATTCAATCTTTATATCTAACCTACTTACAGTTTACAACCTTATCAAGTGATATGAAACCATGTGTTAATCAACAGGATTATTATTCATTAACACACAAACTTTAGGCTGAAGTCAGGCTGATTAGAAAAATAAGTCCTAAACAAATATACTGCGTAAGAAGGGACTCACAAATAAACTTACGTACAATTATGTTGTGCTATAATAAACTTATTTAATAGATAGGTTTCTTAATCAATCAATCAATCAATCAATGTTTATTTATATAGCCCTAAATCACAAGTGTCTCAAAGGGCTGTACAAGCCACAACGACATCCTCGGTACAGAGCCCACATAATAAACTCAATAAAATGAAAATGCAAATGAAAATACAGCTTCACTACTTCAGTCATCATTTTTGCGCTTAAGAAACTTCTATGAATTTAGCTCGCCACTTCTGTTTTTTTTTCATTGTCATTACTGCCACAAGTGGTGGAGAAGTGTTACACCTGAGTACTGCTGCTGCCAATATGGACCAAAGCTGAGAAATACATATTTGTTGGCGGTCCTCTTGGGGGCGCTAGTGACCCAACGATAGGCCCCACCCCAATGGTTGAGACACACTGATATCATTTACTGTCATATTACATTACATCTTAAAATGCCCTAAAAAAAATGAATGCGCAAAATTACAACTTATTCAATCCTAAAATCACAACTTTTTACTATTACAGATTTTGTGTAAAAGTGAAACTTTTTCCATTATTATGATTTTATTCTTGTTAAAACTGCTACCATACCATACATTGTAAAACCATTCATATTTTTCCTCGTTAAATAACTCAATTCTAATATTACGTTACAAGCTTAAAATTACCAATTGAAATGTTAATGCATAAAATTACGACTTTGTCATAACATCACAACTTTTATTTTGATTATAACTTTGTGTACAATGTTTACTTTTTTTGTAAAATTCTGATTAATGGTAATTTAAGACTTTACTCACTTGAAATGATGGCTTTTCCTTCAAGCACTCTAAATATAATTGTTGCAAAATTGCTTTTTGCAAGCCATATTGTTTCTTAATCTTTATTTTATTTCCATTTTTATAAACTTTTGAAAAATGGCTGTTCTTGAGAATTACTCTCAAAATATTCTGACTTTATTCTCATAAGCATTTTCCCCCTCATTTTCAGTGTGGCAAGCTCCTTTGTACTTTGGGTAAATTAAGTTTTTTAAAGATCAGAATGTCATGATGTAGGAGGGCAATTTGGAATATTCACAAATGCAATTTTAATTTGGAAATCCTTAGCAAGGAGTTCTGTGTGATGATTAGTGTGCTCACTCTGTTGATTCCAACATGGCATTCAAATCCTCCACACTGGTCTTACAATGCCGTGTTTCCCAACCCTTATTATGCTATGGCACATATTTTTTTCAGATAAAAAAAATCTCACAGCAAACCACCAAAAAAAAGTGTCAGACATGATTATTCTGCTAATTATGTAACTTCTGCCATCTAGTGGAAGAGCATTGAATTGTTCAGTCTTTCACTATACATCACTGTCATTGACCATGATACACTATTTGTAGTAAGTAACAATTTTCAGACCAATTAAGTGAAATTGGATCATTTATTGTGGCATAATACACTTAACGTGGTTGGGAATCACCGCTATAAGGCAACAGATGACTGATGGACTCAATCTAATGTTGCTCATTTCTGCTGGTTACAGAAATGATGGCGCCTGTGTCCACTCCTGGACCAACTACTAAAAATTATGTGTATAAGTAGTTTTGGTTCTCATTTATTTTATGTAGTCTTCTTTATATGCTTTTGCATTCATGCTGTTGCTGTTTCAGAGCACTAAATAACACTTGGAGCTGGCCTTTTTATTTTTATTTTTAAATTTACAGCAGTGAGAGATTTCACATACGCTCACTGTACAATACGTGACTTCATCTCGTCTGCTGTAATTTTAACTACATGTGGTCTTTGCAGCAGAGAACTTTATGGACTGAAAGTAAACAAAAAAATATAATGTTCAATGCACATTTTGTTTTTCAAGTCAGTCACTGCACCAAAGAGAGGAAGAGTTTTGCAAAAGGCTCACAGTAGTTCAGGATATATTTAACATTGGTTTTGGTCTGTGCTTTAAGGGGCCCTATTCTACATTTGCAACTTTTCAGACGTGTGTACACTATCTGTTTAAACATGATGTGAAAATACCATATCATGAGGTTGCTGTGTTTTAGAAGGGAACTGCACTTTTTTGAAATTATGCCCATCATTTACAATCCTTATGTAAGAAAAGAACACATAAGTTTTTCTTTTTTTTAATGCATTCTAACTTGTAAATAAACACTAGCAACAGTGAGCTAGCAATGGAGGTAATGGGATTTGCTCTATTGTGCCTATAAAGCACTCTAAAAACATCCTCAAATTGATATAAAACTGATTAAATAATGTAGTTACAGGTAGATCTATAATAACATGTAATATTTACATATTTTGGTCATTTTAAACATACGGCAGCATATTATTTCACAGATGCATCACAAAGTTCACTATTTCCTTTAACAACAACTACTACTGATTATGGCAGACTTCATGAGCGCCCAGATCAGCTACTTTGGGACAAATGATGATCCAGAACCTTATATATTTTTCAGCCCAAGTATACAGAGGATGAGCAAGAGGTCTTAGGAGCTGAGTGATAATCAGATCCAGGAAGTAGCACAATTGCTAAACTAGAAATACAAAGTACGGACATAAAACAAGCACTTACTGTACAATGTCTGCTCTGTTTGATGCTGACTGATGAGATGTTTATATATTGTTGTCTAGATGAAGAATTAATCATAATCCCCACGTCGGTAAAAGAAAGACATTTAAAAAACAAAAAAACATATTTTCATGTCTTTCTTGTCCTCTCTGTCAGGGGCCTAAGTTGAATGTCAAAGTTGATTAACTTTTCAGTTTACGACCACAACCTTCTACTATACAAGTGAGAGGCATGATTTATAATATTTAAATTAACTACTACTAACTCGGAGGTGATGCAAAAGCTCACCGGCTCAGTCTGTCAATAGTGTCACAAGCTAGTTACCTCTCTGTGATCCCAGCGTCGCAAAAAGTAGGTCCTCAGCGTTGGCGCTTATAATACAATATCGCTAATACTTGGTTAGTGTTCAGGTCACGAGATGTAAATGGAGTATTGTTGTCGGTTTTTGTATGTTTTTTTAGAGGGCTTGGACATATGATATTACTCCTATTAGCTGCATTGTTATCCACCTCGTACTTGGCGTTTTCTTACAAATTTGAATGAATAAAAAAAGTCTTGTCTTACATAGGAATTGTGAATGATAGGCAAAATTCCCCCAAAAAACTGCAGTTCCCCTTTAAGCTTATCTTTGATTTTGTTTGTATGGCACTCCCGAATCTCGTCAACGGTCGGTTAAGAGAACTTCACATGGTCTTACAAAATTTTCCCATCACAACTTTAGTAAGTACGTATACAACTACTAAGTAAGTACGTGTACAACAACTAAGTACGTAGTAGATGTAGTTGATGACCAGCACTATTCAGTACTGTTTGTCGCGGATTCATCATATTGCAGCCACAAATTGTTTTTTGGGATGTAAGAATTGTTTCTAAACCAATGGGAATATTTTGACTCTCGCTACTTAATGAAAAGCTATTTTGTGAAGAAAGGGCAGTTTTTACACCGGATTCCTAATATTGATCCAATTGTTTACTGTTTGCAAAAAACATTAGCATGTTGAGGAGGGCGTGTCTCTGCAGCTTAAAGTAGTGTGTGTGACTTTTATTCAGGAATAGACTAAGACATATGTTTAACGATTTGTATAAAGGCTAAAAATAAGTCATGTGTACTTAAAGATAAAATGTGTTTATTGTTGTGCTATTAGTGTGTATTAGTATGTTCATTTCAGCTTGTTCTCATTACAATATGCCGTTTGCTCCATTTTTCAATTTTTTGTTTTGATTAATTTCATTTCTTCAGTGTGCTGTGGTCCAAAAAAAACAAAAGCCCACTTGGTCGCACTTTAAACCTCCCTGCTTTTATGGCTCCTCCTCAGATTTGAGTGCAGGATGTAATGTTAGCGTATTTAGAAAACCGTGGTAATTAACGAGAGACGGGGAGTGTCATTGCAGTTGGAACTAATCGAAAATTATTTTTCGTTAAACGTTGATCCAAAGTTGGTGGAGGTGGGCTGTACGCCCTCTGAACGTGATACCTACTAGCTGGTCAAGCTCTTAGTCAGTGACAGCTGAGATATCTGGTTCCACCCATGATTAACCGCAGCAAAGTAGACGTGGTCTAGGAGCAGGTTGCTAAATCCGAGAATGTTGGCCTAGAGGAGAAGAATGCAGATTCACTTGATATTAAGAGAAAGTTACTATAGTGCTCCACTGCATGGGATCCAATATCATTTTAAAAGACCTTGAAATGAGAAGGATAGGATCCCTTTATGGATCCATTTTCAAACTGGATTTGTTTTGCTATTTAGTGTAATGTCTCAGAAGCTACACACTCACTATTTTTATTCTGTCAAGTGAGAGATTGATCAGCACACTCCTGTAAAATGTACACGATAATTTCACACTCCAGGATTTTGCGATGTTGCTATCATTTCTCGCAAATTCAACCAATCCCCACAAATTATGCTCGGCGTTGCAATTTTGGCTAAAATGTGCGGGGGGACAATCATCATTTTTGACAATGTAATTTGTCCCCGAGCAGTGCTAAACACGCACGCTAACTCTCTTAACTAGCTATTTGACTGGCACCAGACTGGCCTTTGAGTTCAGTTCAAAACTTGCGAGAAAGTAATATTTTTGCCGCAGATTACGAAATACGAGAGCTGTTCGGTGACTAAAGCTAATCTAAGGTACGTACAGTACAGGCCAAAAGTTTGGACACACCTTCTCATTCGATGCGTTTTCTTTATTTTCATGACTATTTACATTGTAGATTGTCACTGAAGGCATCAAAACTATGTGGAGTTATGTACTTAAAGGCCTACTGAAATGAATTTTTTTTATTTAAACGGGGATAGCAGATCTATTCTATGTGTCATACTTGATCATTTCGCGATATTGCCATATTTTTGCTGAAAGGATTTAGTATAGAACAACGACGATAAAGATCGCAACTTTTGGTATCTGATAAAAAAAGGCTTGCCCCTACCGGAAGTAGCGTGACGTAGTCAATTGAACATATACGCAAAGTTCCCTATTGTTTACAATGATGGCCGCATGAAGTGAGAGAGATTCGGACCGAGAAAGCGACGATTTCCCCATTAATTTGAGCGAGGATGAAATATTTTTAAATGAGGAAAGTGCAAGTGAAGGACTAGTGGGGAGTGGAAGATGCTGTGAGAGCCGGGGGTGACCTGATATTCAGCTGGAAATGACTACAACAGTAAATAAACACAAGACATATATATACTCTATTAGCCACAACACAACCAGGCTTATATTTAATATGCCACAAATTAATCCCGCATAAAAACACCTAGGTGTTCATCATTTCATCATTGATATATAAACTATCAGACTGCGTGGTCGGTAGTAGTGGCTTTCAGTAGGCCTTTAACAAAAAACGGTGAAATAACTGAAAACATGTTTTATATTCTAGTTTCTTCAAAATAGCCACCCTTTGTTCTGTTTACTGCTTTGCACTCTCTTGGCATTCTCTCGATGAGCTTCAAGCACACCTGTGAAGTTAAAACCATTTCATGCGACTACCTCTTGGATCTCATCAAGAGAATGCCAAGATTGTGCAAAAAACTAATCAGAGCAAAATGTGTTTGTTTTTTTTTCTCACCTTTTTTTGTTTAGTACATGACTCCACATGTGTTCATTCATAGTTTTGATGCCTTCAGTGACAATCTACAATGTAAATAGTCATAAAAATAAACTTTTGGCCAGTACTGTAGGTCTTTAAAAGTGGCAAAATGCTACTGTTGTATAGAAGATCTTGGACCAGTTTTAACTAATTGCTTGTGTTTTAATTTAGAACTACCTATTTGTTGAAGTAAAACTTTTAAATTTGGGCCCCCTGGTCCACAGCTTTCTGGAAATGTGCCCCCAAAACAATTTAGTTGAGTAGCCCTGGTTTACTGTTCTAGCCCACAGCTAATCTAGCTGGCATCCGTTACATTAAGCACAATCTTTATGGTCTGGTCAGCAACACTCCGGGACGTAAAAAAAACAGTAAAAAAAATAATCACATAGTGTCAAAGATTCTTTGTGATTTAACCCTTGTGCACACCTACGGCCCAAAATGGGTATTATATGTTCATTTAATATTATGTTCAGTTTAAAGGTTGGCGGTCTGAAATTTTCCCCGGGAATTCTTCACCAATTTATATCATTATTTTATCAAATTTTTGGATTGTAACATTGTAGTATAGGATATAAACAAATTATGCACACTCTTTCTTAAAGCGGTCATAGTATGATTTGTTTTCTACATTTAAAATACTTCCTCGTGGGCTACATAACATGTAATGATGGGTTTTTGGTTAAAATTTTGCATAGAAGATGTTTTACAGACCATATTCAAGCCGCTTTCTGACCATCTCCTCAGGAAGTGCTGTTTTGTTGGCGGTCTTATTTATGTGGCTCCACTTCAACTGCGTCTTTTCCACGTCATCCATGTTGTAGTCTTCAGCGCTTAAATGAGAATTGTACGCTATTTTGTATTAGAAATGGCAACAGCGGAGGTTGCATGTGCATGTACGAGCCAGTCTGCCCCTCAACAAGGGGATAGAAAAAAAGAGGGAGCTTAGTGACTACAAAGCTCTTCGGGTATAACATTACCATACTGTACATGGATAATCCGCTGATGTCACCAATGGGGAAAAATGGCACAAATGGGGAAAACAGATCAGTTTGTAGAAGTATGAAGGCAGGTGAGATTGTTTGATAGAAATCTCCGGAATGGCTACACAGTTTGATTTCACATTTCTTGGACTTGTCCAATTTTTTTCATATAGGGCATCTTTAACCCCTCATTATACCCCTATTGCAACTGTTTAAGACTGTAATAATGTTATATTATTGTACTTTTGCCATGAAACCCAAATGAATCTCATTCTTGCCAATGAAAATAAAAATTAAAAAATTATGTAATTGTGCTCCTTAACCGACAGATGGTGCCAGAAAACCATGAGCATAATTATCAGAGCTTTGATGAGCGTAAATGAGTTCATCTCTATTAAACCACTGAAATGCACTAACAATAATATTGGGCAGTTATATATGACATGAATTTGTTCAAAGATTTCAGAATAAAAATTAAAGGTTAATTTCTTGCTGATATATGACACTGTTATGCGCGGGTCCTTTGTGTGTCCTAAGTGTGTACAGTCACTCCTAAGGTTGCACAAGGGATAAAAAGCAAGAACCATTTGCATGATGATTACAAGTCGATGCAATGTTGTTGGAAAAAAATAAGCCTCAACATCTTTAGCACACATTTTTGAAAAAGCTGACATGAATTCAGGCACTAGTCTCTCAAAAACGCCTGCGAAAACCTGGAGTGACTGTGATTGACTACATTGGTGGTAGCTTGTAGGTCTGTTTTTTTTGTAGTCCAGATATCCTTGGCGTTAAAACCAAAATGAGCAGAAAAAGTTTGATTTCGTTGCCGTTTAATTAGAAATGTTTTGGTTCCGTTTTGTGTTGCATTGACTGACAGTTCTGTCTACAATGCATGGTGTCCCAAACCTATTTCAGCCCAATTTCAAAATGTGATGTTTGACCCTTGACCCATTTTGAGTCGCAACTATTGGTTTGTAACCCTAATCTAACCGATGAATGCATTTTGTCTTGCACCCACACCACATCCTCCTATGGTGCTTCCATGTTTGGACACTACATTTTTGTTAAGAGCCAATGCAATATGAACCACAATCTGCCAGCGCTCACTATACGCAGAAGTATATTTATTTATAGGCTTGAAATGAAAAAGTTGTACTGTCTAGAAGGATTCCTGAAACTTTTATCAATACATGAGGACAACTTTTTTGTTATGTTTCAGATTGTGATACGATAAAATAGAATTCTATTCTCTCCACGGTGGGTTGTTAATCTCCCACACTTTTTTTCTACATGAATGTTTTACATGAGCCGATTGTTGCTGGTTGTCCGAATATGATTCAATGACTATATTTCTACAAGATGTGTATACAAAAAATGTGTATAATGTACATATGTCACTGAAATGCCTTCTCATGCAAAATGTGTTGCCTGTACGCTCCTACCATGTTCCATTTAATGTGGTGATGTTTTCATGCATTGTAAGGATTAAACACCTTTTGTAAATCTTTGTGCTCAGAATATGCACCAATATCAACTCATTTCTTCCCCCTTGACGGTTTTATGTCATTAATGCCAAACACTGGTTTGTTAAATGTTCGAAGTGCATTGATTGATTGAAACTTTTATTAGTAGGTTGCACAGTGAAGTACATATTCCGTACAATTGACCACTAAATGGTAACACCCGAATACGTTTTTCAACTTGTTTAAGTCGGGGTCCACTTAAATTGATTCATGATACAGATATATACTATCAAATACTATCAAATATATACTATCATAATACAGTCATCACACAAGATACTCATCAGAGTATATACATTGAATTATTTACATTATTTACAATCCGGGGTGTGGGATATGGAGGGGGGGGGGGGGTAGGTTTGGTTGGTATCAACACTTCAGACATCAACAATCAGCATCAACAATTGCATCATCAGAGAAATGGATATTGAAACAGTGTAGGACTGACTTGGTAGGATATATATAGCAAGTAGTGGACATAGAGAGAGATCAGAAAGTATAAGAAAAAGTGTCTACATTTGATTGTTTGATTGTTTACATTTGATTATTTATAGTCCGAAGAGGTAATATGTGGAAGGGAGGGTGTTAGTTTAGGGTTGTATTTGCCTGGAGGTGTTCTTTTAGTGCGGTTTTGAAGGACGATAGAGATGCCCTTTCTTTTACACCTGTTGGGAGTGCATTCCATATTGATGTGGCATAGAAAGAGAATGAGTTAAGATCTTTGTTAGTTCGGAATCTGGGTTTAACGTGGTTACTGCAAAAACAAGATGGCTGACAGAAGTGCAGAGCTAGGAAGGAATGTATTGTCCATTCATCTTATGCTACAGTAGAAGACCCTTGATTGAGACTTAGACTTAGACAAACTTTAAAGATCCACAGGGGAAATTGTTCCATGCAGTGGCTCAGTTACAAAGGATGGAAAGGATAATGCAGGTAGAAAGTAGACTAAAAATGTACCATAGTAGCAATATAAAATATAACACAATAGAATGTACTACAAACAACTACAGTATCTTTATGAAGGACTGTAATCTAATAATGGTTTTCAACATTTACCTTTGAGAGTGGACTCCTATAGTATCTTCTTCCAGCTGCTTCTCAGTCAACACACCATCAGCAGCTTATCCATAATGACCGCAGTTTACAAAACCAGTGAAATTGGCACGTTGCGTAAATCGTAAATAAAAACAGAATACAATGATTTGCAAATTATTTTCAACCTATATTCATTTGAATAGACTGCAAAGACAAGATACTTAACGTTCGAACTGGAAAACGTAATTTTTTGCAAATATTAGCTCATTTGGAATTTGATGCCTGCAACATGTTTCAAAAAAGCTGGCACAATTGGAAAAAAAAGACTGAGAAAGTTGAGGAATGCTCATCAAACACGTATTTGGAACATCCCACAGGTGAACAAGCTAATTGGGAACAGGTGGGTGCCATGATTGGGTATAAAAGCAGCTTCCGTGAAATGCTCAGTCACTCACAAACAAGGATGGGGCGAGGGTCGCCACTTTGTGAACAAATGCGTGAGAAAATTGTCCAACAGTTTAAGAACAACATTTCTCAACCAGCTATTGGAAGGAATTTAAGGATTTCACCATCTACGGTCCGTAATATCATCAAAAGGTTCAGAGAATCTGGAGAAATCACTGCACGTAAGCAGCAAGGCTGAAAACCAACATTGAATGCCCGTGACCTTCGATCCCTCAGGCGGTACTGCATCAAAAATCGACATCGGTGTGTAAAGGATATCGCCACATGGGCTCAGGAACACTTCAGAAAACCACTGTCAGAAACTACAGTTGGTCGCTACATCTGTAAGTGTAAGTTAAAACTACTATGCAAAGCAAAAGCCATTTATCAGCAACGCCCAGAAACGCCGCCGGCTTCGCTGGGCCCGAGCTCATCTAAGATAGACTGATGTAAAGTGTAAAAGTGGTCTGACAAGTCCACATTTCAAATTGTTTTTGGAAACTGTGGACGTCGTGTCATCTGGAAGAGGAAAACAACCATCCGGATTGTTCTAGGTGCAAAGTTCAAAAGCCAGCATCTGTGATGGTATGGGGGTGTATTAGTGCCCGAGGCATGGGTAACTTACACATCTGTGAAGGCACCATTAATGCAGAAAGGTACATACAGCTTTTGGAGCAACATATGTTGCCATCCAAGCAATGCTATCATGGACGCCCCTGCTTATTTCAGCAAGACAATGCCAAGTCACGTGTTACAACACGTTACACCATCGTCATGGAACAACCCAGGGACGCTGCCCCGAAGGTCACCCAGAACACCGGCTGCATCTCACAACAGGCTGCAGGCTAACGAAACGAGAACCAGATGGACACCGTCGTCATGGAGACTCCCCACAACAACAATGGCCTCGCCGGCTACGACGAGCCACTACAGGGACAACAACGACACGGACAATGGCGCACAGACAATAATGGAGTAATTTCTTCAGCGGCGCCCAACCACGCAACCGTTGGAAAAGAAACATTGTTGTCACAAGACATGGAAAACATTTTCTCTGCCAGAGGACTGCATATAATCCACATAAATGTAAGCAGTCTTCTCCGTAACATTGAAGAACTCAGACTGATCTTTGGAAATGGTAAGGAGGGAATTCTGTCCTTTTCCGAGACCAGACTTGATAGTTCTATTGAGGACTCAGATACAAATTGTCAATTACACGGTAGTCAGAAGGGACATATATCTACGTGGGGGAGGGGTTTGTACGTATGTAAGATCTGATAGCTGTTTTGATATACGGGATGATTTGGAGCAGTGTGGCTAAATATAATTTTCCCCAAAACCAAACCACTGTTAATTGGCTCTCTGTACAGACCCCCAACTCAAAACTAATTTCATGAACAGCTAAACGAGGGATCAGCTGATTTATCAATCAATCAATGTTTATTTATATAGCCCTAAATCACAAGTGTCTCAAAGGGCTGCACAAGCCACAACGACATCCTCGGTACAGAGCCCACATACGGGCAAGGAAAAACTCACCCCAGTGGGACGTCGATGTGAATGACTATGAGAAACCTTGGAGAGGACCGCATATGTGGGTAACCCCCACCCACCCCCCCGCCCCCCCTCTAGGGGAGACCGAAAGCAATGGATGTCGAGTGGGTCTGACACAATATTGTGAAAGTCCAGTCCACAGTGGATCCAACACATCAGCGAGAGTCCAGTCCATAGTGGGGCCAGCAGGAAACCGTCCCGAGCGGAGACGGGTCAGCAGCTCAGAGATGTCCCCAACCGATGCACAGGCTATTGGTTCACCTGGGGTCCCGACTCTGGACAGCAAGCACTTCATCCATGGCCACCATTTAGGCAACTCTGAAGTGATACTGATCGGTGATTTGAACACCAACATCCTGAAAAAAGATACTCCTATCTACAAATCCTTCAGTAATTACTAGGGATGATGTTTGATAATAAATTATCGAGTTCGAGCCCATTATCGAATCCTCTTATCGAACCGATTCCTTATCGATTCTCTTATCGAATCCAGATAGGTTGTTGTATATGGAAAAAAACACAATATTTGGTTCAACAAAAGCTCACTTTTATTTTATAAGGATAAAATAAAATAAATAAATATTGACTGTTACCCCCCTTAAAAAATAAAAAAAAATAAAAAAATGGACTGTTACCCAAAGTATATTAAGTGGGATTTTTCAGAAAAACAAATATATACAGTAACACAAAAACAACCTGTCTCTGTGATCACTATAGGTGTATAAATAATAATATAGTGTTAAATAAAATCAGTCCCTTGGGCACAGATCTGAAAATAATACAGCTCTCCAAAAAGTGCACTTCTGCTGCTATTGGAACATACTCACTATACACACAAGCAGACAGCTAACAAACAATCCAAGACGTCTAATAAAGTTCCAAAGCAGATTAATCCATTTAGGCTCTTTATTGTTGTTGATCTTGCTTTGTCTTTTCCTATCTTTACTTTTTTCTTGCACTGGACTGTTATTTTATTTTATTTTTTTAAACTGAAATACACACAATGACAAATGTATAAGCTATGTGATTCAATTAACATACTGAAATGTAATACACAATATGTAAATATTAGCTTCACACAAATATACAGTACTATCATCAAACAAATACTTCTGAGTGTTGAAACTATTTTGATGGTGGAAATACACGACTGGCAACCATTTTAAGTCCTAAAAACATCCATTGAAACAGTGCACAAAAATAGTTTTTCAATAAACATCTTAGTATCAAATTTAACCACTTTCCACCTTAATATTGAGTTACATAAACAAGTTAAACAGTTTACTTACAGACTTATCTTTTCCAAGGCTTGTAAGAGCTAACACAACTTGTCTACTTCTCAATTGTCTCATGAATTGAACTGACGTCGCCAACCCGGAAGTGCCCAAACTAATGACTCGTAGCATTTTCCCACCACAAGGTGTCAGTAAGAGTCTACAATCAAATGGGCATAACATTGTCGTCCCACAGGGCATTTCCTGTGGGAAGGGATTCGTTCCCAGGGATTCGAGTAAAGAACAAACTCTTTTTCTTTACTATAGTGACCTCGATAACGGGAACCGGTTCTCAAAAAGGGATTGAAGTCCATGGAATCGTTTTTTTTCTTATCGAACAACCGGGAGAACCGGTTTCGAACATCATCCCTAGTAATTACTGTAAGCTACATAGCCTGAAACAGCTGATCACTAAATTCACACGGGTGTGCCCTGCTGCTCAAACTGTCATTGATTTGATTTTGACATCAGACCGGACCAAGATCTCCAGAAGTGCTGTAATCGAGTGCAGAATAAGTGACAATTTCATCATTTTCTGCACACGTAAAATTCAGAAGTCTGTATCAGATTGTCACAACTTGCGAAGCTCTAACAGCAGCCCTGTAGAGACTGGACTGGTCAAATGTACTAAATTGCTCATCGGTTGAAAAAGCATGGGCATGCTTCAAATCCAACTTCCTGCATGTATCTGACCAGCTAGCACCCATGAAAGCTTCCAGGGTAGAATCCAGAACAGAACCCTGGATCAATGCAGACATAATAGAAGCCATGAAACTTAGAAATGACAAACACGCTAAGTTCACTAAAAACAGGACTGAACAGCTCCTCAAAGAATACAAAAAGCTAAGAAACGAAGTAACTAATATGATTAGGAAGGCCAAATCCAGTTACGTCAAGGAAAAAATAGCGGAAATTAAAAATAACCCGCAAAAACTCTCGAACACGCTGAAACAATTGGGCCACAGCAGTCTCAAAACAATAACCACCAACCTCAACTTGAAAATAAACGGCTCACTCATCACAGACAAACTGAATGTGGCAAATTGTTTTAACAGATTTTACTCAACCATCGCTTCCACGTTGTAAGCAATTTGCCCTCACTTTCAGGCCTCTACGGTGAACAGCACATCCAAGACTTTTACAAAAACAAAGGGGTACGCAAGGATGACTTCAAGTTTGTCAAAGTTAAAACTGATGATGTGTTAAGGAAACTCAGCTCGCTGCAGCCAAACAAAGCCAGGACATGATGATATTCCCACCAGATTTCTCAGAGACGCAGCTGTCACGATTGCCCCAATGGTTGCTCATATCACCAACTTGTCTATCAATCAGTGTCATGTCTCACAAGAATTCAAGCTCGTGAGAATATCACCTCTGTATAAAAAAGGAAACAAATTAGACCCCGGCATTTACCGCCCTGTTTCCATCCTTTGCTCCATCTCAAAAGTTATCTATCAAATCGCGAGCTCCTATTCGAATTTCAATCAGGATTCAGAAAATCACATTCCACCGATACATGCCTACTGTACCTAACTGACTACATCAGGCGAGAGATAGACATGGGCAAGTACTTTGGAATGGTTATGCATGACCTTCAAAAGGCATTCGACACAGGTAACCACTCAATACTGTTAAACAAGTTGAGGGCAATCGGTTTTGACAGCACAGCCACAAACTGGATGAAATCTTACCTTGAGGATAGAGAACAGGTGGACATGAAATCAGCATGTAACAGCAATTTGTTCCTGTTCACGGACGATTCTGCGATCCTGACCTCGGACAGGGACAAATTAAAGGTTGAAAGTGCACTCAGCACCGAACTAAGTAATCTCTGTCTCTGGCTTTCCGATAATAAACTGTCACTACATCTGGGTAAAACAGAGTCCATCCTGTTTGGGTCCAAGCACAACCTAGGTAAATCCCCGGGCTTTACGATTAAAGCAGGTGATACCATAATCACCAGCAAAGACAAGGTCATTTACCTATGTTGTATATTGGACAACACTCTCTCTGGTGAAAAAATGGCATTAAAAGCAATCACCAAGATCAATAATAAAACTACATTTCTGGGCAGGATTTCTGCGTTTATCAACAGGGATACACCCTTGCCGGTGCCCTCATACAGTGTCATTTTGACTATGCCTGCAGCTCATGGTTCACCAGTATCCCCAAGCCACTAAAAACAAAACTTCATACTTCCCAAAACAAGCTGGTGAGACTCCGGCTCAACCTCCTATACAGGTCTCCTAACTCAAGCACACTTTACCAAATTGGGATGGCTTAGAGTTGAGGAAAGAGTACACCAAATTGCAATGTGCCTGGTATTCAAAATACTCCGAGAAACTGTACCCAAGTACTTGTCGAACTATTTCACCAGAGTAAGTGATGCTCACAGGTACTACACGAGAGGGAGTTCCTCAGACATTGTCCCCCCAAAATTCAAGACTCTCATGGGAAAAAAACATTCTACTATTTTGCCACTACACAGTGGATTGCTCTACCAACAGACCTTAAAATTTAAACTTCCCTACTAAATTTTAAAACTGCCATAAAATCCTGGCTCAGCTCAACCTCTACCTGATCTGAACCAAAATTGATCCCCAGCAACTTTCCGAAGCATCAAGCCCTTCAATGATATTAGGGACCGTAGATGGTGAAATCCCTAAATTCCTTGCAATAGCTGCTTGAGAAAGGTTTTTCTTAAACTGTTCAACAATTTGCTCAAGCATTTGTTGACAAAGTGGTGACCGTCGCCCCATCCTTGTTTGTGAATGACTGAGCATTTCATGGAATCTACTTCTATACCCAATCATGGCACCCACCTGTTCCCAATTTGCCTGTTCACCTGTGGGATGTTCCAAATAAGTGTTTGATGAGCATTCCTCAACTTTATGAGTATTTATTGCCACCTTTCCCAACTTCTTTGTCACATGTTGCTGGCATCAAATTCTAAAGTTAATGATTATTTGCAAAAAAAAAAATGGTGTAGTGGATTGTCCGAAGCTTAAACAGGCAACAAAAGTAGTTTAGTACAACAAATTTATTTACCCATTATCAGAAGTGCAGGTTGAATTAAGCTGGCCGTGCAGACAGACCACATGTTACTCCGGAGTAAACAAGACACACACAAGCCAAAATCACTGTCGAGTTCCGGTCTTCTGCCATTTTTTATATGTCTCTTGTGCGTCATTGTTTATCTAATGCGTCATGATTATTTTGTTTTGGTTTTGTCTGTTCCAAAACAACCTTGTATCTCTTAGTCATATTTGGAAATTCTAAACATTCTGTAGACAGGTTGGCACAACTCCATATTCAACTTTGTCCCACTGGCACAGAATAGAAGAGAAATTAAATGAGCGTACATTCTTGATAGACATGCAATATAGGCCAAAGGTCAGAAATTCTACTACATACCCGCCTTCCAGGGTCTTAAGACCCTGGACCAAAACAATTTCTGATGTAGACCACTAAGTTAAATCTCTACCACAGATAGAGGCAAAAACCTCAATGTTTTTGTACGAGGCAAAAATTCCATCTATGACCCTCCTTCAGAGTGATCGCTGTTACCAGCCTGCAGTAAAACCAACTCACAGAACACAGTTAGTGGCCTACCCTTTGATTTAGTAAAGGAATAACAAATACTTTGATCATGAACATCATTGAACATAAATAGATGAATGTATATAGACTTATGACTGTAAGACATTTGCAAAAATATTTTTCCCGGCATTTGCAATGGATCTAGTTACCAATATTGTTAATTACCAATTAATTTTGAACACACAACTGAATTTCGTATGAGTCCATGTTCAATTAGTGCTCGTATAGATGGCTCGGTGGTGCCTCAGGCTGGTGGCCTGCCGACACCTCGTTGGGCTTTTGGCTGCCTTGGTGAAGAAAGAGATCCACTCAAACAGTCTGTCTCTCTCTTCTTGGGGTGTGGTTCAGTCCATTGGGCAGACTGTGCAATGGCATGTCCGTGCTGGCCGAAATTGGGGAAAAGCTGAGAAAAAGTTGGAGCTGTGGGGGCTTTGGGGAAGGCGGGGGCAGAGTATGGGGCGTGGGGCTTTGGTCCAGGCCCTCTGCTTGCTTCAGGGCCTCCTTCCACAGCTGCTGGAGTCCCGACGGACACATATTGGCTGGCAACCTTAGTCGTTCTCGCTTTGGGGAAAACTCAGGTAGAGTTGGAGCTGTGGCGGCTTTGGGGAAGGCTGGGGCAGAGTATGGGGCGTGGGACTTTGGTCCAGGCCCTCGGCTTGCTTCAGGCCTCCTCGCTGCTTCGGCACTCCCGACACTTCTTTCCACAGCTGCTGGAGTCCCGGTGGACCCATTGGCTGGCAACCTTAGTTGTTCTCGTCATCGCTGGCAAGGTGTTGTCTCTCCTCTCGGTTCCTTACAGTCAGGTATCGGGTGTTGGTCCTGGATTGGCTTTGACCGTGCCCCTCTTAGCGAGTGCAAGGGAATCTGGAGTGGCTGCTTTCATCCTCAAATCTGCACAGAGGAACTGGCACACAAATTCTACATTTTGCAAACTTACCATTTTGGTCTCATGGTCTTTCCACCTTCCTAGGAAGCTGCTGGTCCTGAGAAGTGCTGATCTTGTGACTGAAGAAGATTAACCTGTTTTCTTAAAATAGGTGCCGTTGTTTGACCTAATCTTTTTGGGGAAACCATGTCGGGATATTAGATCATTCACAAAACATTTAATTACTGAATTGGCACCCTCTTTTGAGGTTGGGGTTGCTTTCGCCAACCACTGCAATTGTCAATCTAAATCATTACGTTCCTTTATCCTTGTACCGGATTGATCATATTGATTAAATAAAACCTCAACACGCTCAAACTTGACCCAATCCAAACTCACCTCCCCCCTCTGTCCCTCTTACAGGGACAGTGTTAGTCGTAGTAATAGTAATAGTAGTAGTAGTAGTGGTAGTAGTAGTAGTTTCAGAAACATCCAAGAAAAAGAAAAGGTCAAGCGCAGCAAGAACAGAGGCGGAGGACAGGTCATGTTTGAGGTCACTGTTCGCTTTTGCAATAGTACTTTGATATTTTACAACACCTAGTGAATTATTGTGGCCTCAATAATTCACTAAATAGTTGTATTTAATTTAGTCTATCTATGATGGGACAATGCACAGAAACATTAAGTTCAGAAACAGTCATGTTCTGTACCAGATTATATCTAAATAGCTACTTTCCATCTGTAGTCCCTGGCTACCTAAATTAAAGGGATCCAAAAATCAAGCAATAAAATTATGACACAAATTAATCATAATAAATATATACATTCATAATAATCAATAATTAATCAAAAAATAATCATACGGTAGCATGTAATCAATTTTAAGAAAAGTCACCAAATGCCCCTTCATGGACACATACTTAACATACAATACATCCACACCTTATTTACATCATCACACAAAGACAATACATGCTCTTGTTCACATCTGTCATCATTCATAACAACAACCAAGCTTTTAACAGCCATACCTCACAATTTACAACAAAAATGCTCTCATAGATAAATATAATACTCATTAAATTGATGTGTCAACATAATGCCCATCTTAGTGACCGTTTGAGCAGCCTTGATTGCTCCAAAGCCACTTTTTAATTTCAAATTTTCTATTCCTTTTGTTATAACGTGGAGAAGGCTAATTGGTCTGTACATGTTCTGGTCTTCTTTATTTCCTGCTTTATGGATTTAATCATAGTAGCAGTTTCTCGACGTGGTAGGGAAAGTGTTTTCCGTTATTGATTTATTTATCAATTGTTGTTATACGAGCAATAATACAATCCTTATATGTTTTTAGGAAGATAGTGTCCAACCCATATATATATATCTCTAGATCGTGAGTCTGATAATGCAGTGAAGATTTTGTTTAACTTTGTTTCATTTGTTAATTCTAAAATTAGTCCATCCTGAATAAATGACAATTATTTGCACTGATTTTGAGGGACTTTTTATTCAGGGTTTGTACAGACTGGATGAAATGTTCATTAAAATTATTACTTATGTCCAGACTGTCTGCGATAGTAGCGCCATTGATATTTAATGTTATAGTGTTGTTTCTTGTTTGCTCTCTTTCCGTAAGTTTGTATCTGGTTTTCCATAACTTTCTAATGTTCCCTTTTGCAGCTTTGATTAATTCTAAGTGAAAGTCAGCCTTAGACTTCCGCATAAACATTGTAACTTTGTTCCTCCAAACTTTTAAAATCATACGATCTGTATTTAGACCTGTTTTAATTGCTCTTATGAGAGCTGAGTCCTCATGTCTTTATTAGAATCCAAATTGTTTTATTAATCCAAAGGTATTTTTATTTTACACTCTTCTTTCTGGTTTTGTATTCGTGTATTTACAGATGATCTCTTTGATTTTTGTCATCCAATTATAATTCTAGTAGGGCTGCTTATCATTTGCATCATGTAGAAGCCGTTTATAATATCCTTAAGTTTCTTTCTACGCGTCTTATTTAACCAGTCCAGATTAACGTCCCCCATGACGTTACTTCTTTCATACTATGCTGTTTGAGGATGTCTGAAAATGAATCAAGAAAAATGTCTTTAGCTGTGGTCGGTCGGTATACTACAATTACCTTGAAATACATTTCTGAGAAAAATGTGATTTTAATTTCAACATACTCAAATTGATCTACTTTTAATGTTTTCCCTTTCATAAATCATAATTCCTCCCCCCTTTGTCACTCGATCTGTCTTTTCTGTAATCTTGTACCCCGGGACATTAATTAGAACGAAAGTTGTTGTGGGTTTTAACCATGTCTCTGATAGACAAGGTAATCCGGATTAGAGTCTGACAGTAACTGCTGTATTTGTTCAGTATGTTTCCTGTGGTAGAAAGTTTAATAATGCGGACACGTTTGTTACTGAATACTTTCTACAGACTTCTGTCTCTCTGCGACTTTGTGTATGTAATAAGCAACTACAATTATTTGATATGCTTAAATTTTGTTTTAGCTCAGCTGTTGTGTAGCTGCTAGCTCTTTGTAGCCTACAGCAGGAATGTCCAAATTGCAACCAATAGCTTTGTTTTTAACAGACAACCGAAATAATTGAAAATGTGGTATTTGCGTATCGGTTCAATCAGCGGCAGCTACGCCCTGTTTTATCATTTGACCTAAATTTTTGGTTTCGTAGGCAGGACAGAGAGCAAAGGAACAATGTGTGTCATTAGTTGTCCATCTTATACCATTCTAATTGTTGTAAGGATAGTTCACATGAGCGGCCATACCTTGAGTCCCACCATATATAAGAGTCAAAAGGCTCCTATTATGAGTCGTCTAATTGGTGATCATACACTTTGGCGGTTTGGGTGGCAGGACACACGGACGCACCTCAGTCAGCCAGTGCTAGGACAGTTGGAGCAGTCCCCGTCTTCCACTCATTCCTGGGAGGCGTCCCCAGTAGTTGTCAGCTGATGTCGTGCTGTCAGGCAACATCAGGAAATTCCTTCTGTGCGGTATTGAATTGTCAGGGCACAGTTCGTAAGCAGGTCATTACAAGGTGTGTGCAGGTTGACCACAAAGGAATGCTTCAAAGATTGTGTTGAACATTGTCCGTTGACACTTATGTCCAGCAGGGGTCTGTTTGTATCCTGCTGTTCGTCCTGCTCTCACACCTGTATTTTTGTGAGCATGTTCTGGCTACAACTTTGGAGCTTGTCTTGTTCAGATTGGCAGTCCCCCTGCTGCATATCCTTTCCACCCTCGCTTGACCTAGCACAACCGTGGCTACCACCCAAGTCCGTCTGTATGGTTTTACGTTTTGTTGAGGTTTTTTCCTCCAGAATTTGGAACTCAAAACATGTGCACCCATCGTTTTCATATCCTCTCGGTTAGTTCAATTTTGCATATCACGTTTTAAAATTACAGTCTTAACTATCCCACTAATTGCTAATCAATAACCTTAATTCAAAGATTATACGTACTACTTCATGTGTACTTAAGTACCCTTTTAATTCACTTAAAGATTATCTATAAGTTAATTTAAACTATCATTTGTCTATCAGTAGCCGTGAGCAAGCTGTCATGCTTGCACTCTGACCTCCCGCTGTGCGTGATATTCTCCAAAACAAAAGAATGTTTTTATTCACATTTCTCCTTATCTTTCAGCTAAATCTTTTAATCTTTTAACGTCCGCACTGTGTTTATTGTTATTGTCTGCATTTTAATTTTGCTTTTATTTTCTTTAATTTCACTTTGTTGCATGAAAAACGCCACACAAACAAAGCTGCCCCGCCTTGCCTTGCCTGTCTCCGACTGGTTATCCAACCTAGTCACAACAAACACACAAGGCCATGCTCTAAGCGCCAGGCCTAATCACACTTCTCCTCTTTTTAACACTTTACATATCGGCTCTTATTCTAATTATTAATGTAGGCTGTTATTTGTAGTTATTATTCAACACTATTCACACCAAACAGTTGTAAAGTTATAGTTATTCGCATTATACTCTCAAAATCTGTAGCTAACTGAAAGCTGTTGAGATTTGGTTTGCCTCCTTCATCTCAGTGGCCTAGTGGTTAGAGTGTCCGCCCTGAGATCGGCAGGTCGCAAGTTCAAAACCCCGGCCGAGTCATACCAAAGACTATAAAAAATTTTGGGAGCCAAATCACCAAAAACGATTCCCGGGCGTATGGTATGGTGTACTGCAATGTCTAAATAAAACTATAAATTACTCCAAACTAAAATGTCAGACTGCACTTTAAAGTTACTTTTATTAAATTAATTTCCAAACTAACCACCACCACAGCAGACATCTTCCTCAATCCTATCCCAATACTTCCATAAATTAGAAAGGTGTTTCACAACAGTGGTTAAGTAGTTATTTTAAGTAATAGATCTCAATATGTAGAAATTAATAAGACTAAATTTGCCCTAGTGTGTGAATGTTGTCTGTCTATCTATTTGTGTTGGCCCTGTGATGAGGTGGCGACCTGTCCAGGGTGCAAAGTCAAATTGTGAAACAAAAATTAAAGTTGAATCAAGTGGAAATTGACAGAGTATATGAACTACATTCTTGAGAATAGTAATTGATCATTAATATGTTGGAAGCCACATATTGAACATATTAAAGAAAAATATCCAAATCCATTGCTATTCGGTATAAAGTTAAACACATGCTGAATAAGAAATGTCTGCACATGTTATATTATTCATTTATTTTTCCATATGTAATATTGTTTTGAAGTTTGGGGAAATGTTTATAGAAGAAATATAGACCCAATACTTAAAATTAAAAGGCTCATTTCAATAATACACAAAGCATTATTATTATGATCATATCAATCCATTTTTTATAAGTCATAATGTGTTAAATGTTCAGATAATTTAATTTTAAAACAATGGCAATTATGTTTCCAAGTAAAGAACAACAGCCTTCCAGTTTGTATTCTTAGCTTATTTACATTATGAGGAGACACTATCATTTACGGGGGATATTGATTTTTAAAATAGGTCAAGTAAAATAAAAATAAAAACACAAATGTATTTCAGTTTTAGGAGTTAAATGATGTACCATCCTCAGTGATGAGCTGAACACATGTAGTTTTTTGTTATGGTTTTGGAGACCCTTGAAAGGTAAAGTTTTTTGAACATTATAAAATATAGTAACAATTACTTTCATCTTTTAATGTTGATGTTCCAGGTAATTTAATGTTCAGTAATTGTATATCATAGGCCAATATAAGCTTTGGCTTCCGCCTATTCTTTTTTTCGGTCATTCTTTTTCTTTTTTGTTCTGTGTGTAAATGTGTATGATTGTTAATATGTCTAATTTACTGTTAAACTGCTCACACAAATTGGTTGATGGTTGATTATATGACCAAAATAAACTTATTTCATTTATTCATTCATTATCTATCGCACTCATAGTTTTATTCCATTTTGCATGTAATTATTCCTATTGATTTCTTCCCCTTTCAGTCAAACAACTAAACAAACAAACAATTAAACAAACTTGCAGCTAACCACAATCAACAGCATACCATTTACGAATACCTTCATTTGTCACTTTCTCATCTTTTCTTCACTTTCGTTTTCCTTTACAAACAACATCCTGTATCCATCTCTTCCTTACACTTCACACAATGTTTCTATTTTCTGTTCTCCTAGAAACCATTCACATAACGTAAGGATAACAGGGAATGCAAAACAATAACAGTACAATACTTTTTCATAACACAGTCGCTAATGCCTAGTTTCTTTTGTTATATTCTTATTTTACTGTTCTCTTTTTATTTTCCTTGTAATATTTTTCTATTTTGTTTCCATTTATACCCTTATTAGTTACTGTTTACTTTTTACTTCTTCTTCCTGAGGGAACTCTCCTGAAGGAATCAATAACGTGTTATCTGTCTATCTATCTATCTATTACTAACCCGAGCACAATTCATGACGTCATGCTCATCTCGCAGACAGTTATTTCCATTTAGTTTTATTCTCTACATGTAATTCTACATGCACCAATGTCACATAGAAATTTGCTTTCTTTGTTATTTATTTACATTATTATTTCTGGTTTACATGCTGTCTGTTTACTTAAGTTCTCATATTTTGGTCTGTCTTCCTTCTGATTAGAATTTGTTTAACGCTTCTCTACGTTTTGTTTTGACAATGGCGCTGAGTGTTGGCGACGCTTATCTGTACTTCTTCAGACTCTATGTTTCACAGTTTGCACAGATGCCCTTAGATGTATTAGAATATAAATTTAACTTTTATTTTATTGTGTGTTTATTCCTAAAAAAATTAAAATGTCAATGTATAATCAATTTATCTTTATCAAATTTAAATTCAATATTATTAATTTATTTGTTGTATAACTATTAATTCAAAGTTACAATTTGTCCTACTCTATGATGTGCGTGTGTGTGTGTGTGTGTGTTTGTCTCAACTTCCACACAGGAACTGGATGGATCAGATAAGCAGCAAGGCTGTTCAATACAGTATATTACACACATAATTAATGACTAATGAATTTAACAATGCTTCAATGTCCCAGTCCAAATGTATGTATTGATATTTAAATGTTTATTTATTCATATACAGTATATTTTATTTTTCCTATTATCAAAACCAACCTGTCAGCCTTCTGTTCAGATTGAGTACAGCTGTCCACTATATATATATATATATATATATATATATATATATATATATATATATATATATATATATATATATATATATATATAGTTATTTATTTATTTATTTATTTATTCTTTAAACCTAGCTCAATGCTAAACTAATCCAATGCTATGCTAACTCAATGCTAACCTAGCTCAATGCTATCCTAGCTCAATGCTAACCTAGCTCAATGCTATGCTAACAGTGTCACACCTCTTCGTCCCACCCCTCACGCAGCTGTCACTCACACAGCTTCGTCACACGCACACATCCCTTATCCTAAAATGTCTTCCAGCAGGGCCTCTTTTCTTTTTTTTTTTCTTTTTTTTTTTTTCAAACCACAGTGTCACACAGTTACAATCACCAGCACTGTTAAAAGTAAATGCAATAGACAACTATTTTTCTCATCCAGAAGCACAGCTGTATCATATCAGAACCTTAATAATAAGAACAACATTTATCATTCACTCTTAGATGGACAAATAGTCAAGTTTAAGGAGGGTATTCTGGACTTCCCTGCTTAGGCTGCTGCCCCCGCGATCCAACCTCTTGATAAGCGGAAGAAAATAATTATATGGATGGATCATTCACTCATGTCTTTTCTGTCTATTTTCTCACAATCACACACATTTTGGACAATTTCCCAGCTTTTGCAAAAGAAGCGGGGGTGAGAAAAAACGTGAAGGGAGGTTGCGAGAGGGGGGGGAAGAAAAGGAAGGGGGGAATTAAACCAGATAAGAAACCAGGTGCTACACAAAAGTTATTAAATTACGCATATATCTAAATGTACCAACATAAACTGACTCACTCAATACACACACATTTCAGCATTCATCATTATACACACACATTGTTAAATTACAATACCACCCCATTGTCCGGACAAATATAAACAACTAATGCACGCGTGCTTTTGTGGAATCGGCCGTCTCATATCACAAAAACCAGGTTTCATCATTGCTCATAAAAGAGCGATTAACCCGTTTCATTGGAGCAGCACCTGCGTTATCAAACTGACCAACACGGATCACTGGTCTAAGGCGCCATAGGACCACTAGGAATCACCCACCAATCCTACAGACATCGTGTCTGGTCAGTCCCATACAGTTTCACCAAGTTTCACCAAAGCTCTACCATATGGAGCCCGAGACGCCACCTGTCTATTCTGCAGCCATTAAACAGATTCGTGACAACTTGGCTCAGTTGATCTCCTTTACCGGAGTCACTGAATGGTCACCTAATAAGAGGCTTTTTTACACGCTGAGTCACAAGGACTAGGGACCGCTGCAGTTTCCACATAGACAGGTGTCTCGCACTTTCACAGACGTATCAATTTTATATGGGCCAAATGTCACACCAGTTAGCAAACCTTGCCTTAAATGTATCTTTGTCCAACTCTGGCTAATTCTGATGCACTTGCAGAAAGAACCATCCTCTGCCAGCAACGACAGAGGATGAAGAGGTTAAAAGAAATTTTTCGTCTCACATCGTCTGTGCTTCTACACTCCAAACCACCAAAATTCTAATAACAATCCCCTTATGTTAAAAACAAGAAATCACAAGTTTTCAACAAACACACAGACAAATAATCACATATAAAACAACTCAATCCAACCATAATTTACCCCATTCCAGGTTGTTTTTGGAGAACCTGACTAAACCTATCTTTTATCAAAAATAGATTCAGCAATTAGTCTTATTGATCCGGCTCTCTCCAGGCAGAAAATGTTTACACTTTAAAGCAAACTGCTTACCTTGTGATGCGCGCGTGCAGCACACTGTCTGCCTGACAGAGAGAGCGGGAGCGGCTGTCGACCTGTAGCTTCTAAACCATCCTGTTCGTGACGCCAATTTGTGTAGTGGATTGTCCGAAGCTTAAACAGGCAAAAAAAGTAGTTTAGTACAACAAATTTATTTACCCATTATCAGAAGTGCAGGTTGAATTAAGTTGGCCGTGCAGACAGACCACATGTTACTCCGGAGTAAACAAGACACACACAAGCCAAAATCACTGTCGAGTTCCGGTCTTCTGCCATTTTTTATACGTCTCTTGTGCGTCATTGTTTGTTATCTAATGCGTCATGATTGTTTTGTTTTGGTTTTGTCTGTTCCAAAACAACCTTGTATCTCTTAGTCATATTTGGAAATTCTAAAAATTCTGTAGACAGGTTGGCACAACTCCATATTCACCTTTGTCCCACTGGCACAGAATAGAAGAGAAATTAAATGAGCGTACATTCTTGATAGACATGCAATATAGGTCAAAGGTCAGAAATTCTACTACAATGGTTATCAGTTTGAACATCAAATATGTTGTCTTTGTAGCATATTCAACTGAATATGGGTTGAAAATGATTTGCAAATCATTGTATTCCGTTTATATTTACATCTAACACAATTTCCCAACTCATATGGAAACGGGGTTTGTGGATCATGGTTAACATATGCATTGTCATGAATGTGGTGAGTAGCTTTCACTCATTTCTACAGGGGTGATATATGAAGTCAATTTATTTGAATTGTCTCCATGGTAACGAGGATTATTGATTTTTGAAGTAGTTACAACACTCCTGTGTGCAGACAAACATAAGCCCATGTGTTAAAGTCCCTCTTCCTGAGGGTGTTTCAGTGTAATAACTTCACCTTTGTCTATAGTTATTAAGCCAAAATTCATCCCTTCTCCCTTTTCTGTCTAGACACTGTGTCTGCTTGTAAGTACTCCGTGATTGTGCGTTGGCGAACATGCTCGTCTGCATGACACGAGGTGGGGGACCGGTACTTTTTAGAGGCGGCATAGTACCGAATATGATTACTTATATCGCGATACTATACTATTACCGGTATACCGTACAACCCTAATTTATACATTTAATATTTTAGTTATACATTTATATGTGAATCCAACCTGCGTACTGACAGTGGTTTTCATGGCACAATTTGAGAGTCAGTGACAGATCTATAGATATAGAGCTAGACCATTGCAAGCCAATCTGTTTATTGTTTGTTTTTCAAAATAAAGTTAGCCAAGCAAGTTTAATGTGTTTTCCTTTATTTTTCTCAAGCCGTCGTGGCCCACTCCACTCACTGTCTCGTGAGTGACTCAAGCGGCTTCAAGACCTCTTGCTCCAACAAAACATTCCCCACGGTCTGATAGTCGAGAGCGCTCCAGTTGAAGACGTTGCCAGGGGTGAAGTGAACATCCCACATGTAGCGGTAGATCTCTTCGGGGGCGATGACGTAATCCCACATGTGGAAGCGAGAGATCATGCCGATGAACGACTGCTTAGCGTCGAAGCCACCGCTGTAGCTGTCCTGCTCTTGGCCCAGAATGGTGATGAAGTCACCACTGATGGGCTGCCCGGAGTGGATGAACCTTTTCACCGTCTGCTTGCCGTCCACCCACAACTGGGCCACGCCGTTCTCTGAATTCCAGGTGGCGCACATGGAGTGCCAGGAGTTGGGAGGCAGAGACACCGCCAAGAAGTTTGTGCTGCTGTCCCGAGCGTGCATAATCATGACGTCCTGAGAGTTTGACTTGAAGAGCACCAGATCGTTGTTGTGGGTGGCTGTGGCCAAAGAGAGGAGCGCGTAGTTCCTGCTGAGGTCTGTCAAGAACCTGAGCAGAGGCGCCGAGGGGGAGAACTTAAACTGGCGGAATGGAAGCGAGCGCTGATGATGATGGAGTTGTTACCTGAGGCACACCGTCACTGCATTCAACGACGTTTTAGACGTCAACAGTTTGATGTGATCTGTGGCTGTCTCCTTGGGGAACACAAACACTTTTCCTGAAAGATCTGCAAAGCAATAAGCAAATAGAAAAGTTAGGGATGGGCGATATATATATATATATATATATATATATATATATATATATATATATATATATATATATATATATATATATATATTGCAGCGGTACAAAATACAGGAAAAACAGGCACTCTCAAAAAACGTAACCTACTCAATGGCCTAGTGGTTAGAGTGTCCGCCCTGAGATCGGTAGGTTGTGAGTTCAAACCCCGGCCAAGTCATACCAAAGACTATAAAAAATGGGACCCATTACCTCCCTGCTTGGCACTCAGCATCAAGGGTTGGAATTGGGGGTTAAATCACCAAAAATTATTCCCGGGCGTGGCACTGCTGCTGCCCACTGCTCCCCTCACCTCCCAGGGGGTGAACAAGGGGATGGGTCAAATGCAGAGGACACATTTCACCACACCTAGTGTGTGTGTGACAATCATTGGTACTTTAACTTTAACTTTTAATAAAACAATAATAAAGGTGCACGGCAAAAAGTGTAGTTAAGGAAAAAGCAAGGCCAGCAACACTTGTGTCCTCATATCATTTTTTATTAATTTTTTTTTGTACACATTTTTTTAATTGATTTATTATTGCTGTATATATATATTTTTTTATTACTTTATTTTGCTATGATACTGTGCTAAGTGTTTCATTTATTTTGTACAATTTTCAATTTTTGCCTATCATTTGTGCACTTTAATTTTTGAAGTTGTTCTTGATTTATTATATAATTTCATTGACCACAGCTGTGGCTATTAAAGTCAAGGGTCCCCAAACTTTTTGACTCGGGGGCCGCATTGGGTTAAAAAAAATTGGCCGGGGGCCGGGCTGTATATATGTTCATATATATATATATATACACTACCGTTCAAAAGTTTGGGGTCACATTGAAATGTCCTTATTTTTGAAGGAAAAGCACTGTACTTTTCAAAGAAGATAACTTTAAACTAGTCTTAACTTTAAAGAAATACACTCTATGCATTGCTAATGTGGTAAATGACTATTCTAGCTGCAAATGTCTGGTTTTTGGTGCAATTACTACATAGGTGTATAGAGGCCCATTTCCAGAAACTATCACTCCAGTGTTCTAATGGTACAATGTGTTTGCTCATTGGCTCAGAAGGCTAATTGATGATTAGAAAACCCTTGTGCAATCATGTTCACACATCTGAAAACAGTTCAGCTCATTACAGAAGCTACAAAACTGACCTTCCTTTGAGCAGATTGAGTTTCTGGGGCATCACATTTGTGGGGTCAATTAAACGCTCAAAATGGCCAGAAAAAGAGAACTTTCATCTGAAACTCGACAGTCTAATCTTGTTCTTAGAAATGAAGGCTATTCCACAAAATTGTTAGGGTGACCCCAAACTTTTGAACGGTAGTGTATATATATATATATATATATATATATATATATATATATATATATATATATATATATATATATATATATATATATATATATATATATATATATATATATATATATATATATGTACAGTATATATATATATATATACAAACCCCGCTTCCATATGAGTTGGGAAATTGTGTTAGATGCAAATATAAACGGAATACAATGATTTGCAAATCATTTTCAACCCATTCAGTTAACTTTAGAATTTGATGCCAGCAACACGTGACAAAGAAGTTGGGAAAGGTGGCAATAAATACTGATAAAGTTGAGGAATGCTCATCAAACACTTATTTGGAACATCCCACAGGTGAACAGGCAAATTGGGAACAGGTGGGTGCCATGATTGGCTATAAAAGTAGATTCCAAGAAATGCTCAGTCATTCACAAACAAGGATGGGGCGAGGGTCACCACTTAGTCAACAAATGCGTGACTACAGTCAGTAACTACAGTTGGTCGCTACATCTGTAAGTGCAAGTTAAAACTCTCCTATGCAAGGCGAAAACCGTTTATCAACAACACCCAGAAACTAGGGTTGTGAACGATAAACCGATGCGACCGAGTATTCGGCTCAACAAGTGAGCGATTAGATTGCATCGGTAGCAGACTCCTCAATCAATGCGAATAATCCATGAATTCCTAGCTGAATCGGTTATAGAGTCATGGATCGGTTATCGCGAGACTTTGTATGGGTTGGCTAGATTACAATATGCGTCAGCGTCTCTAAAACAACGCGAGAGCTGAAGCTACTCTCCAAACGCGGTTGCCGCCTAGCTGGTATTAGCACGAGTGAAAAACAAGAGACAACACGGAAAATGAATGTGGAGGAGAACGAAAGCGTCAGTCTGACCGAAGGTGATAATGGACCGAGAAAGATTTTCAAAAAACCCACTGCAGTGGTGGAAAGAGCAGCAGCTTGCCACTGCTGTCATCTCTCGCTAAAAGATACCTCTGCATCCCGGTGTTGTGCCGGAAACGCACCCCTGCCGTAAAATGAACCCCCTGACGCGGGAGCGCGCTGACGTCACTCGTTTCGAAAAGTATATCTAAACTCGGCTGTAATGACCGAAGTGGCTGAAATCGCCTCTTTTAAATCGCCTCTTTCGGCATAAAAAAGTACATAAAGTGAAATAATCCAAGTTTTCTTTACTTGTGGATGGATTAAAAATTGTGAGCCTTTAATGATTTCGCCGTCATTCAAGTGGCTGCATGAAATCGCCTCTTTCGGCATCAAAAAGTACATCAAGTGAAACACACGGAATCTGAACGTGTGTTCAGTACTGCGGGAGACATTGTTTCCACAAAACGTAGTCTGCTCAAACATGAGCATGTGGATCAGTTGATTTTCCTTAAAAAAAATCTGCCCTCCAAAAAAACAGGACAGTGATGATGAAAATGCACAGGCATAGTGTAAGTGAACTACTGCTTTTTGACCTGGGAAAAGGTACCTCTCACACAGTAGTTTGATTTTTCTTTTTACATATGTATTTATTTTCTCTATTATTTTACACAAAGCACTTGTCACTGTGCTCATTGTTGCCACATTTTGAGATGTGTTATAGGTGTGTAACTTGTTTACATTGTAATGTTGCACCTTTGTTACCTACCTCTAGTGTTCATTGTTACCTACCTCTAGTATTCAAAACACTATATGCTCAGGTTGAAATATTGAATCTTTGTTACCTACCTCTAGTGTTCATTGTTACCTACCTCGAGCTAGTGTTCAAAACACTATATGCTCAGGTTGAAATATTGAATCTTTGTTACCTACCTCTAGTGTTCAAAACTATGCTCAGGCTGAAATATTGCACTTTGTTGTTACTATTCTGTGCTACTTTTACCTCTGGAGTTCCCATCCTACAATTCAGCCAGAATTTTTTTGGTCCATGTCTAAAGATAAATACATTGACATGTGATTTTGTTGTTCTGTTTTTTTTTGCCAGTGCCATAAAGCCACAATGCTTGGGGATTTGGAGTCTTGAATATTAACCGTCGAATCGTATCGTTCGGAATCGAATCGAATCGGTCTGTAATAAAAGGATATCGTTTTTGAATCGAATCGTAACCTGTGTATCTAGATGCATATCGAATCGTTTATCAGAGAGAGATGTGCAACCCTACCAGAAACGCCGTCGCCTTCGCTGGGCCTGAGCTCATCTAATATGGACTGATACAAAGTGGAAAAGTGTTCTGTGGTCTGACGAGTCCACATTTCAAATTGTTTTTGGAAACTGTGGACGTCGTGTCCTCCGGACCAAAGAGGAAAAGAACCACCCGGATTGTTATAGGCGCAAAGTTGAAAAGCCAGAATCTGTGATGGTATGGGGGTGTATTAGTGCCCAAGACATGGGTAACTTACACATCTGTGAAGGCGCCATTAATGCTGAATGGTACATACAGGTTTTGGAGCAACATATGTTGCCATCCAAGCAACGTTACCATGGACGCCCCTGCTTATTTCAGCAAGACAATGCCAAGCCACGTGTTACATCAGCGTGGCTTCATAGTAAAAAAGTGCGGGTACTAGACTGGCCTGCCTGTAGTCCAGACCTGTCTCCCATTGAAAATGTCTGGCGCATTATGAAGCCTAAAATACCACAATGGAGACCCAACTTAAGCTGTACATCAAGCAAGAATGGGAAAGAATTCCACCTGAGAAGCTTAAAAAATGTGTCTCCTCAGTTCCCAAACGTTTACTGAGTGTTGTTAAAAGGAAAGGCCATGTAACACAGTGGTGAACATGCCCTTTCCCAACTACTTTGGCACGTGTTGCAGCCATGAAATTCTAAGTTAATTATTATTTGCAAAAAAAAAAAAAAGTTTATGAGTTTGAACATCAAATATCTTGTCTTTGTAGTGCATTCAATTGAATATGGGTTGAAAATGATTTGCAAATCATTGTATTCCGTTTATATTTACATTTAACACAATTCCCCAAGTATATGGAAACGGGGTTTGTATATATATATATATATATATATATATATATATATATATATATATATATATATAAATATATATATTCCAAGCATGACGATGTCACGTTATCAATGGGAAAATGCATTTTTAGACTGTATGATTTGCCTCAGTGGCTAGGAGACACTGAGAGTAACAAGCGGTACAAAATGGATTAGAAAGAATAGACTTAAAATATATATATTTATATATATATATATATATTTTTTTTTTTTACTTGGGACTTCCTGTGGGCCGGATTTTGGACTCTGGCGGACCGAATCCGGCCCGCGAGCCGTAATTTGGGGACCCTTGATTTGAGTGCCTCACCTCTTGTTAAAAAATTGCACAATGGCGAAGACCTTGTCGAAACCGATCTGTGTTTTATTCGCGCCTGTGCAGTTTATATTAAAATGATAAGAAGGACACGAGTGTTGCTGGCCTCACTTTTTCTTTATATATATTTCAGCCCCCTGCGAAAACGATATGTATCACAATATATTATTTGGCATATAAATACTGACGTATCCAGTATGTGGTAACACATTTCATTATTTCTGGTTTTATTATCTTTAAACTATTATTAATATACTTGCACTTGTACTGTTGATGTCTACTTTTTGTTGCAATATGTACCTTTCTGTTAAATTGAACGTTTACATTATCCCCTGTGACACGTAGTGACAGCTGAGCTTGTAAACATTCATATATGTAAATGATGGCTCCAAATTAAATTCTACTATTGACCACAATAAGCCAAGGGGCGGCCATTGTCATAATACAGTTAGTCACCAATAACAGGCGAACGGTTTTGTTATTCGAATCTTCGACTTTTCAAAGGTGACAGACTGGTGACTTACCTGTTTTATTGTGTCTGTGTGACAGTAACAGAAGAACAGGTAAATACTGCCATCTAGTGGTGTGTCGTAGGTGTTTCACCAAAATAGATAACAACCCCTCTTTTTCAAAACCCACTTGAAAACGAGATGGTGCATCGCAAGGGTCTATTCTAAATGAATTGAATTGAATTGATCGATTCAGTTCCATTAATGCCTTTTTATTTATAAATAGTTTTATGACTTTACTAACTTTATGAGCCAGTGTTGCATTGTGTGAATACTTGTGTTTGCCCAGCACATATTTATATAACACTGGTTTATTTTATTTCCTTACCTGAGGTGAAATATGTCCTATGTGTCAAAGATCCGGCCCGTGAATGAATTATCTATGGCCCCCGGGATGATATTTGATTAGTATTAGAACCGGCCCGCAGGCCACAGCCGCCTGCTGCTGTTTTGCACGCATAATACTAAATCAGGAATTTTCAAAATGGGGTCAGGGACCCATCAAGTCATAAAAATGGGGTCCCACAGTAAATTTTTGGGATCTCACTTTTTTGTAACTGTTTTGAAAACAAATGATAAATGTATGCATTATCCTGATGTATCTCACATTCTATATTGTGTTTTGGAAAAATGTTGCTAAAAACGTTAATTACTTTTTAAAAAAATAATACAAAAGAATACATATGTTAATTTATTCAGTTATAAACATTCATTCACTTTCATGGATATAAACTTTACCGCTGCCGGTATTTTTTTCCATATTTAAAAAAAAAATTTTTTAGAATGTGTTTGTTCTATTTTTGGCCAAAGTAAGACAAAGAAAACCATCTGAACTTGTCTTTATTTTTTACTTTTAATGCCATGATTTTAATAGTCCAGCCCGCGTGTGCACATATTTTCCTCCATGCGGCCCCTGAGCTAAAATTAGTTTGACACCCCTGTAGGTCCTTTACTTATATATTTGTGTCTCAGGTCTAAAAATGCCAGCTTCTCAAAAACACTTGTAAAATATAGTTTCACACCTTTATCACTTTAATTAAGGTAATATTTTCAAACAACTTCTGAAATATGCATGCCAAATGCAATAAGTTTGTTTTAATTAAACATGTAAATTGACTTGATTTGATTAAAAACTAAAAACTAAATATAATAAAATGGCAGATTTCTCCAAAATATATTTTCATTATCCCCTGTGACACGTAGTGACAGATGAGCTTTTAAAGAGACATACTTGGATATGGTGGCTCCTAATAAAATTCTACCGAGGGCCCCAATTTAGCCAGGGGGCCGCCCTGCTAATAATACAATTTGTCACCAATAACAGGCTGGCTTTTTTTTCTTTAGTGAAGTGAAGTGAAGTGAATTACATTTATATAGCGCTTTTTCTCAAGTGACTCAAAGCGCTTTACATAGTGAAACCCAATATCTAAGTTACATTCAAACCAGTGTGGGTGGCACTGGGAGCAGGTGGGTAAAGTGTCTTGCCCAAGGACACAACGGCAGTGACTAGGATGGCGGAAGCGGGGATCGAACCTGCAACCCTCAAGTTGCTGGCACGGCCGCTCTACCAACCGAGCTATACCGCCCGGTAAATATACTTAACTTCTTAGCACATGTATATGAGTTGCTTTCAAAATGTTAAATATCAAAATGGCCCTCGAATCTTCGACTTTTCAAAGGTGACAAACGTTTGGACATACCTGTTTTATTGTGTCTGTGTGACAGAAGAGTAGTGACATACCTAGTGTGTGTGTGTGTGTGTGTGTGTGCGTGTGCTTGAGTGTGTGCGTGTGTGTATATATATATTATTTATGTATGTATGTATATATATCTCTAATGGTGTGTGTTGATAACACAACCTGTCTTTTTGAAACCCACTTTTGGAAGAAATGTTTTTTACAATAAAGATAAAAAATAAGCTCCATAATGAATCTTTAACAATTAGTGGGTCACAAACGGTAAAAAAATAGATGGATGGACAATTCTAAAATGTATTGATGTATTACTGGAGACCATTATCTTAGAAAGTGTGTAAGTGACAGGAATTAAAAACTCTGGGGAGAAATTTTGGCGTCACCTGCTGGATTACATTAATAAATCCCTGGCAATCGAAAAGTATTTTTTTTTCTCTATGGGAAGAATAAATGACATTTATCCTATTTACCGTTATGCTCTGTTGCATATTTGTGGATTTTGTTGTAGTTATTTCTATCCGTCATGAGGTTGTCTGCAGGGGGGAAAGAGTGCTGCAGCTATGAATCCAACATTAGAGGGTGCTGTCTCACAAGTCTAATCACTCAACATTTTCCAGCAAGAAGAGGCTTTGACAGTATGTACAATACAGTATACTGTATGCCTGCTGTTTTTTAATGTGTAAAATAAGGCGTTAGACTATTCAAAATGTACATTTTTAAAACATTTTATTAGTGCGTCCATTATTCATTTTTCAGGGGGTCTCGTA
This sequence comes from Entelurus aequoreus, assembly GCF_033978785.1. NCBI lineage: Eukaryota > Metazoa > Chordata > Actinopteri > Syngnathiformes > Syngnathidae > Entelurus > Entelurus aequoreus. The sequence continues at coordinate 30,808,007 of NC_084750.1, read as the reverse complement.
ACGTAACCATCATGAATGACGGGGTTTTACTGCACCGTATTATATTCATGTCTAAGCAGTATTATAAGTGTATTCGAGCAGACAGACATTTTTATGTGTACATTAATTTCTCTTTGTAGTTCTATGCGTAGATGGATGGATGGATGGATGGATGGTTATCATATATATGCACTTCTGGATTCATTTAGGGTCATAAAAATCACAAAGAAGACAAAACAAATGCTCAATACAATCCCAAAACACAAATAAATACAATTCTATTTTCTCCGTCACTATAATACAGAAAAACAGTAATAATAAACAGTTGTAGTGATTATTGTTTATTTGTTTTAAACATGCTTAACAAGGACATTAGGCCATTCCAAAACATTTTTTTTGTTTTGTTGCTATGGATATGTACTTGCATTTTTTATTTATCTATTTATTTATTTTTTTTACCAACAAAGACTACTTACTTTAATGTTGCAAATTAAATACACATGTTCTCCAAAAGCTTGCGGTAAAATTGTGCAATAGTTTTATAAAAGCAGGGTTAGTTCACTATTGCAAAAACTACATTCAAGGCAAAAGCAACTATACATTGTTGGAATTTAAACACAATTGTATGTCCTAGCAGCTACTTTCTAAAAATGTATACCACTTCTTTGAGTGCTAAAGTGCTTGCTTACCTCTGGGCACTGCACTACATGTTGCAAGCATCAGCGTTATAAGGAAGAGTTTCTCCATCTGTAATAGTAAGGAAGTCTTAATTGCATCACTGTACTAAAAGTGAATTGTTGTATTACTACATTGCTATACATCATCAATAATCATCTTAAACAACATGTCTTACCTTGCCTTTACAGCGCAGGCTTGAGTGAACAGATGGCTTGATTTTTATCTGTCTTTCAATGGTGTTCGTTTACTTAAATAGACATTTACAGAGGATTTTGGACTCTTCAGTAAACAGTAAAGTTTATTTTAATTGTGCAACAAAACATGAGCTTATCTATTGGAAAAAATCCACTATTGCAACAGTTTTGCTATTTGCAAGGATACTGTATACACAAATGTATCTGTTGGCTATCGTCAAATTGTTCCATTTGGGATATTTTTAAAGTGTATTTTATGAATAGTTGTAAATAACAAGTGCAGACTGAAGACCGTTGGCTTGAAAGAATGTGACCAGGGGCCCAGACATCATATATAATTATTGTTTTAATTTTTTATTTTTTTGTCCTCCTCTTGTCCCTACAATTCCCCTCTCTGTAACCCCCCCTCCCTTTTTTCTATCCCTCCTGCTTTGGTCCAGCCGCACCAAACACTAAATATATCAAAATATTTAATGAAGTCAAATTGGGCAACAAAATAATTATCTATGTCAACAAAATGATTTGCCTGAGCGACTGGATAGGCTATATATAAAAAAAAAGTTTAACTTTATTTATTTATTTATTTTTTTGTTTACTTTTATAACATTTTTTTTACCTTTTCAAGTTTTTTAAAAACTTGCATAATTTTTTAAAATTAAAAAAAAAACTTTTTTACATTTTTTTAACGTCCAGCGAGCCAGATTGTGATCACTTCACGGCCAAATCCAGCCCTTGGTTTGTATTATGGGGACTTCTGCTCTATTTACTTATATTTTGTACGTATATTTTAGTTATATATTTTGCTTTATTATTATAATTATTAAACTATAATTAATGAGTCCATGACACATAAAATACACTTTAGGCGTTTCTTCCTAAAAAACTAATATAAACTGCATTACCCAGCACGCATCACGATGACGTAGATAACAAGAGCCTTCAAGATGGTGCTCGAAAGTACTATGGTCTGGTAAGGATACCAACATAGGTTTAAAACTAACGCTTAATGTAATTTTATGTGATGGGAGGAAATAATTTGATAGATTAATTAAACACACTTTGATGTCGTTTTGCTGTTATATTTGTTTGTTTAAGATAAATACTTTATTTGGGTTTTTTCCTGAGTCACTCCCCAACGCTAGTCACTTAGCGTATAGCTAGCTAAAACAATATTTGTTTGTCACAAACTATATTTATTGTATTCACGAATGACAAACAAATAAGTGTTAATTTTCAGTTGATATAGAAAATAGTGCTGTGTCAGTTGTTGGTTCATATTTGATAAAACCAGCTATTTAAATGTGTTAGCATTAGCTGCAATCGTCGGTTGTTGCGAATTTGTTAGCATTGAGCTACATCCGTTTCCTGCAGACTTACCACAATAAACTATAAACACCAATATGAATATTATAACCATCGTTATTTTGATGTATTATTTGCTATCTCGTTTGCTGTCATAGCAAGACAATTGTACCCCGTGACACGTCAGCTAAGGCCCACAAGGATTTTACAATTGTGATATTTTACTATGACTATGAGGGGTCATGCCAAAACCAAAGATGTCCAAAGTGCGGCCCGGGCACCATTTACGGCTGGCAGGTACTTTTTTTTGCGCCCCGCGGCACATTTTAAAAATACTTTTACAAAAATAAACATAAGTGGAACAAAAGCAGTGCAAACAGGTGTGAAGTAGCGAAAATATGTTATAACATTGACACTAATAACATAAAGTTGCAATGCAGACTGTTTTTTTTCTTTAAAACTGACATTGCTACAAAAAAATCTAAATCAATGTAAACATAATAAAAACTCATAATCGACAAATAGAGCCGAACTTGATGCAGATTTAGCTTTTTTAGATACCTGAGACCTTTAGTCTGATGTTTTTTTGTTTAACTCTCATTGCTGAATGTGGTAATGATTAATTTACCTACTTAAGGATCTAATTACATAAATGGATATTCCATTAAACAATTTTTGCATATTTTGAGTGTTTGCCATAAAAACACCGGTTTTCTTTTGACAAAAATAACAAACATTAAAAAAAGTTTTAACTTTATGTCAACCAATAGATTTGAAGTTGGATTTGAAAATATATCAATATATGACATGTTTTTTTACACTTAAATGATTGAGACCCTTCCGGGTCCCTGGGACCTTTAACATTCACTAAAATTGAGGGGAACCTTAATGGGTACAATAAATATTGTATTGGTTTTAATATCAAAATGGCCCCCACATGCTTTCTTTTTTTTGTGTGTTTGGACCTCAATGGAGAAAGTTTTGACACTCCTGTGCTAAACCTAAATGAACAATACTTAGTGACTTTTTGCAACTTGCTCAAAGTTATGTTTTTCAAACAAAAACATATAACAAGAACACCATGAGCTAGCTTATGTTAAGTGGTTGAAAAGAACATATTTAAAAACAGTTAAGATTTTTTTACTATTACGAATCATATTGAAATAAATATTTTCTTGACTGGATTCAGCCTGTCACGCAAAGCTGTTTTGTACACACGCATAGAGCACCTGCACATACTAAAAGCATTCCCATGGAAGCAATAATCAGGTTGTTACGATAGACTGATAGTTATGGTTAGTAGCTAAATTTTCCCGAATCACTATTATTAGGTGACAACATCTTAAACATATCTAATGTGTTACATGGGGTGCAGTTTGTGCTCAAAACCGGAAATTGGCGGTATATAATGCTTTTTAAAGTTTGCACCTTGTAGGCAGTCACTTAAACATGCCTACTTTTACTGATATTTTGTTGGTCTTTTAACAGCCTATTTTTTGTTGTGTTTTTAGTGTGGACAACAGTGAATACATGCGCAATGGCGACTTTCTGCCCACCAGGCTTCAGGCTCAGCAGGATGCAGTTAATATTGTTTGTCACTCCAAGACTCGCAGCAACCCTGAAAACAATGTGGGCCTCATTACCATGGCAAAGTAAGCAGCACTGTGTTTATCTTACAGGCGGTTAATTTATGCTGTAAAATAGGGTTGTAAAATAGTTATACTGGTACTAATGAAATCAAAAAAGTACTATACTGGCTTTGAAACAATACGGCACTTTATGGACATGAGGGCGCACCGTGGTGACATTGGTAGTAATATGAGCCGAGGCACCTGTCACGAGTCAACACGTGCACATATCACTTATATTTAGAAACAGTGTAGAGACAGAAAAGGAAGCATGGGCATAATTTGGCTTAAAAATTAAGGATAAAGGTGAAGCTATAAACAGTGTTACTTTAAAACATAGCTAGTGACAATGTCCTTTCACAGTGTTTTAGCTTCTTCTAACTCCTCGCCTCCATGGCGACAAATAAACTCTGTTTCTTACAATTATCATCCATGCAGTTCTATCCAACATAGAATGAGTTGCAGTAGTACAAACGTGATGAAATAAAAGCATGGATTACCCGCTCAGTCATTAAAAGATAAAACTGATTTCATTTTTACTAAAAGTCTTTGATGATAAAAACTGGATCGAACAACAGAATTAATCTGCTGTCCCAATTTAAAAAAAATTGTCAAACTTCAAACCAAGATTTGTGACTGTGGGCTTAAAATAAGGTATCAGGGAGTCCAGGTCACTGGGGTGAGCATTCTGGTTTACTTTTGAGTAAAAAAAAAAAGATTTCCGTCTTGTTGTAATTTAAATGAAGGAAGTTTACCGCCAACAATGCTTTTATGTCCTCAAGACAACTTAAAAGTGATTTTAAACATGTTACTTTTCCTTTTTAGAGTAACATAGATTTGTGCATCACCATCATAAAGATGATACAATATATATTTTTTAAATGTCTTGCATGGGCAGGATGTACATTGAAAACAGGATTGGTCCTAGGATCGAGCCTTCAGGGACACCACAGGACAATGTAGCACAGGCTGAAGCAAAATGATCACTCTGTCAATAAATGTGTTATTCTGCCCTTGCTACTTGATTCCAGTGTGTATAACTAGTGAAATAGTTATAACAGCATGAAGAAACAAAAGCTCCAGAAGTTTTGTTAAGGATTAATGTTCTCTTCAATCCTCAGTTTTATTTCTTTACACTTCTTCTTTCATTTAGTTTTATAAGACTGAAAATATAAACATAAAATAAACATTACAAAAGTATAACGTTCATTGTTTATTGTACATAAATACTGTCCAATGTATATTTTACATACATAAAAAAGATTTAGTGTTAATACATTCACACAGTAAACTACAGATGTTTACGCATATAGAAATTAAACAACTTCCACAGCAAACATTGCACACAATTAAACCTAAGGTGTAGCGTTATTGCCGTCTACTGGTGAAATTTAGCGCTACATGTATCAAACGAGCTTTGATCGCTAGAGAGTTACTCATCCAAAAACACGACTGCGAATACAAAATAAATCATGAAGTCAGAGGTCCGACGGAAGACAATGACTCGAGCACTGGTTCAAGGCAGAACATTCAGAGTTTGTCCAGTCGCTGTAAGAAATACAATTTTCGCGAATTATTTAGATCTTTTTTCAGGGTCATCTTTGGTTTGAATGAGTAGTCTCATTCTACTCCCCCAATGCTGCTTCATTGTGACACATGCCTCGCTGCGTGGTGGCAGGAGTTCTGCATACATGATCAACCCTAGTTTGAATGGTTTTTCCATCAAGTCTATTTGGGTGATGTTCGACAAGCCGAATGTGGCCCGCTGGCCATCAGTGGAATAGACCTGCCGTAGGAGGATAAAATAGTTAACCGCTAACAGCAAGCAAGCGTGTATAAGAGCTGTATACAGTAGATATTACAGTTGTTACATCGATATTTTTATTATTATCTCAAAATCTTGTCATTTTTTATCCATCCATCCATCCATCTTCTTCCGCTTATCCGAGGTCGGGTCGCGGGGGCAGCAGCCTAAGCAGGGAAGCCCAGACTTCCCTCTCCCCAGCCACTTCGTCTAGCTCTTCCCGGGGGATCCCGAGGCGTTCCCAGGCCAGCTGGGAGACATAGTCTTCCCAACGTGTCCTGGGTCTTCCCTGTGGCCTCCTACCGGTCGGACGTGCCCTAAACACCTCCCTAGGGAGGCGTTCGGGTGGCATCCTGACCAGATGCCCGAACCACCTCATCTGGCTCCTCTCGATGTGGAGGAGCAGTGGCTTTACTTTGAGCTCCTCCCGGATGACAGAGCTTCTCACCCTATCTCTAAGGGAGAGACCCGCCACCCGGCGGAGGAAACTCATTTCGGCCGCTTGTACCCGTGATCTTGTCCTTTCGGTCATAACCCAAAGCTCATGACCATAGGTGAGGATGGGAACGTAGATCGACCGGTAAATTGAGAGCTTTGCCTTGCGGCTCAGCTCCTTCTTCACCACAACGGACCGATACAGCGCCCGCATTACTGAAGAATTTTTTAATTGTTTATAAACTCAGGAAATGCGTCCCTGGACAGAGGAGGAATTTGAGTATGACCCTATAACTACTCGATACCCACATTTGTAGTATCAACCAAAACTTATGTAAAGTAGCCAAAGAACAGAAGAATATTTGCTTAATACATTTTAGCAAAAGTGTAGAAAGAATATGTTAGTAAGAAAGAAACCAGATATTAACAGTAAATGAACAAGTATATTAATAATCCATCCATCCATCCATTTTCTACCACTTGTCTCTCATAACTTTGACAAAATTATAAAATGGGAAGTGACACAATGTGTTACTGCATACGTCAGCAGCCAAATTAGGAGCCTTTGTAACCCGCTTACTCACTGCTAAAAGAGAAGTCTAGTATGTTCACGATGTTATTCATTGTCAAAATTGTTGTTTGATTTCAATAAGAAACATGTTAAATGTATGATAAGATTTTCTGTTAAAATAAAGCCAATCATGACATTATTTCGTTGTCCCCTTTATTTTGAAAAGTATTTTAAAATATCGAAATATTCTTTGTTACGGGGACAACACTTCTGCAAAATACAAACGAGAACATTTATTTTCCACCCCTGTCGCAGCATCACCGTTATCGAACTATTACTGGGAGCCATGTATGGGATATCATATAATACCTTGAGATTCTGTCTTAAAATAAAACATGAAAATGATACTAGTTTTTTTTTTTGGGTAGCAACTGTGAAGTGCTGACAACACTGACTCCAGACACGGGAAGGATACTGTCAAAGCTGCATGCGGTACAGCCTCGTGGAAATATCAGCTTCTGCACGGGCATCAGGGTAGCACATGTAAGTATTTTTTAATTTTGTATTCTGCATTACTGCATTCTACGCTGCGCTTCTGGTTTTATATGTTTGTGTTCTCCTCTACTTTGAAGTTGGCCTTGAAGCACAGACAGGGCAAAAACCACAAGATGCGCATCATTGCGTTTGTTGGCAGTCCAGTAGAGGACAATGAAAAAGAGGTAAGATTGTTTGCAATTTGTTTTTGTGCTGAATTTGGTCAAGGAAAATATGTATTAGTTAATACTAGTTGTAAACAACACATTTAAATCTTTGGACTACTTACTATTTTTTAGTTCTAACCAAAGGACTGAGATGTATTTGTAGTGATGTCTAGATGTCATCATTGTCTAACTGGCCCGGACGCATGTGCATGTCATTTAAAGACAAATAAGGGTGTTATTTGTAAAGTTAAATTTTTTTCATGTATCATTGTGCCTTTTATTCTTCAAATTATTTTCGTAGCTATCCAAATTTGCCTCAAGTAATTGCGAGGTGGGCCGCCTGCCACAACACTCTAAATACTACCTGTTCCCCGAATTTGTCATTAAAACCTATTTGTAAATCATCACAATATTAGAGAATAATGTATACATCTTCAAATGTGTACATTTGAATACATATATTACTCTATTTTTTCTCTGAAACAACAAAAGTCTATAATATATATATATATATATATAAATACTATATTGCCAAAAGTTATTGGCCACCTGCCTTGACTCACTCAGTGCCATCCCATTCCTAACCCAATAGGAATGAGATCTTTTGCAGCTATTACAGCTTCAACTCTTCTGGGAAGGCTGTCCACAAGGTTGCAGAGTGTGTTTATAGCAATGTTTGACCATTCTTCCAAAAGCGTATTGGTGAAGTCACACATAAATGTTGGTCGAGAAGGCCTGGCTCTCAGTCTCTGTTCTAATTCATCCCAAAGGTGTTCTATCGGGTTCAGGTCAGGACTATGTGCAGGCCAGTCAAGTTAGTCCACACCAGACTCTGTCATCCATGTCTTTATGGACCTTGCTTTGCGCACTGGTGCACAGTCATGTTGGAAGAGAAAGGGGCCCTCTCCAAACTGTTCCCACAAGGTTGGGAGCATGGAATTGTCCAAAATGTTTTGGTATCCTGGAGCATTCAAAGTTTCTTTCACTGGAACTAAGGGGCCAAGCCCAACTCCTGAAAAACAACCCCACACCATAATTCCTCCTCCACCAAATTTCACACTTTGCACAATGCAGTCCGAAATGTATCGTTCTCCTGGCAACCTCCAAACCCAGACTCGTCCATCAGATTGCCATATGGAAAAGCGTGATTCATCACTCCATAGAACGCGTTTTCACTGCTCTAGAGTCCAGTGGCGGCATGCTTTACACCACTGCATCCGACGCTTTGCATTGGACTTGGTGATGTATGGCTTAGATGCAGCTGCTCGGCCATGGAAACCCATTCCATGAAGCTCTCTGCGTACTGTACGTGGGATAACTGGAAGGTCACATGAAGTTTGGAGCTCTGTAGCAACTGACTGTGTAGAAGGTCGGCGGCCTCTTTGCACAATGCACTTCAGCATCCGCTGACCCCTCTCTGTCAGTTTACTTGGCCTACTACTTGGTGGCTGAGTTGCTGTTGTTCCCAAACTTTTCCATTTTCTTATAACAAAACCGACAGTTGACTTTGGAATATTTAGGAGTGAGGAAATTTTACGACTGGATTTGTTGCACAGGTCGCATCCTATGACATTTCCACGCTGGAAATCACTGAGCTCCTGAGAGCAGCCCATTCTTTCACAAATGTTTGTTGAAACAGTCTCCAAGCCTAAGTGCTTGATTTTATACACCAAATGATTAGGACACCTGATTCTGATCATTTGGATGGGTGGCCAAATACTTTTGGCAATATAGTGTATATAGGAGGTGTCAATATATTTTTTTAAATCCCCCAAATTTGGTATTTATTACTGACCTGTTGAGCTTATGTTTGCCATCATGTCTAGGAAGTAACGTTTTTTTTTGTTTGTTTTTTCATCTTAGTTGGTCAAAATGGCAAAACGTCTGAAGAAAGAAAAGGTTAATGTGGATATTATTAACTTTGGAGAAGAGGTATTGGCACACACACACACACACGCATACACACACCTGCATCTAGTCACTGTAATGTCTTTCACATCTTTCACAGGAGATGAACACAGAAAAACTGACGACCTTCATTAACACGCTGAATGGTAAAGAGGGCAGCGGCTCTCATCTGGTCACAGTGCCTCCTGGCCCCAGTCTGGCGGACGCTCTGCTGTCCTCGCCCATCCTCGCCGGGGAAGGCGGTGCAGTGTTAGGCCTGGGCGCCAGCGACTTTGAGTTTGGAGTAGATCCCAGTGCAGACCCAGAGCTGGCTTTGGTAAGAGAACAGGGGGGTTTGGTTGATATCAACACTTCAGTCATCAACAATTGCATCATCAGAAAAATGGACATTGGAACAGTGTAGGACTGACTTGGTGGGATATGTACAGCAAGTAGTGGACATAGAGATAGAGATCAGAGAGCATAAGAATAAGTATCTATATTTGATTATTTACATTTGATTATTTACAATCCGGGGAGGTAGGATGTAAAAGGAAGTTTGTTAGTTTACGGTTGAAGTTGCCTGGAGGTGTTCTTTTAGTGCGGTTTTGAAGGAGGATAGAGATGCCCTTTCTTTTACACCTGTTGGGAGTGCATTCCATATTGATGTGGCATAGAAGGAGAAGTGGAATCTGTGGTCCCAGTCCTGCCTCATTCACTTCAATTATTAGATTTTTGGCATTATCCCGTGTGACTGGGATATCTTTATCTTCCATTCCTCCACTGCTTGTGTCAGTACCTGCGCAAGGTGACTCTCGTAGAGGGGGCGTGTCTTCTCATCTGGCAGTCTGCTGTGATGAAGTGAGCGTTTATCGTCACATAGTTCCCCTGGACGTCCACCCGTCTGTCGTGAGCGCAACAGATGATGCTCGGGATAGTTCATCCACAACTTTTTTCTTCTCCTGCTCATAAAGATCTGGCACAATCTTATCGCTGAAGTGGGTGCGCGACGGGATGTCGTAACGTGGCTCAAGCACGTTCAGCATGTGTTTAAAACCCTCGTTTTGCACAACGGAGTCTGCACCTATAAACACACCGATTAAATGGCGTGGCGCGTTGAAGCTCCTCCGTTACTCCGCTCGCCATGACCACGCTGTGTGTGGACTGAACGTGCGAACAACTTTTCTTTTTTTTTTTCATATATCAAACAGCGGATCACGTGTGTCCCTCCCCTCCCCACACCCACACCCAGACACACACGCAGAGCGCGCCTCTTTTCTTCTCTCCGGCTTGTGACAGAGGAAGATTCAGAAGGACGACACTGCAACTCTCCAATAAAACACACTCGGATCTTCTGTTTCTAGCCGATACTACATAAAAAATAACGTAAAATAACGCAGTAACGCATCATGTAGTAACGGTAACTGAGTTACTGAATATAAAAAATAACGTGTTAGATTACTAGTTACCGCCGAAACTAACGATGTTAAGTAACGCGTTAGTCCCAACACTGATAATTAGTGAAGTAGATTGTAATAACCACAGCTCATGCACAAGCTCTTTTGCCCTGCATGAGAGAAGTTCCATTTTTGCCGCAGCACAATTTTTTAAAAATATTATTCATTTAAGAATAAAAGTTAGTGTCATTGTCAATAATTCTCCCCAAATATGTTGTGATATCTGACAGTCATTTATTTGAGTTCTTGTAAAAATTCTTCTCCGGTCTCCTCACTGTGGGCGCGGCTGCGCCTCCCCTTTCTCTCCTTTTAATGCAGTGATGGTTGCCCACAGTATGCCTAGCCTACTCTGCTTACCTGTCAAAACTTTACATTTTTGCGGGGAAATTCAGTTTTTGTTCTTCTTTCCTGGTGTCTTCCCGGTCCTGTTTTGTTTGTTTTTGCTAGTACAGCGATGGAGTCGCTCGAAAAGTCTCCATCCGCAACACTCCGAGCGTGGGCTCATTAAAGGAGCACCAGGAGTTTCATGCTCTGTGATTTAATTAAATACCAATGTGGCAGAGATGGATAGACGTGAAGACTCCGCCAAAAATATCTTGAAAAATACGAGACCTATTATGTAAGTAAAAAAGAGCAGGCATGAGCTCACACATTCTCATACTTTCTGTAACAGTCAGGAAAAATCAAGTTAGCCAGCTTGAAAAATGTCTCAACTATGAGTTATGAGTTAAGTTTTATTTAAATGTTCACAATATTTCAGGGTTCCTCACAAGGAAACCTTACAATGTAGTAAATCCATAAACTGCTATAAAATTGAGTGAATGGCGATTTATTTTTGACGTAGAGAGCTTTTGTTCAGGTCATGAAATTATTATTTAAAAAAACGTTTTCCCATTCCTCCATTTTATGCCGCTTGTCTCTCTCAGGGTCACGAGGGGCTGGAGCCTATCTCAGCTGTACTCAGGTGGAAGGCATTTTAAATATCCCATATTTTTTACCAATTTTCCCAGGAGATTTTCAATATTTTAAAAGGCAAAAGTGTATTCTTGCCTGCATTAGAGGCATGTAATAAAGGTGTTTGTGAAATCCCCCAATGTTTTTTGGCGGCAAGTTAACCACAACCGTTGCGCCGCATAAAACATTTTGTTGCTACTGGTCCGAGATTTTCATTAAAAGAAACCCTAAAAAACAAACACGGTTTTATCCAGCTGTTTACTAACTTTTACTGCAAAATAATATTTGCTTAAAATATTGGTTATCGGCGTCATTGACTATTAACAATCAGCATTGGCCCTGGTCAATCTGCTTGCTGTACTCCACTGTTTTAGTCTTCTCTTTTAAAATGTAAATCTTACTTTTACCTTTCTAGGCTCTAAGGGTGTCGATGGAGGAGCAGAGACAACGGCAAGAGGATGAAGCCCGCAGAGCCGCTGTGGTATCAGCTGCTGAAGCTGAAATTTCCTCACCTGCGGACGGTAATCCACAAACTCTTAGTGTCTTTCCTTAAGTATCAGCCATTAGCTGGGGTAGACTTTCATATATAATAGAAAGATGGGTGCATGAGACACACATTGTTATCATCTGTCTTTCTTTCTGTTCTAGAATCTGAGGATGCCCTGTTGAAGCTGTCCGTTCCAAATACAGACTCTGCTACACCTGCGTTGCCTGATTTCAGCCGTATGACAGAGGACGAACAGATAGCATATGCTCTTCAGATGTCCATGCAAGGATCAGCAGCAGGTTAAGGCTGTCATGTCTAATATACTGTATATTCACATAATTAAGTCGCATAAAGTAAACTCTGTTTTATTTATATCGTGCCAATTCAGAACAGAAGTTACCTCAAGACAATCCATAGATAGAGCAGGTCTAGAACTCTTTATACAGGGGAACTGCACCTTTTTTAAAAAACTTTTGTCCATCATTCACAATTTTTAAGACACAAACACATCTTTTTCTTTTTTTATTGCATTGTAAATCGTAAATAAACACTAGCAAGAGTCAGATAACAATGGAGCCAATGGGAGTCGGTCTATTTCTCCTATAACGTGCTCTAAAAACATCCAAAAGCCTTTATCATTTTATATACAAGCTGTAAATAAATATGTAATGTAGTAACAAGCACATTCATAATAACATGTAATATTATGTATTTTGCACATTTTAAGCATACAGCAGTGCATTAATTTCCCAGACGCCTCACAGCGTTCTCTTTTCCCCTCAACAACAACAACACTACTACTCATGGTAGACTTTAGAGAACCAACAAACACTACTTTGGGATAAATGATGATTCAGAACCTTATATTTCTTATCCGGAATATACAGAGTATCTTCAAGTTTTAGAAGCGGTGTGCAAAACAGATCCAGCTGTAGTGAACCACTAAGCATCATGCAGCAGTTTTGCTAAGTGCTAAAACAAGATACACAAACTCTGATCACAATAAAATAATCACTTATTGTACAATATCTGCTCTCACTGGGATGTTGACTGATGGGATTGTTCTATTGTCCTGTTTAGATGAAGAATTAATCATAAGCCTCACAAAGGGTTAAAAAAAAAGGTGCCGCGAACGAGTGTCTTTTTGTGTCTTTCACACTATTTCTGGGTATAAATTGGATGTCAAAGTTTACCATCTTCCAGGGGCCGTACTTATCAAGCTTCTTAGAGTGCCATTTTACACTTAAGTCCTGAGAATTTGCGAAATTTAGTCCTACTCTCAAACTTAAGAATAAAAGCTTTTTATCAATGTTCTTAAGTCTAAGAATCACTCCTACTCTCCACGATATTTAAGAGACCTTCAGAGGTGTCTTAAGTGGTTAGGAGTTGCCAGCAGGGGATGGCACTGAGGCGAGAGAGACGTGCGCGAACATTCAGGGAGCGGAATGATGTTCTGGATTTGTTTGATGACGAGCAGCTGATCAAACGGTATCGTTTAGACAGAGCGGGTATTATTTTTGTCACAGATTTAATACTTTACGATTCCATGTTGATTTCTGCATGTGGCTGCAGTGGGCTAGTATATATAGAGCCACCCACACCAGTTTCAAATTAGTTGCCTAATTAATGAATTGGAAAGAAAATGTTATGACAGTAGCGTATGTGTGTGGCCGTGAGGTGAGTGACGTCAGTGAGTGTGTGGGCGACAGAAGAGAGGGAGCGGTAGCGTGAGTGCCGGCGGGGACTAGTTTGTTTTGTATTATTTTGTAGTTTATTGTCAAAATATACACTCCCATTGTCCACTTAAATATTTCCAAGATATTTCTTTATTCTTAGACAACGGAGTCCCTTCCGTGATTGGTCATTTCTATGGACACAGAAATGACGTCACCTAAAATTCCATTTACGGCACATAGTAATGTCGTAATTCAGCTCTGAGTGTGACACTTAAGATTCAGTCCTACACTTCGCTGAAAGTGTGAGTAAGACGCTTGATAACTAACTTTTAAGTGCAGCTTTCAGCGAAGAATTTATTTACTCTTAAGTCAACTCTTAGCAGACTTCTTAGGAGTAATTCTGAGAAGCTTGATAAGTACGGCCCCAGGTTTCTACTATCCAAGTAAGAGGCGGGATTTATAATCTAGAATTAACTTTTACCAACTAAGTGGCGCAGCAGCTAGAGATCAGTATGCCAATACTGTAGCTGCACAAGCTCTCTGCACAAGCACAAGCTCTCTGTGATGACGGCGCCGCTGAAAATAGTTTGTCTGCTTTAGCGTTTATAATAACAATATCGCTAATACTAGGTTAATATTCAAGTCTTGAGATTTAAATAGAGTAGGGCTGCAGCAACTAATCGATTATAAAAATAGTTGGCGATTAATTTAGTCATCGATTCGTTGGATCTGTGCTATGCGCATGCGCAGAGGCAATTTCATTTAAAACCTTTTTTTTTTTTATAAACCTTTATTTATAAACTGCTGAGAAACAATAATCAAAATAAGTATGGTGCCAGTATGCTGTTTTTTTCAATAAAATACTGGAAAGGATAGAAATGTAGTTTGTCCCTTTTATCCGATAATTAATCGATTAATCGAAGTAATAATCGACAGATTAATCGATTATCAAATTAATCGTTAGTTGCAGCCCTATAGTAGAGTATTGTTTGCACTGTATGGATGGTTTTTAGAGGGCTTTAAGGGTGCAGGCTTTATGGCCAGAGTAGTGTAGTTTAGTTGCATTCTTAGCCACCTAATACTTGCCATATTTTACGACTTAGAATGCAAAAAAAGAAGAAAAACATGTTTTCTTATCTTACATAGGGATAGTGAATAATAGGCAAAATTAAAAAAAAATTGCAGTTCCCCTTTAATGACAACTAACCCACATGCGCAAGCACTTGGTGGCGTCAAGTAGAACCCAGGCTCTGTTGGGTTGCCAACCGCACCTCTAGAGGCAGGGAGCCCCAACCACAGACGAAAGAGACAGAGGGGTTAATGACACCGCAAAACTCATAACAATGACCTATTGCAGAACTATTTAACTGGCAGGCCAAATCCAGCCCGGAAATTACATCAAACTGGCTCACCCGACTTTAGTTCTAACTCGGAAAGACAAACATCTTTTTTAGCAGATTCCCTAAAACACTACACATTCTACAATTAAAAAAAAAACTGGCAAACTAGTAGCCAACATTTTACCGAAAAATTTACAGTGGTTTTACACTTAATTACGTTAAATTGAAAAACAGTACCGCTATTATTTTTATGGCAAAATTCTGACAGAGCTGCTAGTTTTATTCATCTAGGAATCTACGATGGTTGTTTTTGCAGTGCTTTAATATGAATGGGAAAAACTGTACCACTTTGATTTTTACAGTAAAAAATTGATGACTGAACTGCCAGTATTTTACCGTAAAAACTTTTTTTTTTTTTACAGTGTAAAGCTGTCATATACATGATCTTTGACTACCTTTTTTGAAGTAAAGCCTCAAAGACAGCAGAGCGCTCCTGTAACTCTTGACAAAAAATAGACCAAAATCAAATGTCCACTGAAGAGGATGCTGGTTCATAGGAAGAGACAAACAAATAGTGGTAAGTGAGGGGAAGAGACCATGTCCTCAGGTTCTTAGCGTTCTGGATACGTAGTCCCTAAAACAACTTAGTATATCACTGGCCTCCGGCAGTAAAACTAAAAGGGTGCCTAGGATTTGCCATGTGTTACCCGTGACTGAAAGCTTTTTGCAAAGAAACGTGTTTTAAGTTTTCTTTTGAATACAGACAGACTGTTGCCTCCCAGACACAATCAAAAAGACAGTCTCTCAAGAGGCTACCTTCCGTTAGAATTTAAAACATTTTTGGAACTATAAGCAACACTTTGCACACATTGTTGTCGCTCATTTAGTTCTTCACAGTTGAATTAGTTTGGCTTTTCCGAAGTATGAGTATGAAATGCTGTTTACTATACTGCTTGTACAAGCCAGTGTTTTTGTTTGTCGCTGTTCTGTATAAATGGCATGAAGGGGGACAAAGTCAAATCTGCTATTTTTCTACCTTTTTGGAGGTAGAATCAGAGCTCTAAAAGAAGTGGGACAATGTCCATTTAAGTCAAACCTGTTTATGTTGACCAACTCATGAAATCCTGGTCCAGTGCATTTTCTTTTAAATGCTCATTTAAGTCAATGTAAGATTTGAGAACCAAAGGTGTAATTTCTATGAAAATTGGATCTGTTTAGGTCCACGTGTGTTGAAGTATTCTTAACTTTTTTCATTATCGCTAAGCAGATTTATGTTATTATTGATACAAATAAAGGAAGAAGGATGTGCGGGCAACAGGAATGGAACTGCCACTTACCTTCAGACCTTCTGTATAGGACTAACAATCCTGTATTCTATTGGAAGCGACCTCTCGGTTGTTCTTTTTACCCGATACTACTCAACTAACAAAATGCACCCATCTAACAAAATGCACCCATTAAAATTATGCACTAGAGATGTAAAGAAAACAAAAACAACTCTCATTCTCCTTAAGTCTCTGGCCAAGGTCATGAGTAAATGTACAATCGATGGCTCACCGATGTGCCAGCCAATCCAATAGATGTCGACTTGTATCAGACCTTTTTTTTTTTAGTCAAATAAGACTGCTTCTTTATTGTCTTGTAGAGTTGGGTGGCGAGGACATGGACACCGGTGCTGACATGGACTCAAGTGAGGCAAAGGTAAATGTTACTTAGATCAAGGGCCAGTCCCTATACACCCCGTTGCACTACTTTTTAGCCCTATCCCTATATTTTGCGCGTTCCCATGAGGGTAGTGGTTTCCCAATTAGGATAGAATAGGATAGGATAGACTTTTATTTAATCCCACAATGGGGAAATTACATTGTTGCAGTGTAGGTTTTTTAACAGAAGTAAAGCGTAATGAAAAACAAAAAAATTGTAAATGCTACATATACTACACAACGGCATGGCTCCGTTGGGAGAGCGGCCGTGCCAGCAACCTGAGTGTTCTTGATTCAATCCCCGGCTTCCACCATCCTAGTCACGTCTGTTGTGTCCTTGGGCAAGACACTTCACCCTTGCTCCTGATGGGTTGTGGTTTTGGCCTTGCATGGCAGCTCCCGCCATCAGTTTGTGAATGTGGAAATAGTTTCAAAGCGCTTTGAGTACCTTGAAAGTAGAAAATCGCCATACAAGTATAGCCCATTTAACATTTACATACTGTTCACTAATATGTGTAGATAGGGTTTTTTTTGTTGCGTTTTATCTCTAATAACCGTATTCCACCCTACGAAAAAACATCACAGTAATCACATAAGTGCGTTGTAAAGTCTTATGGCTGTGGGTAGAAAGAACCTGTGGTAGTGCTCCTTCTTAAACTGCGGATTTAACAGTCTAATGCTAAAGGAGCTATTCAGGGTCTCCAGTGTTGTGCATGGTGTGAGAGAGATTGGACATGATGGATGTCAACTTGGTCAGCATTCTTCTGTCAGCCACCTCCTCAATGCTGTGTAGTGGGCAGCCTATGATGGAGTCAGCTCTCAGTTTATTAAGTTTGTTCCTGTCTCTGATCGTGCTGCCCCCACCCCAGCAAACGACAGCATAGAACACAGCAGAAGCCAACACAGTGTCGTAAAAGGTGCGCAGCAGTGATCTGCACACCCCGAAGGACCTCAGTCTCCTCAAGAGGTGTAGGCGACTTTGACCCTTCTTGTACACAGCGTTTGATTCTGAGTCCAGTCCAGTTTATTGTAGAGGTGAAACACCCAGGTATTTAAATGAATCCACTATTTCCTCTTAATTCCTCAATATCTACAAAAGTTAAATATTACACATTAGTTTGTAACGTTAGCCAGCTAGGCACGCTAGCTAACATTGGACTAAAATACTGACAAAATCCTTGCAATTTTGAAAACATTAACGTTACATACCTTTTAAAAAAAATCAGAAGAGACAGCAGTCGTCGGTGGCTTTCCATGTAGTTATTTGTTTATTCATAAACTGGTGAATGATAAAAAAAACAATCTCAACCGTTAACTCCATTGCTGCCGGGTTTGCCATATAATGTTGGGATTAAGGTTGTACGGTACTCCGCTTCTAATCAAATACAGCGGTACTAATTAATTAAAAAAGTTAGAGTAAGTGAAAAGTAAGAGTCATTCAAATAACTATAACATATAGAACATGCTATACGTTTACCAAACAATCTGTCACTCCTAATCGCTAAATCCGATTAAATCTTATACGTCTAGTCTCTTACGTGAATGAGATAAATAATATTATTTGATATTTTACGGTAATGTGTTAATAATTTCACACATAAGTCGCTCCTGAGTATAGTCGCACCCCCGGCCAAACTATGAAAAAAACTGCGACTTATAGTCCGAAAAATACGGGAATGCCATTGAAAAATATTGGTACTTTTTTCCATCAACATCTGCTGCCGTGCGGCGGTGACGTTGCTGAGCCGAGGCACGTGTGTGTCAACGCGCACACAGCGCATACAAGGAGAAACTGTGTGGAAAGGAAGAATGATGAGAAACGGCAATTCTACTGGTTAATAAAGGGAAATATGGCGGTATTTGGGCTTCAAAACTAACGATAAAGGTGACACTTTAAACACAGAAGCGGTGTTTGAAGCCTAAGGTAATATTTAAATAAACATTCAAATCTGCACAGGAGTTTCAAGAGTTACAGGTAATATACTGTAGTTAACTAGCTCCCCTGATGTGCACATATAGATACGTAGACGCGCACACAGCTGGTTTCATTGTTGCCAATTATTAGCGCAGTCAAAACCGTCGACGTAGCGTAAACTAATACAAGTGATCTGACTAAATTTTGTAACAAATTCCTTCTATTTAATTTGTATTTTATCTTGTACGTTTGTTTTACCTGCTACATCTCTTATGTGTAGTTTTAGCCGTTGTATTGTTTTTAGTATTTACTAATTATTGTATTTGTCTTTAACCACAGATCAAAATTGGTAACCATAAATCATTAAGCAGTTAATACAATGTCAGTCAAGCTTTCTGTTTTTTTTCTTACCTAAATCTAGATTATGGCATGCTACATGTAATATGTAAAATTGTAAATTGTTCTTTGAGTGCAATAAGAAAAGCCCAGTGTGTTAATTGCCTTTTAATTTGAATTCTAATCTTCTAAAATTGTTCTTTAAGTGCAATAAGAAACGTATGTTTAATCATAAGTTTTACCATAAGATTTTATGTTAAAATTAAGCCAATAATGACATTTTTTGTGGTCCCCTTTATTTTGAAAAGTATTGAAATACATATCGATATACATTTTGTTACCGGTACCAACATATTGGTATCGGGAAAACCCTAGGTAGTACATATGTGTAAACGTAACTACGTAGTCGCTTCCATGCCGGAATGTAAACTATGCAGAAAGTGATGTCCCAATTCCTAGGGACGATTACAAAGCTCTATCCCTTGTTGCTTCATTTCGAGGGTGTAGTGGTAGTAGGTGAGGGCTAGTGGTAGTGAGTGAGGGTGAACATTTAATTGGGTTCAAGTTTTAACTCAGAGTATAAATTCCTGCACACAATTAGTTCATAATGTCACTTTCTACATTCAGGATGAAGAAGACTACGACGTGATGCAAGATCCAGAGTTCCTTCAAAGCGTCTTGGAGAACCTTCCCGGCGTTGACCCTAACAACGAGGCCATCCGTAACGCTATGGGTTCACTGGCCTCACAGACTGGCCCTAAACCTGACACCAAGAAGGATGAAGAGAAAAAGAAATGAGCATTTAAAGGGAAGAGTGAAAAATGTGCTCACCCAACATTTCTGACAGTTGTGTTGCAGGTGTATATCACAGGGCATAAAAATACATTCTTCTGCTTTTGGTTTTGTTTTTTACCATTTTCATGTTGCTGTTTAAGCTGTACCTCTAACTTAAGGTTACATTAATTTGTGTCCATCTATTTTTCCAAATGCCAAACAGTTTTGTTTGTTTTATCATATTGTAAATATTTTCAACTCCATTACAATCTGTAATAAATTAACAAATTCCTAAATACATTTTCCAGGGTGATGTCCTGTGGGTAAATGAATGCAAAGCTAGTGGTTAGTTTGACTTGTGTTCCATACACAAATCGGAGCTCTGGCAGCAACTCGAGCCAAGGATTTTCGAGTAGAGTGATTTTTTTTTTAGACATGAAGTAAAACGCATTGTTAAGCAGAAAGTGTCCCTTTTTTAATATTTTTGAGCTTCTAGCAACATTACTTTAAACACAGTTGTGCAACTTTAAACCAACAATTAGTATTAGGAATAAAAAAATATTATAATCCATATGCTGTTTGTGGCATAGATTCAAATACAGGTGAAACTCAAAAAATGTGAGTATCGTGCAAATGTTAATTTATTCCAGCCATTAGATTTACAAGGTGAACCTTCTGTATCACAGGCTCAACATGCAACTCAAGATGTTTGAAGCCTTCTTTGGATAGAATTTTGATGATTAGGACTTGCAGTTTATGAAACTCATAAATGTGAGTTTTCAAAAACTAACCCATGATCATCAGAGGCGTGCATGTAATGAGTTTATATCACATTTAATTTTGCATTTGAAATTGAATTCCTGACGTGAGTTTCACCTGTTTGTGATTTCAATTGTCAAAAGTGCAGTAAAAATGATTTGCCGTAAGGAATTGTATTGAATTAAGAACATTTAAAATGAGCTCAAAGTGCTGTACAAATTCGGGGAAATTACGAAGATCAAAGGAATTGATGTCATTATATAAATAACATTTGACTGGTTTGAAAATGAAAAATAGAATAGGTAATATAATTGAATAAAATATTTAAAACCGTAGTAAAAAGTCTCGCTCAGCTTGTTTTTGCTGTGGCGCATTATGGTGACGTAATATATGTGTGACCAAGAGGAAAGTCAGGCTTCAACTTCGCTCGCTGGGAGGTAAGGTGACGCCATTACAACACGTTTGTGACAATGTTCTCAATAAACGTCATCCTAAACACACATTTTAGGTGAACCATGATTATATATTAGCTGGATGGGGCACTTGTTGGTCAGTTCGTCACTTTTACCTGATTGACGTCAGCAGAGCCAGCTAGCTGTGCTAAAATGTTAGCAGAAGGAAAGAAGGAACCACTTGTTGATGTAATGTTCTGCATCAATAATAATATGTATAATAATGCTTGACCTAAGTGTTGCTTATATAGTATGAAGCTGTGCAGCCTTAGCTGACGTTTAGCAGCGATAACCAAACAATGTGGGCAAGCTGTTACATTATAATCAGTTAATGGAATAGGCTCCAGCCCCCCACGATCCCGAAAGGGACAAGCTGTAGAAAATGGATAGATGTTTTAGTCATTGAATTTACTTTTCATAAATGGAAATGGAAAATAACATAAAATGACTGGTTTATTAGAATTTCATTTTAAAGTGCAAAAAATAAAAAAACTAAGCACCTTTTTTGGTGTCGACATGAATCTAAAAAATAGTTTGATTTATATTTTATATATCATATAACAAAAATGTAAAACGCCAGTAAATAGAAAGGGTAGAACAGACCAAATCGAAGGTTTTTTAAATTGTTTTATTCCAGACACCGGAAGTTTTATTTTCAAAGTAAAATCGTGGATAATTGCTATTTCACCATGTGTCCCGTGAGTATGACTCCGGCTAAAATGTATTTGGAGCCATACACAGACATGATTTTAGACATGGCATGATAATTGATCTACAGAAATATTTTGAAACCAGAAGTAGCGACTTCAAAGACAGGACCGCAGACTGGCTTGTAAGAAATGTGTACTATAGTGATCAGTGCAGTACGCTTAGCTGTTTCACTAGTAGCACAGAATTGCATATTTGGGGTTAAAACGATCTCAATCCACACAAGTGTAGTTTGTAAACTGTTTATGTCAGGGGTCGGGAACCTTTTTGGTTTTAGAGCCATGAAATCCAAATATTTTAAAATGTATTTCCGTGAAAGCCATATAATATTTTTTAACACTGAATACAACTAGATGCGTGCATTTTTAAGTAAGACCAACATTTTCAGAGTATAATAAGTCTCTTATTCTTTTTAATAACATTGTTATTCTGAAGCTAACCAATAATAAATAAAATACTTCTTACCATTAATGCGACTTCTTGAACAGGTGTGGTGGAAAACGGATGGATGGATTCAAATGCATGAGAATGTTTTATATTTTTAACGTTATTTTTAACACTGTGATTACCAGCTGAATTATTCATTACTTATCGTGTTAAGCAATGTCAGCTAAGATTTATCTGAGCCAGATGCAGTCATCAAAAGAGCCACATCGGGCTCTAGATGTGGCCCCTGGTCTATGTCTACACACAAACGCATACACCTGCTGCCCTGCACATTTTGTCCAATCAGAAGCCTGAAAAAAGCAGCAGCAGCTGACTTGGTAGCATTACACCTCCTTTATGTTTATTTTGATATACTTTAGACGAACAATGACATGTACATTATCTTTAAAAGCCTGAACGTACACAGAGCCCTGGGAACATTATGTATCTTTTTTTTTTTCAGTGTTTAAAGTGCGTATGCACGCCCGTGCTGCTGAAACCCAACACTCATAGAATTAGAACATGTTCAGCAACATGGTGATGTATTGCATGTGCACTGAAGTGTACATTATTTCTAAAATCAGCCCGCACTAACGAGCCAAGGAAACCCTTTTGCATGTTTGAGTGCCTATATAAAAATTGTGTGCCGCTGCAAACTCTCATGGAATTATAAAGCATTTAATCATGGATATAATGATATAGTACATGTGCAATGAAGTGTATATTGTCTTTAACATCAGTACACACTACAAGGAACAGGCTACATCAAAGGTCCCCAAACTTTTTGACTCGGGGGCCGCATTGGGTAAAAAGAAATTTGATTACAGGCCAAAAGTTTGGACACACCTTCTCATTCAATGCGTTTTCTTTATTTTCATGACTATTTAAATTGTAGATTGTCACTGAAGGCATCAAAACTATGAATGAACACATGTGGAGTTATGTACCTAACAAAAAAAGGTGAAATAACTGAAAACATGTTTTACATTGTAGTTTTTTCAAAATAGCCACCCTTTGCTCTGATTACTGCTTTGCACACTCTTGGCATTCTCTCGATGAGCTTCAAGAGGTAGTCACCTGAAATCAATCAATCAATCAATCAATCAATGTTTATTTGGTTTTTAACTTCCCAGGTGTGCCTTATCAGGGTTGGTTAGTGGAATTTCTTGCTTTATCAATGGGGTTGGGACCATTAGTTGTGTTGTGAATGAGAAGGTGTGTCCAAACTTTTGGCCTGTACTGTATGTATCTATGTATGTGTGTATATATATACACAAACCCAGTTTCCATATGAGTTGGGAAATTGTGTTAGATGTAAATATAAACGGAATACAATGATTTGCTAATCATTTTCAACCCATATTCAGTTGAATATGCTACAAAGACAACATATTTGATGTTCAAACTGATAAACATTTTATTTTTTTGCAAATAATCATTAACTTTAGAAATTGATGCCAGCAACACGTGACAAAGAAGTTGGGAAAGGTGGCAATAAATACTGATAAAGTTGAGGAATGCTCATCAAACACTTGTTTGGAACATCCCACAGGTGAACAGGCAAATTGGGAACAGGTGGGTGCCATGATTGGGTATAAAAGTAGATTCCATGAAATGCTCAGTCATTCACAAACAAGGATGGGGCGAGGGTCACCACTTTGTCAACAAATGCGTTAGCAAATTGTTGAACAGTTTAAGAAAAACCTTTCTCAACCAGCTATTGCAAGGAATTTAGGGATTTCACCATCTACGGTCCGTAATATCATCAAAGGGTTCAGAGAATCTGGAGAAATCACTGCACGTAAGCAGTTAAGCCCGTGACCTTCGATCCCTCAGGCTGTACTGCATCAACAAGCGACATCAGTGTGTAAAGGATATCACCACATTGGCTCAGGAACACTTCAGAAACCCACTGTCAGTAACTACAGTTGGTCGCTACATCTGTAAGTGCAAGTTAAAACTCTCCTATGCAAGGCGAAAACCGTTTATCAACAACACCCAGAAACGTCTTCTGCTTCGCTGGTCCTGAGCTCATCTAAGATGGACTGATACAAAGTGGAAAAGTGTTCTGTGGTCCGACGAGTCCACATTTTAAATTGTTTTTGGAAACTGTGGACGTCGTGTCCTCTGGACCAAAGAGGAAAAGAACCATCCGGATTGTTATAGGCGCAAAGTTGAAAAGTCAGCATCTGTGATGGTATGGGGGTGTATTAGTGCCCAAGACATGGGTAACTTACACATATGTGAAGGCGCCATTAATGCTGAAAGGTACATACAGGTTTTGGAGCAACATATGTTGCCATCCAAGCAACGTTACCATGGACGCCCCTGCTTATTTCAGCAAGACATTGCCAAGCCACGTTGTTACATCAACATGGCTTCATAGTAAAAGAGTGCAGGTACTAGACTGGCCTGCCTGTAGTCCAGACCCGTCTCCCATTGAAAATGTGTGGTGCATTATGAAGCCTAAAATACCACAACAGAGACCCCCGGACTGTTGAACAACTTAAGCTGTGCATCAAGCAAGAATGGGAAATAATTACACCTGAGAAGCTTAAAAAATGTGTCTCTCCAGTTCCCAAACGTTTACTGAGTGTTGTTAAAAGGAAAGGCCATGTAACACAGTGATGAACATGTCCTTTCCAAACTACTTTGGCACGTGTTGCAGCCATGAAATTCTAAGTTAATTATTATTTGCAAAAAAAAAATAAAGTTTATGAGTTTGAACATCAAATATCTTGTCTTTGCAGTGCATTCAATTGATTATGGGTTGAAAAGGATTTGCAAATCATTGTATTCCGTTTATATTTACATCCAACACAATTCCCCAAGTATATGGAAACGGGGTTTGTATATACACTGCTCAAAAAAGTTAAAGGAACACTTTAAAAACACATCCGATTTCAATGGTGAAAAAAAAAAAAAGGGATATCTATACTGATATGGACAGTTTAATGTCTCAGGAACAAAAGGATACCACATTTTTTGATGGAAATACAAGTTTTCAGCCTACAGAGGGCTCAGTATATAGACACCCCAAAAATCAAAGTGAAAAAATGATGTGGCAGGCTCGTCCATTTTGCCTAAATTCCATTTCTGCAACTCAAAATTATTTTCAATATCTTGTGTGGCCCCCACGTGCTTGTATGCATGCTTGACAACGTCGCGGCATGCTCCTAATGAGACCACGGATGGTGTCTTGTGGGATGTCCTACCAGATCTGTCTAAGGGCATCAGTGAGCTCCTGTAAAGTCTGAGGAGCAACATTATGTCCCAGAGGTGTTCTATCGGGTTTAGATCAGGTGATCGTAAGGGCCATTCAATTGTGTCAATTCCTTCATCCTCCAGATACTGTCTGCACACTTTTGCCATTGTCGTGGACCAGGAGGAACCCAGGACCTACTGCACCAGCGTAGGTTCTGACCATGGGTGCAAGGATTTCATCCCGATACCTAATGGCAGTCAAACTGCCGTTCTCTAGCCTGTAGAGGTCTGTTGGTCCCTCCATGGAAATGCCTCCCCAGACCATCACTGACCCACCACCGAACGGGTCATGCTGAATGATGTTGCAGGCAGCATAGCGCTCTCCTTGGCTTCTCCAGACCATTTCACGTCTATCACAGGTGCTCAGGGTAAACCTGCTCTCATCTGTGAAAAGCATAGGGCTCCAGTGGCGGACTTGCCAATTCTGGTGTTCTATGGCAAATGCCAATCGAGCTCCACGGTTCTGAGCAGTGATCACAGGGCACACTACAGGACGTCGTGCCCTGGGGCCACCCTCGTGAAGTCTGTTTCTGACTGTTTGGGCAGAGACATTCACACCAGTAGCCTGCTGGAGGTCATTTTTTAGGGCTCGGGCAGTGCTCAACCTGTTCCTCCTTGCACAAAGCAGCAGATATTGGTCCTGCTGCTGGGATGAGGAACGTCTACGGCCCTGTCCAGCTCTCCTAGAGTAACTGCCTGTCTCCTGGAATCTCCTCCATGCTCTGGAGATTGTACTGGGAGACACATCAAATCTTCTTGCAACAGCACGCCATGTGCCATCCTGGAGGAGTAGGACAATCTGGGCAACTTCAGGAGGGTTAAGAAATCACCTCATGCTCCCAGTCGTGATGACTCTAGCTAAAGCCAACACTTGTGGAAAAACAGTTAAAAAAGATCAAGAGGGAGGAACTTGAAATGGCCTGCACCTGCAAAACCAGTCCTGTTTTAGGGGTCATCTCGTAGTTGCCCCTCTAGTGCACCTGTTGTTAATTCCATCAACACCAATGCAGCTGAAACTGATTAACAACCTCCTCTGCCACGTACCTGACCAAAACCTTATCAGAAAAGTGCAATTGAATTCATGCCATACCCTGATAAAAAACTGTTCCTTTAATTTTTTTAAACAGTATATATATATATATATATATATATATATATATATATATATATATATATATATATATATATATATATATATATATATATATATATATATATATATATATATATATATATAAATAATATTCCTTGTGCACTAATTGACTGAAAGAGCGTGCACTTGCTGCAGCGCAAGCGCGAGGATGTCACGTTATCGATGGGAAAATGCATTTTTAGACAATTTGATTTTCCTGAGCGGCAAGGAGACCCAGAGAGTAACATGCGGTAGAAAATGGATTAGAAAGGACAGATAAAAAAATAATAATAATGAAAAAACAAACAAAATAAATAAATATATATATATATATATATATATATATGTATGTATGCAGTGTTTCCCATAAACTGTCAAGATACCTGTGGCGGTGGGGGCGTGGCTATGGGCGTGGTCACCATGACATCATCGAATAATTTGCATAATTTACTACAATGATTTGATTTTCTCTAAAAAGGCTAAAAAAATGTTTACTTACTAATTAATAATAACAGTTTTGTTTTAAACGTCCATCCATCCATCCATCCATCCATCCATCCATCCATGCATTTTACAATATAATTACAACACTTTATGTACATATTTATATACAGATTTGAACAATAAGTTATTCACTGAAATATATTTATTAATTGTGGTTCTTACAAAAAATATATCTTATAAAATATAAAAGCTAAAATGTCTCAAAGCTCTGCCCCTTTAATTAGTGCATACTAAATAATTTAACTTTAGCCTACTACTACAACCATATTATTTACCAGCAACATAAAGTGAAACAGAGGCAGAGGTGTCCTGCCACAGTCAGTAACAAACAAACAGAAAACAGTAGTGGTGGTAGATAGACACAGAGCTTCATCAAACATCTGATCCACTGAACAAGGAGCTCCAAAAATCTTGAACTTTAGACTGCCATCAGTTTTACTCCCTACACTTAACCATGTGTTTCCTACTGCCTGCAGACTTTGCACCCTTTGTTATATACACATGTTGTGTTTCTAATATAAATACATTTAATAAAGTCAAATACAAATAAGGCAACAAGAGAAGTATCCTACACTTCTCTTTTGTAAAGTAAATCTGAACAGCCGATATGGGCATATACATCAACTATATGATTTGCCTAAAAAGCTGGAGAGGACAAAAAAAATAAAAATAAAATAAAATAAATATTATTATTATTATTATTTTTTTTTTAAATTTGTGGCGGGCATAATTCTTTTGTGGCGGGCCGCCACAAATAAATGAATGTGTGGGAAACCCTGTGTATGTATATGTCTTAATTAGATTATCCAAAAAAAAAAAAATAGTGCTCGATACCGTGGTAGAGCGTAATATGTATGTGTGGGAAAAATCACAAGACTATTTCATCTCTACAGGCCTGTTTCATGAGGGGTTTCCCTCAATCATCAGGAGATCTCCTGATGATTGAGGGAAACCCCTCATGAAACAGGCCTGTAGAGATGAAATAGTCTTGTGATTTTTCCCACTCATACATATATATGTATGTGTGTGTGTGTGTATATATATATATATATATATATATATATATATATATATATTTTTTTTTTTTAAACTTGGGACTTTGGATCGGATACGGCCCGGCCTGCCGCATTCAAAATCCGGCCCGTGGGCCGTAGTTAGGGGACCCCTGGGCTACATCATGTTTTTTTTAGTTGCTTGGTCGCTTTTTATGCGAATGGAAGCAAGACACAGAAGTTACTTCATGATCTGTTGTTAAATAAGGTCTAAAAACAGAAGATAATGTTGCACCTTTCTTATGACACAGAGCATGAATCTTTCACTGGTTTGTGGTACTTCTGATTAATAAATAGATTGAATGTGCTTCCATGGCTGTATGTTATTGTCAACAAATGCGGTATTATTTGAATGGCAAGTTTGTCACTTCTATCATTGATTTGTTCAATATTTCCTCCGATCCTTGTAGTTACGAGCACGCAGCACAGTTTATGTCAAGGGGTGGTGAAAAAAGCTTTGTCTTTTACTGACCAGTTCCTTCAACTAAGATCTTGATTCATCCATGTTGAACACTGAGTATGTGAGCTAGTAGGGGGCGGTGTGAGGGGAACACACAGCACTCAGCGCAAGTGCTCACTCGTCCATTTGGTTATCGCTTAAATCTACTTAACATGCTATACAGATAGGTGAAAATTTTACTCTAGTTTTATTACATTTCAATGGATTTATTTTAGGAGCAAAAATCGATAAAAAGTTGAAATCCCTATTCGCACATGTGCGACAGGTTTTTTTTTTTCCAAGTCGCAGAGTAAATTTGTTGCACCGGACAGCACTGGTGTTGCATGGTTCGTAATCAAATCATTTTTTGCCTTTACTTCCGAGTGAAATGTGCTTATACATTTCTGTTGATGTCAGTCCTCGTTGTGCCATGTCTAAAATCATTTCTGTGTAGGGCTCTGAATTTATATTTTAGAGTTCCGTAGTATCCCAGCTTTTCACTTTAAAAATAAAAACTTCCAGTGTCCTAGGCCAGTGATGTCAAAGTCAAGGCCTGCGGGCCATATGAATTATCTATGGCCCCCGGGATGATATTTGATTAGTATTGGAACCGGCCCGCTGGCCACAGCCGCCTGGTGCTGTTTTGCACGCACCAATACTCCATCAGTGTTGGCGCTAGGAATTTTTTAAATGGGGTCCTAGGGACCCCATCAAGTCATAAAAATGGGGTCCCACAGTACATTTTTGGGGTCCCACTTTTTTGTAACCATTTTGAAAACAAATGATAAATGTATGCATGATCCTGTCATACCTCACATTCTATATTGTGTTTTGGAAAAAGGTTGTCATAAACGTTACTTAATTCATTAAAAAGAATAATACAAAAGAAAACACATTTTTATGCATATGTACATTTATTCAGTTATAAACATTCATTCACTTTCTTCTTTCCTTCATGGATCTAAACTTTACCGCTGCCAGTATTTTTTCTATATTTTTATTGTAATACTTTCAGAATATGTTTGTTCTATTTTTGGCCAAAGTAAGACAAAGAAAACAATCTGACGTTGTCTTTATTTTTTAGTTTTAATGCAATGATTTTAATAGTTCGGCGCGCGTGTGCACATAATTTCCCCCATGCGGCCCCTGAGCTAAAATTAGTTTGACACCTCTGTCTTAGGCTCTGAATATGAAAAAACATCCGTTTTGGTCTGTTTTTGCGGGATTTAAAATGTCTTCATATGAAATATGAAATGAAAATCATACAATTTTTTTGATGTTTTTGCCAAAAAAAAGGGTCCGTGTACCTTCTTTTTCCAATTTTGAATGCAAAACAAAAAACAAATTTCGGGCCATTTTTTTCTATTTTAATTTCTGAAACAAAAGTTGAACAACTATTTAATGAGACTTTTTTAAAACGACAATAGGACTCCTGCTGAACAAAGATGTTACCGTAATGCTAAAACCGTGCTAAACTCAAAGGAAAAGCTAAAATACTGCTTCCGGTTCAATTTGTCATCACTCAGATAAACACGCATTTTTGCATTTTGGATGAACATTTTTTTTCGATTTTTGTGTTTATCTTCAAATCAAAATCCATAGAAGGAAAACAGCACAAAACCCAATTTTATGGCAATATTTGAATGAAAAGCAACCCTTTTTTGTTTGTTTTAAAATCTGCCATATCTAATAAAAATCGAAAAACGGCCCTAATTTAGTTTTTTGATTTGCGTTTCAGAATTGGAAATAGAATGAATGGAAGGTACACAGACCAAAAAGTAAGCTTTGTTTTTTTATTTTCTTACTTGCTGCGATGAGGTGGCGACTTGTCCAGGGTGTACCCCGCCTTCCGCCCGATTGTAGCTGAGATAGGCTCCAGCGCCCCCCGCGACCCCGAAGGGAATAAGCGGTAGAAAATGGATGGATGGATGGCATTGTAAAATGAAATTGAAATAAATAGTTGTTTTTTTTCAAATTTCTACTCATGAAAAGAAAAATCAATGAACATAAAACATGCGTTCTGTGTCCCTTCCGTTCATTTTATTTCCAATTCTGAAACGCAAATCAAAAAACAAAATTAAGGCCGTTTTTCGATTTTTAATATTTATGGCAGATTTTAAAACAAACAAAAAAAGGTTGATTTTCATTAAGATATTGCCACAAAATTTGATTTTGTGCTGTTTTCCTTTTATGGATTTTTATTTTTCCAGATAAACACAAAAATCGAATAGACAGATATATATATCCAAAATGCAAAAATGTCTGGTTATCTGTGTGATGACAAATTGAACCGGAAGCAGTATTTTAGGTCCATGTACCTTCCGTTCATTCTATTTCCAATTCTTAAATGCAAATCAAAAAACACATTTTGGGCCATTTCCTCCGTTTTCATTTTTGAAACAAAAGTTGATTGAAACTATTTAATGACACTTTTTTAAAATGACAATAGGACTCCTGCTGAACAAAGATGTTACGTTATACTAAAAACATGCTAAAGGCAAAGGAAAAGCTAAAATACTGATTCCAGTTCAATTTGTCATCACACAGATAACCATGCATTTTTGCATTTTGGATTAACATATATTCGATTTTTGTGTTTATCTGGAAAAATAAAAATCCATAAAAGGAAAACAGCACCAAATCCTATTTGATGGCAATATTTTAATGAAAATCAACCCCCTTTTTGTTTGTTTTAAAATCTGCCATTTATAATAAAAATCGAAAAACGGCCCTAATTTAGTTTTTCAATTTGTGTTTCAGAATTGGAAATAGAATGAACGGAAGGTATGCGGACCATATTTGTTTCGCAGGAGTCCTATTGTTGTTTTAAAAAAGTGTCAATAAGTAGTTGTCCAACTTTTGTTTTGCAGAAATTAAAATAGAAAAAATGTCTCAATTTGTTTTTTGATTTGCCTTTAAGAATTGGAAATGGAATGAACGGAAGGTACACGGACCTGAACCCTTAGGGTGTTTAATGAAAGTCCACAACAAATGACTTTTCCCTAACTCATATGTTGACTTGATAGGTTTTCAAAGGGTTTCGCGGGCCATGGGGGACATGAAGACTCCAGACTTTGACGACTTGCTGGCAGCGTTTGATATCCCTGACATTGATGCTATCCAGTCAAGCCCAGAAGACAACGAGGTGTCTGCTGCTATTAATAATGACAATAGTAATAATGCTGACGAAAGCAAAAGTCGCTCACCTACCTCTCACACTGATCCCCCTGCTGTCAGTGTTATTGTGATGAACACTGTGCGGGCTAGTGAAGATGAGGAGAGGTCTAACAATCGAGATGGAGAACAAGACAACACCACAGAGATGGATGACACCTGTTCACAATACAGTGCTGCACTTAACGGGTCTGCTGCTGCTGCTGGTGCTCAGCTCGGATCCAAGGCAGCACCATGGAGTTTAAACGATAGGGACAAAGGTTATGATCTGGAATCTTCGAAATTCCCAAGTCCTTCCTCGCCGCCGCCTTTGCAGAAGAAGGAGGAAGCGCATGTAGTCCAGCATGCTTCGCCTTTAACACACAATGGGAACGGGTCAAAGAAGAATATGACGGACTTGGATGAGGAGGACTCGGAACCAGACTTGGGAAGCCCGCTGGTCATCCACGAAAGCCCAGAATTTGTCATGCCGTCGCCTCCGAAATTGAAGCACGGCGTAAAGCATCAACTTCGGCTGTGCACCTCCCCGGAAACCCCCTCTATCACTCCTCCGGATGCATCGTCCAGCGCCCCAGACGAGCAGGTGTGGAAGCCTGAGAACTGTCACGTTGCACCAGTGCGACAGGAGAAATACCCCGAGCACGTCATCGAAGAGAGGGACTCGCCTGAGAGCCCACCACCTAGCGAGACGGGGCTTGTGTTGCCGAAGAAAATCAGCAGGCCAGAATCGGCGCCAATGGGGAATACCAATTCCTGTGATCACCAGGAGGAGCTTAGTGACCGTGAAAAGACAGCAGGGCAGCGAACTCAAAATGTGAATGAGGAAAATGGTGAGTCGTCGTCTGGCACTGCTATTGTTGCCATCGCAGCTCCACCCGAATTGTTGCCCCTCAAATTTAAAATCAAAGTGCCTCAGAGGAACTGCGCAAAGACCACACCTAAAAAGCGAGCTAATTTGAAGCGTGCGGATACGTCAAAATCTTCACCGCAAGCACCCAATCCAAGATCTAAAAAGGGGGTTCCTCGTAAAGGTGCCCTCAAAGAAAAAAGCACAGCAGTCCTGAAATCAAAAGTCCCTCCTGCAGTCCCCAAAACGGCACCTCTTCCCCCCATGTCCATCTCATCAACCATCCCAAGTGGTGTCAGCCTACGCAGCCTGGGTCGCACCACTCTGCAGAGTCCTCCTCAGAGCAGTAGCAGCAGACCGGCCTCTATTGTAAATAGTGCCGGGTCCATCATAACCAAGAGCCAGACCAACTTGGTGGAAAGCTTCAATAAAATTCTCACCAATAAGAACCTGCTGCCCTGTTATAAACCGGACCTGAGCTCCCCTCTTCCAGCAGAGTGGGGCCTTCCTCTACCTGCACAGGTAAACCTGACAATCAACATTTACTGTTCCGGGCTCTCTGTCTGCATTAGAGATGGATCTATTGCTAGGTTCCCAAAGTGGGGTATGGCATTTCTCATAGGAGTTATATGAATAAATGTGAAAAAACATTGGTGTCTGAACACTCATAGTTAGTTACACAGTGCACTTGAACGCCTCTATGTAGAGTAGGATGTCTATACTGACTTGCAAAATGCAGTGTACTACTTGGCTGCAGCCAGCAGAGGCGCTGTTAAGTCAATCTCAACTACTATACAGTCAGTTTTCGTTAGTAATCTGTACCAAAAGGTCTGACAAAAACTGAATTCTACAAAAGACCAAGCGATTTTTTTCCTATTAGAAATAATCATATACAGTTAATGCGTTCGCGTCGTTCAGGGGTTGCACAAGTTACCTGCGCGAACGTATTCTCTTTTGGTTTCGGAGCAATATGGACAATAAAAGTGAGCGTTGGTTGAAAATGATCATTTCCAGCTCCAACAACAATGTGGATGTTGATTCAGTTGCTGCTTTTTAATACAACTACTACTTACAGGAAGCTAAAATCCAATCCACCAGCGTTGTGGTTGCTCCCCCAAAAAAACACTGCCCTTTAGTGTTTAAGAAGAGAATTGCAAGCCACGCGCCGATAAGCAAATCGAGATGCTGTCAGCATTTTTCAACCTTTTCAGCCGCCAAGAGGTGTTTTTATAGCCTGTAACTTTCTTTGCCAAATATACTGTATACTAGGGATATCACATATCACCGTGTCCAATATTGTTGCGGTATTTTAGAATGTGCTCAAAAAGTACTTATAGACACACATCTTTTGACCAAGTTATTGTTTTTAGATAACTAAAATAAATAGATACACTGTTAGAAAAGCCCTTATTTTGCATGTTATGTGTTTCCTCTACTCCTGATAGTGTTTTGCTGTTAGTATTTTAACTGTTTAAATGCTTAAACTTTTATTGTTTTAAATATTGGTTTGTACTGTAACACTTTAAGATTGTTTTGAATAAAGTGTGTAAAAAATACAACATATTAACATGTTTTACTATTTCTGGCGGGCATTGTGGCGTCCCAGTCTTTTCAGTGGTCCTTGAACACAGCGTAAAAACACCTCGGCCTCGTCTTAATCTTTGTATATAGAACGATCACTCTATTTTAAGAGAGCAAAGCTTGTAGGTTCATTGTGCACAGTTGAATAACTTAGTTGTTCAGACAGTAATGTGTTTGTATAAGTTTGGTTTGGGGTATGTCGTTTCTTAATGGGAAAATACAGTTAATGTTTCTTGTTTTCATTTTAGCATTTAAGCTTGCAAGCTAGCACCACTCAGTCTGTTTGTTTATCAAAGTGCTGTGATCATTTTAATGTTTATTTACTACTTTGTTGGGAAGCAGAGTCTCGGTAGCATGCTTGTGGACGCTTACACAGACATTGCTGTCCAGTGATTGGACAGACAATTGTCAGGGTTTTGTAATCCAAACCATTCTGTATTGTGGCGAAACGCACCGCTTAGTGGAAAAAGTGAACATTTTATGGATAAATTTACCAGTTACCTGTTGTTATCTAATTTTCAATTTTTGCAGGGTTACCGCTGTTTAGAGTGCGGCGACGCCTTTGCCCTGGAGCAGAGTCTGTCCCGGCACTACGATCGGCGCTCACTGCGCATCGAGGTGACGTGCAATCACTGCGCCAAGCGGCTGGCCTTCTTCAACAAGTGCAGCCTGCTTTTCCACGCCAGGGAACACAAGGAGAGAGGCCTGATCATGCAGTGCTCGCACCTGGTCATGAAACCTGTGCCTGTCGAGCTGATGATCAGCCAGAAAGAACCCAATGGTTAGTGGCAATCATTCACGTTTCTGTATGGCTGTTTTATTTTTACATTTTGAAACCAAAGCTTGGAGTTCATCCCACCATTGTAAATGACATCACACAAGATTTCCACATATCTTGTCATCCTTCAGCATAGTAAACGAAGGAAGCAGTGTTAATTTCATTTTATTAAAAAATTAAATGAATATTTATAGTTCAAATTATGCTTTTTATGAGGATTTCAAGACTTACTGCCACTAATTTTCATTGTGTCTTGTCACTTGTTTTTTATTTTATTTAGCCTTTATTTAACCAGGTAAAATCCCATTGAGATCAAAGATTTCTTTTCCAAGGGAGACCTGGCCAAGAGGGCAGCAGCAAGGTTACATTAAAAACAGTAAACAACACATAAAGTATCAAATTTACAACATTAAAACTTGCTCCCATAACACATGTGCATACAGACAAGCTAGACTGCAATCCTTTCACAGAAACTTTAAACTCATTTAATGTAACAAGGGTTTGAAGTTGAAGAGCCGATTGTAGGTTATTCCAAGCATTCGGTGCTGAAAACCTAAATGCTTTCTTGCCCAGTTCAGTTCTCAATTTGGGGACGACAAATTGCAGAACATTCATTGAACGAAGATTGTGACTTCCTTGTTTCTTTGTTAAAAGACAAGACAGATAAGATGGAGTGTTACCCAGAATGGTTTTGTAGATGAACACATACCAATGATTGAGTCATCGAGCATATAAAGACGTCCAGTTAACCATTGAGTATAACACACAATGGTGAGTAAGGAGAGCGCAGTTGGTGATGAATCTCATCTTGTCAGTCTGGGCTCTGGAATAGTTGCAAATGCGTCATTTGTGTGAGTGTGTTTGGGGGCGTGCCAGGTCATGTGACCATGATGACCAGGAAATGTTGTGTAGAAAGCACAAACTACCTAACGGTATACTCATGTTTTTCTTTATTGTTGGTACAGAAAAGCAAGCCCAAATGAGCAACTACACCTTCAAAATCAGCCCAAAAAACACAACCCACAAAATACGAAATTTCAAGATTCAAGATTCAAGATGCTTCATTATTGTCCATTCTTTAACATGTACAAGACACATAAGAACTGAAATTTCATTTTCGGCACAGTCCCACTAAAAGCAGACATATGTTACAGGGAGACAAGACGGGACCGCCAACGGATCAGCCACTTACGGCGCTCCTTAAAAAAGGTGGTATTGGGAAAGGGGGGAAGAGTAAAAAATATCAGTCTAAGGCTGGACCCTCGGGAGGGGGTCCAGACTGAGTCCAAGGGAAAAAACCTCACATAGCATAGCACACATAAACATGTTATATATAATCACAACAACTCGCAACAGAGGGGGGGGGGGAATTTGGGGCCCTGGAGGCCGGCCTGCTGCCATCCATAACCCCGGAATTAAGCAGTGGTGAAGGCATTGGTTGAGGAAGGGGCGGGTGCGTGCATGTATGTCCAATTAACTTGGGTGTAATGTTGAAATGTTTTTGTGAAATGGGGCCGATCTCAAAGTTCGACACCAGGTGTTGTTGAGAAAAAGGGAGGTCAAAAGCGTCCATCGTTGAGGTGTCCTCGGGGGTGTTTTTCAGAACAGCCTGTTCCTGATAGCGTCAAGGCCATTCGAGGGAGTCAAATCGTAGATTAGGATGTTGTTTTCCGCGAGCAGTCAGAAAAAACAATGACTTGCCTGCTCTTTGTTCATGCTGGTTTCTCTCAAATTCAATTCAATTCTCCTTCTCAGCAAACTTCTCCATGATGAGATCCATCTTGCGATTCAGTTCAGAAATCGCCACAGTCTGTGTTCCCACAGCCCGGCCCAATCCCTCCATTGCGACGAACAGCCGTTGGGCTCCTTGAGTGGCTGCCATCGTCTTCCGAATTTGACAATACACCAGAGCAATGCACAGCCCAATCAGCAGGTGCCCCGCGATCACGGTTCCAAATAGGTAGATGTCTTCCACGTTGTCGATGGAAAGGACTGAGAGGCACATGATTCTCCATTTATCCTAGGAGTCTCTCACATACCCCGCAGCAATGGTTCCATCAGGGCAGCCAGGCCCCCCCGAACCTCTTTTCCTTGTCGAAACTTTGTCAATTGCGTCGAGAGTCCAGCTGATCATATCCATGCTTGATGTTTAGATTTGAGGACAGCGCAAAGAAATAGGCTTCAAAAAAGTTCAGACAAGACAAAACGAAGAGAGCAAGCAAGGAAGGAGGGAGCGGAGAAAAATGTGACCGCCCTCACCAGAGGCAAGACAGAAAGCAAGCCAATTTGCAAGCGACCTTCCAAAAAATAATCAAGCCCAAAGCCACTTATAATAAGCCGACTTGGCAACACTGCCCACAACGGCGGCACCACGATGGTGATGCGGCTCACCCCTTAAATCTCATCACTGGTTCCCTTATACCAGTGGTTCTCAAATGGGGGTACGCGTACCCCTGGGGGTACTTGAAGGTATGCCAAGGGGTACTTGAGATTGTTTTTTAATATTCTAAAAATAGAAACAATTCAAAAATCCTTTATAAATATATCTATTGAATAATACTTCAACAAAATATGAATGTAATTTCATAAACTGAACATCAAATCAAGTAGGCTATTCCATTCATTATCATAAACCCAGAGTTTCCCCCATGGCCCATGCCATAATGGTTTGACCCTACCTGGCGCTGCCACACGGCAGCAACTGTCAATCAACTATCGATGTAGAAAACAATGGAGGCTTGGTTAAAACGTAGCAGTAATGCAGCTGAAAACAAGGAGGAACACGTGCCAAAGAAGGCCAAACCTGAGCCGGCAAAATTCAGACAGTATTCTGAAGAATATGTGTTAATGGGATTTAGGCTTCGAGTTGTAACCCCCCCAAGGCATTGTGTTTTTTCTGTGGAGAAATGTTAGCGAACAGCGGCATGAAGCGGCCGCGCATCTTCAGCGGCATCTCCGGACAAAACACTCTTGCCATGTCGGTAAGCCACCTGATTTTTTTAAGAGGAGACTAAATGAATTCAGGTCATCTCAAGACACGATGCGGAAAGCCTCCACAACATCAGCCAAAGCCCTGGACAACGTTCCCTTTAAGGTGCGCGCCTGCGAAATTGCGCACCGCTCATGCGTCCTCTGCATACTAAAAAATTAATGCCGCACAGGAAATCAAAAATCCCATCTGAACTTTAAACAAAATAAACACATTACAATTTATTCTGTATGATTTTGCAATGCAACTCTGTGAGAGACAAGGGACGACAAGAGTGGCCCCAATGAATAAAACAATCTTTGTCAACACAGTTAAATTATCGTCTGTCGAGACACTTTACGGACAGGAATTCCATCAATCACTTTATTGAGCAAAACTGTTTGTAACCACACCAAAAACATGAGTAAAAAAACCTTTTATCTATAAAAACTGGTAATTTTCTGCCATACAAACCAGGCTTAAACCAACGCTATCATCCGTCGTTTCAACAGAAGCCGCTCGCTCGTTCACCTGCACCAACACACGCACTCATGGCACTTAGCCAGTGCTGCGTTTATGGCCACACAAAAAGTCAGACAACCCCAACGCTGCCACACAATGTGTAAATGCCAGGTTGTAATACTGACTCCACAATCAGATGTGTGTTTATTTTACTGCCATTTATTAAGAATGTTAATCTAAGGATATTATTCATGAAATATTGTCACTAGATTTCATAAATGCTAATAAAAAGATGTATTTTACAGACAGAAAGTTACAGGAACTAAATGTAATCTCTGAAAGGGGTAACATTTCTTTTAAAGGCAGGACCCGCAGCCAGACATACAATACTAGCACATAGCTCATGAAAAAATGTATTTTTGTTATTGTCATTGTAAGGGGGCAAAATCACTTATATCAGAAAATGATTTTAATAAAACATTTAAATTGTTATGATGTCAGGTTTGGGTCACGTGTGACGCTGGTGTAGCCACAGTGGCACGTCTGATGTCGCTCACATGTGCTCCACTGAATGCTCAAGAAGTTTGTGCTTTTGCTCACACACATGAAAAATTAGAGGGAACATTGGCCCTGGAGGCTTCTGTTGCGTTGACCAGCTTCCAACACTTCTTACGCGGTGTCTTTGCTTGTTGCTAAAGCCAAAAAAGCCGTTCACTATCGCTGAAGAGCTGATAATACTGGATAAAAACGCAGCCGAGAAAATAAAGAATGTGCCTTTATCAAATGACTCTGTTTGCTAGAGAGTAGATAAAATGGGAAAATACATTGTTGAGCAAGTTGTTGGAAAACTTAGCGACTTATTTTCCCTCCAGCTGGATGAATCCACAGATATTAGTGGAAATGCACAACTTGTAGGTTTTGTCAGATACATCGATACTGCACATACTTTTTTGTAAAACATTAGAGGGGAGAACAACAGGAGAGGACATTTTTGACAATCCCCAAAGAGGGCACTTTAAGTTCATGATTACTTCTGTGTAGAAATGTTTATTTATAATTGAATCACTTGTTTATTTTTCAACAAGTTTTGAGTTATTTTTATATATTTTTTTCCAAATAGTTCAAGAAAGACCACTACAAATGAGCAATATTTTGCACTGTTATACAGTTTAATAAATCAGAAACTGATGACATAGTGCTGTATTTTACTTCTTTATCTCTTTTTTTTCAACCAAAAACTATTTGCTCTGATTAGGGGGTACTTGAATTAAAAAAATATTCACAGGGGGTACATCACTGAAAAAAGGTTGAGAACCACTGCCTTATACTATTTTGGACATTTCCTGTAAGTTACATGAAATCTGGCAATACCTTTTTGAGTTATGTTCAATCTTTAAAACCCAAGTCCATGGACCTGTGTGTGTGTTTGAATGAACTGTCAGAAAGAATCTGAATTTTAGGCAAGAATATTGAGATACATTTTTTTTTACAGTGAGTAAAGGTTTTATGATGGTAACAGCTTGACCCTGGAACAGATGAACTCAGTTTATTAAAGAAAGATCACCCATTGGTCATTGTATGTGCATCATTTTTAGGTCAGTCCATTGTCCAGCCCAAAGTGCAGCCAAATCTAGTGATGCCTAACAAGAAAGCAGACACAGTGCAATACACGGGAAATAAATGTCCAGAATGTCAGGCTCAGTTCAGCAGTAAAGAAGAGGTGGCTCAACATTTCCAAGAAATCAAACAAGCTCAAAGCACAGTGAGTCATATGTGAACATTGTTTTATTTTCTCTTACAACTTCATTACATACTCTGACTCTTTTTCGTTTCTTCTTTTTTTTTTGGATGCTCTGCAGCCATGTACGGAATGTTCTCCTCCGATGCTACTGCCCAACAGCTGCAGTGCAGCAGCTCATCAGCGCATACACCAAAGCGGCCTGCCGTATGTCTGTCCTGAATGTGGCGGCACGGCCAAGCAGGCGCATTTCCAAGCACATCTGGATCACACTTGTTTGCACTTTTCACGCCGCATCGGTTACAGGTGTGTGTTTGCTCTCTCTGTCAGTGCTGTACGTCCCCGGCTTATATATTTAAAAACAATTTACACAAAAATATATGAACAGCACAAGCGACTAACAAATAAAAATATATATTTGTCACAATAAGAAGTTAGGGATGGGCGATATGGCCTGAAATCTATATCGCAATATATATTGCAGCTTCCTGTGATAACCATCACCAATTATTATTATTAAATTCTTACTATTATTTATTTATTTATTTATTTTTATTGTGATTACTTATGGAGTTTATTGTGAATAAATTGTGAACAGGAAGTGAACAAAAAGTTTTGCAACTGTTATCTAAAGAAAAGGGGTAGGATTAAATAAGCTCTGCTTCTTCCTACTCCTTTTCGAACATGTTGAAAAGAGAAACTGGAAATTGTGATGTATCATATTGTATGCTTGCATGTTCGAAATAAACTCAAACTCAACTCAACTCAACTATATATTATTTGGAATGTCAATGATAATAGAAGCATTTCAAAACGGGTTACAAAGGATCGTAATTTGGCTGCTGACTTATGCCGTAACGTACTGCATACTGTAATTTTCAGTTCTATTATTTTTTCAGAACTATTATTTTACTTACTAATATACTGTTAATATTTAGTTACTTACTGTTTTAACATATTTCTATTTACATTTATGTTAAAATGTAATAATCACTTATTCTTCTGTTGTTTGGATACTAAGAATTTGGGTATTGATCCAGTACCAAGTAGTTATAGGAGCAGTATTCATCATACCAATGCTGATATTTAAAATGTTCAAGATCATTGAATGATTCCATTTTTGACCACGATTATAATCAGGCCAAAACACAGGATGGCAGTGTAACAATATCAATTAAATATTTAAATATTTGCTCTGATTTGTTTTTTGTCTTGAACGTCCTCCTGTGCCAGGGACTTATTTCCTGAGTTTGTTAACAATAACAAAAACGACAAATGTTTTTTTTGATAATTAAAACATATCGATCTAACCGACCAAATCGACCACATATTGGTATTACATTTGGTAGTGTTACTGTCAACATTTGTATCAATTCGCCCACTTTTGTTTACAATTCAAGAGTTCTCGCTCGCAGTTAGCGGTTAGCATATCCTCCGACAGTGTGTAGTGTAGCATATTTAGCTATTCTTCGTCCTCCAGTGATAATGTCACTTGTAAGAAATGTAGTTATTTGCCGACAAAAAGGCAAAGATTACTGATTTTGAAGTTGCTTCACAATGCGGAAGGACGTTAGCCGCTAGCGAGAATGCTACATTGCGTTGAGGACGTGTTTGTTGGCCTGTCGCTGTCAAATTTGCAGGGCAGAGCTAGACTGTGTCCTCAACATGCATTATCACGATAGTATAGAATTCAATAGTCGGCCAAACTTATATCATTTATATCATCTGTATTGCGCAACCGTTTTGGAAATTAAATCATTGTCTATTACTAGCTGAAATAATTTAAAAACTGAAGGTATTGTGATTATGATACTCCTGTTGATGAAATCATACAGTTTTCCAAAGACTGCTTTAGTAACATGACATTATCCTTTGGTTGTACATGTGTATATTAGTGGTGCGTGCTTATGTGGTCAGACCAGGAAGAGGGCAAAAAAACAACTTAAAGCTTGTTTGAACATAAGTGCCCTCTGGGTTAATTGCTGCAAACAACCCTTTTGAGGTCTTCTTAGGGCCACCTGCTGTCATGTTAGGAATTTCCTCACATATTGGCCTCCACTGAATTGCACTTAATTGCTTGGTACATCTAACTGACTACATACTGTACGCCTTACTTGAAAGATGTACTGGTACTTACTATCCATCCATCCATCCATCTTCTTTCACTTCTCCGAGGTCGGGTGGCGGGGGCAGCAGCCTAAGCAGGGAAGCCCAGACTTTCCTCTCCCCAGCCACTTTGTCCAGCTCTTCCCGGGTGATCCCGAGGTGTTTTCAGGCCAACCGGGAGACATAGTCTTACTAGTTGGCCAAAATCCAATATTTGCATGCGTTACATTTGAAAGTAAATACATTTTTAGATTTGTTTGCGTTAAACCTTCCGTGTTAAGTTTTGAATACAGTGGAACCAGCTTATGTCTGTCCCTTATGTTGACAACCTGTCTATGTCAACCATCTCATCAAGTCCTGGTTGAACGAACAAAATGTCCATTTACTTTAGGTAAGGTTGTATTTTTGCCTCATTCCCGTGAGAACTGTGCGTGTGACTTAAGTATTAAGGAGTGGGGCTTGATTAATTTATCCAGGACAAGCTGCAGTATGCTCAAACAACCACCAGGTAGCATCTGTGAGCAGATCATACTCTATCATT
Source organism: Entelurus aequoreus (assembly GCF_033978785.1). NCBI lineage: Eukaryota > Metazoa > Chordata > Actinopteri > Syngnathiformes > Syngnathidae > Entelurus > Entelurus aequoreus. Next base: position 30,765,315 of record NC_084750.1, on the reverse strand, counting down.
TCTTTCTCTCTCTGATTTATCAGCTCTTATTTATGGAAGTGGAATCGTCTCACATCAACTTATATATATATATATATATATATATATATATATATATATATATTGAATATAAATATGCTTGATTTTGTATTTGTATTGAATTTGCACATGTGGATTGCTTTTTTGCTTTTGTGTCGATGAGACATTCCTACCACACACCAGATGCACAAATAAATGTGACCTACACACTCCCCTGAACCAGCAGAGGGTACTGCAGCCAGAGCGGTCTGGGTCACAGAGCATTATATGCAAAATGCCCAGAGTTCTCTGCACAAAAACAATCCACGTCTTTACAGAGAGAACGCACAACTCTTGATTTATTTGTATGTCACATTTTTATATTTTAAAATCTCAAAAATATATTTACAAATACGTGTTTATTTATACAAATCTTTTTTTTTTTTTGTATATCACATTTGTATTTGTATATTTATTAATATATGCATATGTATTAATATCATATTGATATATATAATTTGATGTGAGACAATTCTACTTCCATACTTATTAGGTCGGTAGTGCCTTCTTCACACATTGTTCACTCTAGGGTTGCCCCGATACCAATAGTTTAGTAGCCGTACCCGTACCAAAATGTATTTCGATACTTCTCATTTCATACTTTTGGTTTCATTTGAACAAAAAATCTTACGGTATGTTAAACATATCGTTCTTGTTGCACGCAAAGAACAATTTTAGAAGATTAAATTACAAATTAAAAAGCATTAAACACATTGGGCTTTTTTGTTGTTGCACTCAAAGAACAATTTACAATTTTATATATTACAAACAGCCTACCATAATCTAGGATTAGGTTAGAATGAAATAGAAAGCTTTATTGACTTTGATTTATGGTGGCCACGCTTGGTCTGTGCTTTAGGACAAATACTAAAACAATACTGTGGCTAAAACTACACGGATAAGACTTGTATAGGTAAAACAGGCATTGTTCAGGATAAAACACAAATTGTAGCAGTTTGTTACAAAATTCAGTAATTACACAAGCATTAGTTTACGCTACATGGGCGGTTTTAACTCTGGTAATATTTGGCATAAAGCAAAGCAGCTGTGTGCGCGTACGTATCTCTATGTGCACCACAGGGGAGCGAGTTAACTATAATACCTGCCGATTTCACTGCTTGTTATTTAATTGTTTAGCTAAGTTTGAAGCAAAGCCTAATCTTTATCGATAGTTTTGAAGCCCAAATGCCTTCACATGGCGCTTCACGCACCCTCTTTATTAACCAGTAGAATTGCCTTTATTTGCTATTTTTCTTCTCCTCACTGTTTCTCTTTGTGTGCTCTGTGAGTGTGTACGCGCTGACCCACTAAACATGCTCCTCCGCTCTGTACGTCACCGTCACACCGGCAGCATGCGGATGAAAAAAAATACTGGTGTTTTTCAAAGGCAGTATAGTACCGTTTTCAATTCATTAGTACCGCGGTACTTCATTAATACTAGGGTGAGGTGGTTAATGAATAAAAGCTTCAAAATCATTGTAGTCAAGACATACAACACAATTACAACAGTAGCTCTGTTAGATAACAGTATAAATATATGAGAACAGAAGTTCCAAATAAAAAAGTGTGAAATATATCAAGCTGCCATACAAAAAAATAAAGATCTCCTTAGGTCTCTGAACTAAAGTAACCTGAAGTCACAAGTAAATATTCAAGCAATGGCAGCCATTTATGCCTGAGGGATGTCGACTTAACTTCACTGTATTATGCAAAGGTTCTTTTGCTGATTTGCATGAAATGTTATATGAGTGGAATGGGCCATAACAGCATGTGTAAGAATAATTTATTGAGAACTCAAGCAACCTTGTAAAACTAGCTTATCTTACATCAGTTTTAGGGCAGTTTGATGCCACTATTGAGCTTGTTTTTGTTTTTGCAGATGCTCCAGTTGCCTGGTGGTGTTTGGAGGCTTGAACTCGGTGAAGTCTCACATCCAGCAGGCTCATTGTGATATTTTCCACAAGTGCCCCAGCTGTCCCATGGCTTTCAAATCTGCACCTAGCACACAAAGTCACATCACGACGCAGCATCCGACGTTGACTGAGGGACAGGCTTTGTACGCCGCACACAGATAGTAACGTTTATATACTTAGAATGGAACCTCGATTTACGAACTTAATTGGTTTATGAATGGGGTTGGTAAACAGAAAAGTTTGTATAGTGAAGCAAATTTCTTCATAAGAAACGAGGTAAATATGAATAATGGGTTCCAGACTCAGCAAAAGTCCATATTTTAGTGAAGGTTTGTACACTTTCAACACAATATAAAGCTCTGTACAGTACTGTATATTAAGCAAACATAACAAGGGGGTGATAGATCAACTTTCTCTTTATTAACATGCTGAACTGTGTTGTATGCGCTGCTCTGCCAACACGCGCACACACACAGAAGTTACATTGGTGCCCTCACAAACGATCATAAATCACAAAAACCCTTAACCTAAATTATATTGCTACAAAAATAAACTATTTAAAAAGTAAAATCCACCCACATTAACATCAGCAGAGGAGTTGAAGAGAAACAGCAGACAGAGGGGGAATGAAGGGGGCGGAGGTGGCGTGTTTGCGGCCTTCAAAGAGGCACACTGAAGTAGAGGCAGAGTTATTCCTCTGCTGTGAAATACGTCTGCTCTGGCATTTTTCTAGAAAAAATGATCTCATCACATGTAAAACTTGTTGTGGTACAAAGCCTGCTTTGTCAATTTTTCCATATTTGTAAACTCCTTGCAAATAGCTTTTTTTTTTTATTTTTATTTTTTTTTAAAAACTCCACAGTAATTCACTCCTTCTTTCCACACTAATCTGTTGAGTTTTTGGGAGTCATATTGACTTTGCAAAATGGACAAAACTTGTCAAAAGGCCAAAAAACACAGAAAAAAGGCACACACGCTGAAGCACTGAGTCGTGACTAGTAGTGTACTGCAATGTGCAGCGAGTGACGTGTAGGCCTACGCCTCCCCAAAAATGCTGCGCCTTGCTTCTTGCCTGCAGGCGGAACACAAAATTAATTCAGTTTTCCTGCACAGGGACATGGTTTGCACAAAGAGGCATATAAGGCTCCATCTAAAAGTTCGTAAATCGAAAATTTCGCAAATAGACTAAATCAAGGTTTCACTGTATGTTCCTCTTATGTTCACCATGTTTGTCTTCCATAGGTTGATCTATAAATGTGTCATGTGTGACACAGTTTTCACAAACAAGTCTTTGCTGTACGTCCACTTTGAATCACATTTAACCAATCAAAAGGTTCATGTGTACAAATGTCCAGAGTGTACCAGACTATTCTCTCAAAGATATTCCCTAATGGACCATTTCAAGGTATTCTGACCCTCATTAATCGTAATCCAGCATTAAAGTTGAACTGTTAATATGTATTTTCTTTTCCTCAGAACCACAAGTCATCCAAACAAGAGTTGCCCACCGTCCCAGCTTCTCCCAGTTCACAGCCGCCAGTCAAATTAGAGAGCTCAGACGGGGAAGATGGAATGGATAAAGACTCAGAGGAGGACTGTAAAGCGGAGATGACCGAGACGGTCTCAGAGTGGAAGTGTGCTGACTGCAAAGCACGTTTCCTTGACCGGGAAGAGTACATCAACCACATGGCTAAACAGCATAACAAGGTCCCCGAGTTAAGATACTTTTTTTTTTCCAAGTCACACAACATGCATTTTCATGTCATCATGTGTGTGCTTTTAGATCCTGAAGAACTTCCCTTGTAAAAAATGCGAGAGCTCCTTCACTTCAACCTCAAGTCTGAGACGACATGTCCGCGACAAACACAAACTACTGAGTCGAGACTTCCGCTGCCAGTGAGTGTTGCACTGCTGACACAATAGCGTTTAGGTCAGGGTTGCTCATGGTGGACAAACATGGTTTGTTGGAATTTTATATGTTTGCCTTCTCTATCCTTAAGTGATATAAACACCATGCAGTAGTTAGTAGTAGTGATAAGAATCTTAGAACAACTCATGTTTCAGTTACGATTCTTGGGGTGACGATTTGATTCAGAATCGATTCAACAGATTTTTGCAGTACATTTTTTATTAAAAAAATGATAGAACCTTTTTGCAAAACAGGCTAGGGCAGGGGTCGGCAACCCGCGGCTCCGGAGCCGCATGCGGCTCTTTGACCACTCTGATGCGGCTCAGCTGCATGCTTGACGACCCTCCCGGTTTTCCCAGTATACTTAACGACCCCCCCGGTTTTCCCAGGAGACTGCCTCTCCTAGAAATCTCCCAGGGCAAATATTATCCTATTTTCACTCTAATTACTTAATCAAGGGCGTGCCCTAATGGCACTGCATTAATTGTCCTCTATAGCATTTACAAACAGCGTGCCAGCCCGGCCACGTGTTATATGTTGCTTTTACTTGCACACGTAGGCGACAGCAAGGCATACTTGCTCAACAGCCACACAGCTTACACTGACGGTAGCCGTATAAAACAACTTTAACACTGTTACGTTACAAATGTGCGCCACACTGTGAACCCACACCAAAAAAGAATGACAAACACATTTCTGGAGAACATCCGCACCGTAACACAACATAAACACAACACAACAAATACCCAGAATCCCATGCAGCCCTAACTCTTCCGGTCTACATTATACACCCCCGCTACCACCAAACCCCCCCACACATCAACCCCCCCGCCCCTCTCCGTGCGTCGGTTGAGCGGAAGAGTTAGGGCTGCATGGGATCTGGGTATTTGTTGTGTTGTGTTGATGTTGTGTTACAGTGCAGATGTTCGCCAGAAATGTGTTTGTCATTCTTTTTGGGTGTGGGTTCAAAGTGTGGCGCATATTTGTAACGTAACAGTGTTAAAGTTGTTTTTGTACGGCTACCGTCAGTGTAAGCTGTGTGGCTGTTGAACAAGTATGCCTTGCTGGCACTTACGTGAGCAAGCAAAAGCTGCATTCAACATGTGGCCAAGCAGGTATGCTGTTTGGGCAGGCTGTAGAGGGCGCTAAAAGCAGTGCCAGCACGTCCTGAAATTTGGGAGTCTCCCGGAAATTTGAGAGGGATGGCAAGAAAGACGCTATCAAGCGCCGCTCAATTAAAAGTCGTGGGCCGCACTAACATTAAATTTCCATATTGAGATGCGTGCCGGTGCGTGTGTCAGAGACCCCTGGTTAATATAGCGCAAAGCAATTCAAGCTTTGTATGCGGTGTTTTTCGTTTTAAATTTTCAAAAAAATTATGTGGCTCCCATTGTTTTCTTTAATTTGTGAAACTTTCCAAAATGGCTCTTTGAGTGGTAAAGGTTGCCGACCCCTGGGCTAGGGCATGTGACATTTCCGCAAAAACAAGGAAATCCACGTTTTTAAACATAAATTTTCGGGTCAAAATTTCACTTCTGCGTTTTTTGATGAAATATCAAATCCATCCAAACAACATTTGTTTAACGCTCGCCTCAGCAACAGGTTTTCGCTTTTTTCTTGCCTAAACACTGCACTGAGTTGCAGGACGGGCAGACGATGCGGAGCACCGAAACAAGCTCGTTCGTTAGCATAGTTATTAGCATCATCTAGCTCGCTCACGCCTTTCGCTCTCCGGGCCACAATGTTGACAGCTGTCTATTTTGCTGCTAATCATATTTGCATAATTACAAGCCGAACACTGTTAGTTCCGAATCAGTTGTAGAGTATTTATTAGTAGCCAGCGAGAAGGTATATTTTTGACGCGACAAATTGTAAACAGAAGTCACGCCACCTGATGTGGCATGGCTACAGGATAGTGTTGTCAAAAATGTTTTTTGCACATTCTCTGCATGCATGTTGTAGAATTTTACATTACATTTTTAAATTATAATAATGTTAGTAAATGATCTACTAAAATAACTTAAACATTCTGTTGTACAGGACAAGTGAGTAGGGATGATACTCGAAACCGGTTTTCTCGGTTGTTCAATAAGAAAAGAACCGAGTCCTCGGACTCGAATCCCTTTTTGAGAACCGGTACCCGTTATCGAGACCACTATAGTAAAGAAAAAGAGTTGGTTCTTTATTCTAATCCCGTCCCGACCAGAAATGCTCCGTGAGACATCACAAGAAATGACGTCATGTAGCTCAGTCATTAGGCGCAGATAGTGAAAGCAGGAAAACAATTGACCTGAAAAAGCGCTCCAAGGTGTAATGAAGTTCAAAACAAAAGGTATAATCCAATGAATAACTTTACTGAGAGATTTGAGCAGGGTACAAACACATGACGAACACTTTTACGACCAACCGGAAACATAACAAACAGGCTAGCAACGCACCTCCTTTACGGCAGCTGTCACAACATTCTTAAAGCAACCGCAGCACATACATATATATGACATCTCCCTTTTTTAACTTTTGTTTTTCTTTCCTTGTAAACAAAACAAAATCACACTGTATATGTGTTGTCTGTCTAATTATAAATAATGCAGACGAGGCGTGTCGGCTGAGTTCTTGACGTTTACTCTCACAGCGTTATTGCCTGGTGGCAACGTGCACAACACTTTTCGGGGCTACTGCGCATGCTCGTCACTCCCGTTGCATGCTGGGTAGTGTAATTGTTATTTTCCCTAGCTCATAACATCACATCTTTCCCCCTATAAAGAAATAATGTTAACTCAATAAAGTGTATTTCTTTTTTTAGCTTTAGCTTTTCATTTTTTAGCATTGTAACCACATTTGCAAACAACTTTTCTCTTCATAGAAATTTCTTTCAATAAAGAAATAAAGTGAAAAAATGTCAAACCATCATAACAAACTGTTATGTCAAATAGCAGCAGAAGGGCACTTTTTGGAGAGCTGTATTATTTTCAGTTTTGTGCCCAAGGGACTGATTTTATTTAACACTATATTATTATTTATACACCTATAGTGATCACAGAGACAGGTTTTTTTGTGTTACTGTATATATTTGTTTTTCTGAAAAATCCCACTTAACAGCCAATATTTATTTATTTTATTTTATCTTTTTAGGGGGGTAACAGTCAATATTTATTTATTTATTAGATTTTATTTTTTTCTTATATAATAAAAGTGAGCTTTTGTTAAACCAAATATTGTGGGTTTTTTTCCATATACGACAACCTATCTGGACTCGATAAGAGAATCGATAAGGAATCGGTTCGATAAGAGGATTCGATAATAGGCTCGAACTCGATAATTTCTTATCAAACATCATCCCTACAAGTGAGTGTCAAAAAGACAGCCAAATGAAGTTGGTAGATAAGAATAAATCTAAAGGTAAAATATAGTGTAGAAATGCACCCAATTGCATTTTCTTTCAGTGTTTGCATGGCAGCACTTTGTGTTGATAGAAATGGGCCTTTTTTTTTGTTAATGTTCCTCTTTTTTTCCCTCAAAGGGTGCTCACATCCTTGTAGGTTAAAGGCTACAAAAGCTTCCCTTGGCTGTTGAGCTGACATATGACTTAAAGTGCAGCGAGTAAGCACAGCGATAGGGTTGGGTACCATTCACATTTGAACCAATATGGTACAATTTTCCGGTACCGAAGAATCCTATACCAGGGCTCGAATTTAACCACGGCAACCGCAGCAAGTGCCGCGACCGCCCTTGTCACTTGCCGTAATGCCCTAAGAAATTGACCAGCATCGACGGCAAGAACATGCCGTAACTGCCCTTGACTTTTTACTTGATAATGAACTAGGGAAATGGTATAATAATAAACCGCAATAAAATTCCCGCCGGTTATTAGTACCGTCTCCTTTTTTATTTACCGAAAAAAAGTAATTTATTAATGCATTTTAGGCAACACTGTTTACTTCCTGAAAACAAGGTCAGGTGCATGCGCACTAGCGTCGTTTGGCTTGAAAATCATGACGCATAAACTACACAGACTTTGCTCCGGAGATTTCCCCTCGGAGTAAACAGAGCCAAGCGCATCAATTTACCTCGCTTCTCGGCATGCGTTTAAGAGCGCACTGCTGTTTTTAGATGATGACAAGTGTGGACAATATTGGAGACAGACACACTTGTCCCACACTAAAAATACATAGCGAAGGACAAAGCTATTTGATGTTGCTTTTATTTTCTCAATACAGCGTTCATCAGCTGTGACTGAGAGTTAATGACGTGAGGAAACATGCAGTAGGCGATGTGTCGGAAAGGTTGTCACAACTTGTTAATAAAGTCTTTAGTTTGTTCACTGGGATGTTCACTTGTCCTTTATTTAACTGCAAACTGTATCAGTGTTCAAATAACATCAATCAATCAATCAATCAATCAAAGTTTACTTATATAGCCCTAAATCACGAGTGTCTCAAAGGGCTGCACAAGCCACAACGACATCTCGGCTCAGATCCGCCATCAGAGCAAAAAAAAACTCAACCCAATGGGATGACAATGAGAAACCTTGGAGGGGACCGCAGATGTGTGTATCAATACTAGCTAAAATGTTTTGTCATCTCATCGAACTGAACGCAGGCTGCGAAGATTGTGTATGAGGTATGAGAGGTGTCACTCTTTATTTTTGTTGGCCAAACTGTTGTACTGAACCACTAGGGGCGTTGGAGAAGAACAAAGCTTGTTTATTAGACTTAATCTTCATTAGCCAAACTGCTTTGAGTTTTATATTGATATCAAAAAGTAAACACCAGGTTTTTTTTTACATTACTTGTGTTTTTTATCATGTCCCAAAGTACCGGTAATTAATTAAAAAAACATTCATGTGACACAGTATTTTGTTAATGTTATATTGTGTATACCGGTAGTTAATTCCTACACAACATATTTCTGCTCAAACTCTTAATGGATCTGTCCCGATACAGCATCTACAGTACATATAAATGTAAATAACTTTAAAAAATAAATAGATAATAAAAAATAAAAAACTCACTATCAAAATGTAAAAATAGAGATAAAGACATGTAATGACAAAAAGATGACACGTTGATATTATTAATGAACAAAAAACAAATACTTGTCTTTAAATATATGGATAACGTTTATCTATAGCCTTCTTATTTGACATTACAAATGACATGATGGTATTACATTCACACTCAACACTGCTTTACCTAATAATCAGTAATCATGATTTAAATTTTGATAAAAAAATAATCCTAATTATTACTTTGGCCATAATTGGCAGCACTAGATCTAATACATGAACACCATGTATTATGCCTGGTATATATGGACAAAAAGTGCAGTTACGTCTTATGGCCATCAAGTGCCACCTATCAAAATTCTTACATTGGTTTTTAATTTTGAATCTCTTACGTCCATAAAGTGCTATCTTGCACAATGTATTTATTATTTATTTTAGTTATTTTTGTTATTATTTTTTTCTGCCATATTACTTTGTTTAATGCTTTTGTTGCTTTCATATGCACATTCAACTTCTACTTGAGGTCCATGAAACAGTGTTTTTATCTACAATAATGTTTCTCCTACAAAGGAAATCATCTTGAAAGTGTTGTGTTTTAAAAAAAAATAGGACTTGGTTAGATATGTTTTTAAAATTTTGAGCACATTTAAAAATACAGCGAAAGTAATAACCACGATAATTTTGGTCACAATAACCATGCTAACAAAATGTCATACTGTGACATCCTTATAACGGACAATTGTAACGTAATTGTTTCGTCAAATAAATTGATAAAAAAACCGACATTACTTTTTTTCTTCTTCTTTTAAGACATTGCATAATTATCCCTAATCGGTATAAACAACATGGGAACAGCCATTTTGGAAGCGTATGTCAAAGGTTAACCGACAACGAGAACAGCCGAGTTGTTCCGAGAGATACACGAGTTGCATCAGGGTCTGGAAGCACGTCAGGTGTTCGGTGAATTTAGGTCAGGCAGCTCTCAAAATGCTGAGTAAGAAATGAATCAAAAAAAGAAAACACGCAAAAAATTACAGGTGGTTGAGAAAAAATGTAGCAAGCTACACAACTTCTTTCGGTAGGTTAATTTTATAGTTTAAATGGAGTGCTAAATTAGTCGATCGTATGCTCTCGGAATTCAGCAGTTCTGGACCTGTCAATGTTGTTTATGCGCTGTATCGTGAATGTTTATTTTGATTCGTGGCTGTCAACGACCACGTCTAGATTTGTTTAGTCTCTGATGAAAACAATAATGGAATTAAAATGAGTTTTATTTTCATTAACAAATTTGGAGGTGTTGAAATCACCATGTAAAATCGCTAATGCTAAACATTAGCATGTCAATAGGAAAGCCAATGTATTTTAGCATCGAGCTAGCGCATTTTTGGAAAAGTGGAGCCATACTTAACTTACGTTGGAGCATTTTTTGAGTCAATTCCTTTTGTTGACATTGAAAATTGCAACATCAACTGGAGGTAATTTGGCTGAGTCTGCCCTCAGTGCTGCTGGAGTGATTGCGAAGTGCCAAAGCACAAAGAGGTGTGATGTCACGCACAACGCAGGTACCGTAAGATGGCACTGTTGGATTTTACGTTAACTGGGAATTTGAATGAGCATAGGTGACGATAAAGGATTTTTAAACCTATGGCAGTTGGTCGACATGTTTTTTTCCCCATTTGTATTTACAGTTAAACCTGTCTATAGTGACCATTCATACAGCAAAAGTGACCACTACAAACAGGTGGCCGCTATAGGCTGGTTGCCATGACAAACTCACATGTTGAATATTATGGAAGAAAGCACAACACAATTCCTATCCTTGCATGTTTATCCTAAAAAGAGCAAAAAAACCAAAAACTAATTTCCACTAAATGCACTTGCGTTGTGGCTGTATAATTGCTGCATAGCCGATACCCGATATTCCACTCTATTCATTAGTCAACTTGCTTTATCGCAGCTGCTTTTCATGTCTATTCCGTCTCGTCTCCAACGCTCCAGAGCTCTCAACAGCAAATGCGCAAGGTTTTTGTTTTTAAAGGCTGCCGCAGCAAAGGCGCATACATTTTATACAGATGGGACAGAAAGTATGACCCATAAACAAAATAAATCTGGTTGATTTTCAGCATAAAGCGCTCTGTTTCAGCTTACTTACTCATGTTAAAAACACAACGATCTCTATTAAGGGGGAACTGCCGTTTTTTGGAATTTCGTCTATCATTCACAATCCTTATGAGACGAGAACACAAATGTTTTTCTTTTTTAATGCATTCTAACTTGTAAATAAACACTGGCAAAATCCTGCTAACATTGAAGCCAATGGGAGTTGCTCTATTCTGCCCATAAAGCGCTCTAAACGGTGATGTATCATGTTGTAACTATGCATGTTTGAAATAAACTTAAACCGTAAAAATCATCCATCGTTTTATTTACATGCTGTAGGCATATACTGTATGTAATGTAGTAACAGGCACATTCATAATAATGTAATATTCACGTATTTTGCTCATTTTGAGCATACGGTGGCGTATTAATTTCACAGATGCGTTACAAAGATCACTTTTCCCTTTAACGACTATTACTAATCATGGCAGACTCCATTACAGCCAACAACGATTACTTCGGAACAAGTGATGATCCAGAACCTTATGTTGTTGAGCCTGAATATTTGGAGGATAAGCTACAAGTTTTAGAAGCTGCATGACAAGCAGATCGAGCAAGTAGCACTAATGCTAAGTGTTAAACAAGAAATACAAACTACAAGCACAATAAAGCACTCACTGTACAATGTCTGCTCTCACTTGGATGGCGACTGATGGGATGTTTATATATTCCCATTTAGATGAAGAATCAATCATAATCCTCACAAACAATTAAAAAATAAAGTTGACGCAAATGAGCGTCTTTTTGTGTCTTCCTCGACATCTCCGGGTATAAGTTGGATGTCAAAATTGACCAGCTTCCCAGTTTGTGGCCACATCTTTCAGCTTTTCAGGTAAGAGTCATGATTTATAATCTAGAATTAACTTTTACCAACTTTGAGGCATTGGAGCTCAATATTTCAATATAGCAGCATAAGTTAGTTGGCGATCTGTGATCACGGTTCCGCTAAAATAGTTTGTCTGCGTTAGCGATTATAGTAACAGAAACACTAATATTTGGTTAATATTCAGATCAGTATTGTTGCTTATTGTTGGCGGGTTTTTTTGAGCGTTTTATGGGCGAAATAGTGTACTTGCATTAGCTGCATTGTTAGCCACCTCATACTTACCGTATATAAGTAATAAAAAAAAAAGGAAAACATATGTGTTCTCGTCTTACATAAGGATTGTGAACGATATGCAAAATTCCCCAAAAAGTGCAGTTCCCCTTTAAAAAAAAAAGGCAAATCTAAGCAAGTCCACCCTTCTTTTCCTTCTCCAGTTGGCTCTTTTGCCAGTTTGTTAGCAGTAGGCTGGAACCGGATGTAGAGGAGACAGTATTTAGTGGAGCTACTAGTCAAAGGTTCCTGTGTTGCTGAAAACTGCTCTTCCTTTGTTATTGAAAAAAGCAACAAACGTAACACATACCAGTTGTATTTCACTGAGGACTTGTCAGTGACTTCACTCCTGCTGTCTGGTGGAACAAACACAGTGGCAACACAAATGCACTCGCTGGAAATTAAGACTCAGGCCATCAACATCCTACGTCATTGCAGCAAATTTTGATATAGTGACAAAAAAATAATAATCCGGGATGCAAAACTGGTGGCAACTATAGACTGACCAGGAAACCTCTGTGTGCAAGTTTTGATGCTAGGTAACTAGACGGTAGTTATGCTGCTATTGACATATCACGCAATATAAAAAAAAGTTAATGATACAACACATGTCAACATAAATGGAATTAATTTTTTATTGAAATTACCCTTTAGGCACTCATATTTTATGTCAACAATAGCGCTCAACTGTCATGTCTGTGATCATGTTTTGTTTAAGTTATGTCCTGTTTGGTTTTTGGACTCTTTGGTTCCTGTTTTCATTCCATTGTTGTGTCACCATAGCAACCATTAGTTTCACCTGTTTCACATTTTGAGTCACGCACCTGTTGTCACTAATCATGTCACCATTATTTAAGCTTGCAGTTGCCAGGCAGTCGGCCTGGCGACATTACCTCTGTTACGTCTACTAACTCTGTTACCCATGCTACGCTTGCTACCATAGTTTATGGTATGCCATGCCAAGTAAGTTTTGTTTTTCCATGTCACAGTTATCGAGTTTTGTTTTATGTCCATAGTTTCTGTCCATGTGTCAGTATTGTTTTCATAGCCACGTTTGTTCTCCGCCTTGTGCGCGCCTTTTGTTTGTTCTTTTGTTAGTGTAAAATTATATTATGTATTTACCTTCATCCCTTGTCCGATCCAATTCCTTTGCATTCCGGGAAAACAAACCATCCCACAGTCCACGTCATGACAGAATGTCGCCAGCAGAAAAGAGTTTTACCGCAAAGAAGTTGGACGAGGGAGCATGGTAGGTCCTGCGCACTTTGGAGGCGGAAACACTGCGCTTTTGCCCCAGGGAGCGCAGGGGGATGATGTGGGGGCCTGGCAATCTGGTGCCGATCGGCGCGTCGCTCCAGTCCTGGAAACGTCGCCAAGGATGAGGGACGTCATAAAGGGCTTCCGCGAGTGGACAGGAGGCGCCTCTCGCGGGCTCCTCCCCCTCCGGGCGGAAATGGACAACAGCCAGCCTGGCAGCTCCAGGAGGACGCCACAGACTTTGAGATTTTTTTTCCAAATTCTTTTTCTTGTCAAAACAAGCCATGTCCTAGGTTTCATGCCACGCCCATGCCACAAGATTTTTCTTTTTTTTTACCCAATAAAACTCAGGTGGGTAAAAATAAAAAACAATTTGGACAATTTAGAGGGGGGGATTCTGCCCCCCTCCTGACCTTCTCCACCCACCCCGAAAAACTATTCCAGACCGCAGGGAGCGCGTCTGGTATCCGCCCCTTGAGGGGGGGCTAGGGCCGGGAGCTGTGCTGGTAGGGTGGCTCAGCTGCGCCCAGCCAGGCAGCAGCCTCCAGACCGGCCGCCACCACCAGTTCTTCGCCATGCCAAGCCACAACCTCCAGCCCGGCCACCACAACCAGTTCATCACCATGCCAAGCCACAGCCTCCAGCCTGGCCGCCACCACCGGTCTTTCTGCCTGCTAAGCAGCAACCTCCGGCCCGGCCGCCACCACCGGTCTTTCGGTCTGCCAAGCCGCAACCCCCAGCTAGGCCACCTCCGCCAAACCAAAGCCACGGCTAGCACCTCGGCTACCAGCTCCAAGGCTAGCACCAGTAGCTGCACCACGGCTAGCACCTGTCGCTGCACCACGGCTAGCACCTGTCGCTGCACCACGGCTAGCACCTGTCGCTGCACCACGTCAAGTACCAGGACCTGCACCACGTCAAGTACCAGTACCTGCACCACGTCAACTACCCGTAGCAGCTCCAGGCCGTCAAGCGCCGCCCATAGCAGCTCCACGCCGTCAAGCGCCGCCCGTAGCAGCTCCACACCGTCAAGCACCACCAAGCCAAGACCCGCCACGCCAAGACCCGCCAAGCCAAGACCCGCCAAGCACCAAGCCAGGACCCACGCCAAGCTTCGCCACCTGCCGCACCACGTCAAGCTTCGCCGTCTGCTGCACCCACGCCTGCTTCGTCTGCTGCCGATCCCACGCCAGACTCGTCTGCTGCCGAATCCACGGCAGACTCGTCTGCTGCCGCTTCCATGCCTGACTCGTCGTCTGAATCCACGCCTACCACGTCGAGGACACGCGCATTCACGCCTGCCACGACGACGACACCAGCATCGACGGCAAGAACATGCCGCAACTGCCCTTGACTTTTTACTTGACGGCCACCTCCCCGTTGGGGAGGTGGCCGTTCTCGGGTCGCACACCTCGTCAGGTACAGCGGCATTCTACGCGTCGTCGCCAACTAACTCTGCCCTGGTGGAAACGGGGACACTTGGTCTGGCGACCCACCGCCAAGTCCCCCTCCCGCCCTCCCATGACTCTTGAACATTGTTTTTTTTTTGGACATCTGGTATCTGTCCTTAAAGAGGGATCTGTCATGTCTGTGATTATGTTTTGTTTAAGTTATGTCCTGTTTGGTTTTTGGACTCTTTTTGGTTCCTGTTTTCACTCCATTGTTTTGTCACCATGGCAACCATTAGTTTCACCTGTTTCATATTTTGAGTCACGCACCTGTTGTCACTAATCATGTCACCATTATTTAAGCTTGTAGTTGCCAGGCAGTCGGCCTGGCGACATTACCTCTGTTACTTCTCCTAACTCTGTTACCCATGCTACGCTTGCTACCATAGTTTATGCTTCATGCCATGCCAAGTAAGTTTTGTTTTTCCATGTCACAGTTATCGAGTTTTGTTTTATGTCCATAGTTTCTGTCCATGTGTCAGTATTGTTTTCATAGCCACGTTTGTTCTCCGCCTTGTGCGCACCTTTTGTTTGTTCTTTTGTTAGTGTAAAATTTAATTATGTATTTACCTTCATCCCATGTCTGATCCAATTCCTTTGCATTCCGGGAAAACAAACCATCCCACAGTCCACCTGATGACATCAACATTTTTTAGTAGTAAGAGGAACACAGTGGACCCTGACTTGATGAGGCTGGCTTTCTACATAAACAAGACTTAGTTAAACAGGTTCCACTGTGCATTTAAACCAAACGCCTTCCACCTAGGCAAGTCAAAGCTTTTCATCCTGTCAGTATCACTAAGCAGTGACTTGGAGAGAATGACTGCAACACAGATGCGTGAGAATAAACATGTCTCAAAAATAAAGTGTCTCTTAAATTTAGAAGATCAGCAAAAGTATTACAATATGGGAGGGATTTAGAAATACTTTAAAACATTCCTAAATTTGCTTTGTTTGTACTTGTAGGTTCTGTACGAGCAGTAAGAAAACATTCAGCAGCAGAATGATGCTGGACAAGCATGTTCGCCTTCGACACAGCATGGAGATGCCGACAGTAAGTTAGTTTCCTTGCCACACATTTTGGTGCAGTTACTGCAATGACATGTTTTCTTTGATGCTCAAATTTGATTGACATTGTCAGAATTCAACTGTGGTTGTAGAAGTGAGCTCATTGTGATCAGGGCTGTTTATAGTATTTTAATACAAGATACTTCAAATTGTACTCGGTTCTTCATTAGCCTAAGTAGTACGTTTTTAACAAAGTTTTGTATTTTTTTTTTTTTTAGACTAATCCTACTCACCAATCGAAAGACAAACTGCAAAGAAAATATGTAACGGGAAAAAGTTTAAATATTGATAATACTGTAGATATGTTCTGATCAGGGTTCTATGCTGCCGATTTCGATACCAATCATTCATGAGTGAAATTGGCTGATACTGTAAACATCTATTAAAAGGGCTGTTTACAATATTTACACAGATCCTTAGAGGGCGTCAACTTTCCAATATATTTTACACAGTATATTCCTCTAGATTGGAACAAAATGACGCACAGTACATTACGTATGTACGTAACACATGCTTTGGGTGTTGTTGGCTAATAATAGCGATTTGGATAGATAGCGTTAGCTGCCAGTGAATGTGTATTCTATCATAACAACAACATGACTGCAAATTGTCAGTTGCTTCTCTCGAACTGCTTTTGTATGTGTGCACGGACTCCCGTGGCATACGTGACAACTGACAGCCGTAAACACCAATCATTTTATTCGACCCAGTAAAAAAATGTATTCCATAAACTTAGTAATTGTTCAAAATATAGACAATTATAAAACACGTGTTCTGTTACCCCACTAATGGTAACATGAGGTAACCGTTGGTGTTTTTGTTATATTTTTTGCTTTGAAAAATGTAACTGTGAGGAAGTTGCAAACATCCCCTTTAAGTGTACATTTTTCAATGTATTTATGGTGAGTGCTATTGACCATTTAACAATATTAACACAATGTTTCCTCCAAAAACATTGGATAGGTTGATTTGCAACACCAAATTGGCCCTATTGTGTGAATGTGAGTGTGAATGTTGTCTGTCTATCTGTGTTGGCCCTGTGATGAGGTGGCGACTTGTTCAGGGTGTACCCCGCCTTCCGCCCGAATGCAGCTTAGATAGGCTCCAGCACCCACCGCGACCCCGAAAGGGACAAGCGGTAGTAAATGGATGGATGAATGGATGGATGTTTAAACCAGTTTTTTACTCTCTTTTATTACATACAATTGTGTGAGCAAAACAAAGTCAATAGTACAATAACTAAACAAAGGCAAAATCCACAATATACCGGTACTATTTATTTTGAACCTTTTGATTTTTGCCCTCAAATCTTATTGTTTATTTTCTATTAATATCTGCTCACTTTTTGCTGCAACACGTGTACAATTAGACAACTTTAAGTTCACAAAGCGTTTATTTTTTGTGTTGTTTGAAGCAGTTTATTTTCCACAAAGAAGGTAATGTTTATTAACTTAAGGGGAGCGTACCACAGTTAGCTGCTAGCCGCCCATCAGCCGGTGAACCACAAATAAACACAGTATCAGCCAGAGAGGATTGGCGTTTGTGATCGGCATTGAAAAGTATTTATCGGCAATAGACATCAATTACTTTTTCACAAAAATAGTCCGATGCTTGATGGAATCGGCGCATCCTTAAAGGGGAACTGCACTTTTTTTGTTCATAAGAGACGTGACGATGGATGTGTTTTATTATTTTTTTGCATTGTAAATATTAAATCAATGCGATCAAAAGTCTGCTTACAATGGAGCCTATGGGAGCCGCGCAATTCCGCCTACAAAGCCCTTAAAAAAAATCCAAACACCTCCATTGAGGTTTTATATACATGATGATATGACATGATGAGTATTAGGCCTGGGCGATATGACCTAAAAAATAAAATCCCCAATTTTTTTCACCAAAAATTAGATTTACGATTGTTTCCTTTTTTCACCCTACTTTTTAAAGAAAACATTGAATACAAATGACAGAGATCATTTAAAACAAGTTTTTATTTTATTGAATCAAAAAGGAGTGGTTTGAAATGATATTACATACGCTGCATCTTACTCTTGGGAAGCAATACTTGTGCTTGAATAGAATACTTCTGTTAACAAAAATGTAGCATTGCACATTGCATGCAAATAAACGATCTCCAACATTGAGATCAATTAAGTGCAAACTTCTGTCTTGAATAACATACTTCTGTAAATAAACATGTAGTATTATACATTGTATCCAAATAAATAATGAAGTAAAATATTGAGAGAACTATAGTTTGTTTCAGTAAGTAGATAAAGCAAACAGTCTTTTTCATTCACACATCTTGGCGGTGTGCTAAGCAACTTCTTTAGTGATCGCTCTACGAATTGTACTTCTATCTCATTATTTGTGTAAATGATTCCACCATAGTAAGGTGATTTTTAGCCCGTAGTGTGTTTGTTGTTGCGTCTTGTCCGCCTCGTAAAGAATTGTACAAACCCTGTTTCCATATGAGTTGGGAAATTGTGTTAGATGTAAATATAAATGGAATACAATGATTTGCAAATCCTTTTCAACCCATATTCAGTTGAATATGCTACAAAGACAAGATATTTGATGTTCAAACTCATAAACTTAATTTTTTTTTTTGCAAATAATAATTAACTTAGAATTTCATGGCTGCAACACGTGCCAAAGTAGTTGGGAAAGGGCATGTTCACCACTGTGTTACATGGCCTTTCCTTTTGACAACACTCAGTAAACGTTTGGGAACTGAGGAGACACATTTTTTGGTGGTATGTGGGCTTGTATTAAGCCTCAGGGAGTTGAACGCCCCTGCCTTACATAGTTCCGGGTCACCCTTGGGCAAGGTGTAGCACCCGAATGCCCCCCCCATCAGGGTTACGATACCCCCCATGAACTATACTAAAAGAGGATGCGTTACCCGGCCCGGAGGAAGCCCGGGGCCCTCCTCCGGAGCTAGGCCCGGAGGTAGGGCTCGTCAGCGAGCGCCTGGTGGCCGGGCTTGCCACGGAGCCCGGCCGGGCACAGCCCGAAGAAGCTACGTGGACACACCATCTTCTCTGCCACGTGGGCCCACCACCCGCGGTCGGAACCAGTGGGGTCGGGTGCGCTGCCAAGTGGATGGCGGTGAAAGTGGAGGCTCCGGACGGACCAATTCGGGGCAGCAGAGGCTGACTTTCGGGACGTGGAACGTCTCTACGCTGGTGGGGAAGGAGCCTGAGCTGGTGCGAGAGGTGGAGCGCTACCGGTTGGATCTGGTGGGGCTTACCTCTACGCATAGCAAGGGCTCTGAAACCACACTCCTGGACAAGGGATGGACCTTGTTCACTTCTGGAGTTGCTCAGGGTGTGAGGGCACAGGCGGGTGTGGGGATACTCACGAGTCCCCGGCTGAGTGCCTGTACGTTGGAGTTCACCCCAGTGGACAAGAGGGTCGCCTCCCTTCGCCTTAGGGTTGGAGGGGGGAAAACTCTGACTGTTGTTTGTGCATACGCACCAAACAGGAGTTCAGAGTATTCAGCCTTCTTGGATACCTTGCATGGGGTCCTGTATGGGGCGCCGGTAGGGGATTCCATAGTCTTGCTGGGGGACTTCAACGCGCACGTGGGCAATGACAGTGATACTTGGACTGGCGTGATTGGGAGGAACGGTCTCCCTGATCTGAACCTGAGTGGTGGATTGTTACTGGACTTCTGTGCTAGTCACGTACTTGCGATAACAAACACCATGTTCAAGCATAAGGATGCTCATAGGTGTACCTGGTACCAGAGCACCCTAGGCCAAAGATCAATGATCGATTTTGTAATCGTATCAGCTGATCTGAGGCCGTATGTTTTGGACACTCGGGTGAAGAGAGGGGCTGAACTGTCAACTGATCACCATCTGGTGGTGAGTTGGGTTAGATGGCGGGGGAAACCTCTGGACAGACCTGGCAAACCCAAGCGTGTAGTGCGGGTGAACTGGGAACGTTTGGAGGAGTCCTCTGTCCGGAAGGACTTCAACTCCCACCTCCGGCGGGACTTCTCTGCCATCCCTGTGGAGGTTGGGGACATTGAACAGGAATGGGCAATGTTCAAAGCCTCTATTGCTAAAGCTGCAGATGCGAGCTGTGGCCAGAAGGTCTTAGGTGCCTCAAGGGGCGGTAACCCTCGAACACCCTGGTGGACAGTGGTGGTCAGGGAAGCCGTCCGACTGAAGAAGGAGTCCTACCGGGGTATGTTATCCCAGGGGACTCCGGAGGCAGTTGCAAGGTACCGACGGGCCCGAAGGGCAGCGGCCGTGGCTGTGGACGAGGCTAAGCAGAGGGTGTGGGAGCAGTTCGGGGAATCCATGGAGAAGGACTATCGGGCGGCACCAAAGCTGTTCTGGAAGACCATACGGCACCTCAGGAGGGGGAAGCAGGGAACCATCCAAGCTGTGTACGGCAAGGATGGGACTTTGCTGACTTCAAGTGAGGAAGTCGTGGGGCGTTGGAAAGAGCACTTTGAGGAACTCCTGAACCCAACTACATCAGACACACCCTCCCTGATAGGAGCAGGGCCTGAGGATGATGGGGGATCGACGTCGATCTCTCGGAGTGAAGTCACTGAGGTAGTTAGACAACTCCACGGTGGCAAAGCTCCGGGGGTTGACGAGATACGTCCAGAAATGCTGAAGGCTCTGGGTGTTGATGGGCTGTCTTGGTTGATACGCCTTTTCAACATTGCGTGGAAGTCTGGGACAGTGCCGAGGGAGTGGCAGACTGGGGTGGTGGTTCCCCTTTTCAAAAAGGGGGACCAGAGGGTGTGTGCTAATTACAGGGGTATCACACTACTCAGCCTCCCTGGGAAAGTTTACGCCAAGGTACTGGAAAGGAGGGTCCGGCCGATAGTCGAACCTCAGATTCAAGAGGAGCAATGTGGATTCCGTCCTGGTCGTGGAACAACTGACCAACTCTTTACGCTTGCGGGAATCCTGGAGAGGGCCTGGGAGTATGCCTATCCAGTCTACATGTGTTTTGTGGATTTGGAGAAGGCGTATGACCGCGTCCCTCGGGAGATCTTGTGGGAGGTGCTGAGGGAGTACGGAGTGAGGGGAACCCTGCTGAGGGCCATCCAATCTCTGTACAACCAAAGCGAGAGTTGTGTCCGGGTGCTTGGATGTAAGTCGGATCCGTTTCCAGTGGGGGTTGGTCTCCGCCAGGGCTGCGCTCTGTCACCTATCCTGTTTGTGATTTTCATGGACAGGATTTCAAGGCGGAGTCGTGGCCATGGCGGAGAGGGTATACGTCTCGGGGGGCTAAAGGTTGCATCACTGCTGTTTGCAGATGATGTGGTCCTGATGGCACCTTCGGTTCGTGACCTTCAGCTCTCACTGGATCGGTTCGCAGCCGAGTGTTCAGCGGCTGGAATGAGGATCAGCATCTCCAAATCTGAGGCCATGGTTCTCAGCAGGAAACCGATGGTTTGTACAGTCCGGGTAGGGGACAGGACTCTGTCCCAGGTGGAGGAGTTTAAGTATCTCGGGGTCTTGTTCACGAGTGAGGGAAAGATGGAGAAGGAAATCAGCCGGAGAATCGGAGCAGCTGGGGCAGTATTGCAGTCTCTCTGCCGCACTGTTGTGACGAAACGGGAGCTGAGCCAGAAGGCAAAGCTCTCGGTCTACCGAGCTATCTACATTCCTACTCTCACCTATGGTCATGAAGTGTGGGTAATGACCGAAAGAATAAGATCGCGGCTACAAGCGGCCAAAATGAGTTTCCTCAGAAGGGTGGCTGGCATCTCCCTTAGAGATAGGGTGAGAAGTGCAGTCACCCGAGAGAGACTCGGAGTAGAGCCGCTGCTCCTTCGCTTGGAAAGGAGCCAGCTTAGGTGGTTCGGGCATCTCGTGCGGATGCCTCACGAGCGTCTCCCTAGGGAGGTCCTCGTTGCACGTCCCACTGGGAGGAGGCCCCGCGGCAGGCCAAGGACCAGATGGGGGGATTACATCTCCTCTCTGGCCTGGGAACGCTTCGGAATTCCCCAGGAGGAAGTCGCAAATGTTGCTCTGGAGAGGGAAGTCTGGGGGTCTTTGCTGGAGCTGCTGTCCCCGCGACCCGATTCCGGATAAGCGGTTGAAGATGGATGGATGGAGACACATTTTTTAAGCTTCTCAAGTGGAATTTTTTCCCATTCTTGCTTGATGTACAGCTCAAGTTGTTCAACAGTCCGGGGGTCTCCGTTGTGGTATTTTAGGCTTCATAATGCGCCACACATTTTCAATGGGAGACAGGTCTGGACTACAGGCAGGCCAGTCTAGTACTCGCACTCTTTTACTATGAAGCCACGTTGATGTAACACGTGGCTTGGCATTGTCTTGCTGAAATAAGCAGGGGCGTCCATGGTAACGTTGCTTGGATGGCAACATATGTTGCTCCAAAACCTGTATGTACCTTTCAGCATTAATGGCGCCTTCACAGTCTTGGGCACTAATACAGCCCCATACCATCACAGATGCTGGCTTTTCAACTTTGCGCCTATAACAATCCGGATGGTTCTTTTCCTCTTTGGTCTGGAGGACACGACGTCCACAGTTTCCAAAAACAATTTGAAATGTGGACTCGTCAGACCACAGAACACTTTTCCACTTTGTATCAGTCCATCTTAGATGAGCTCAGGCCCAGCGAAGCCGACGGCGTTTCTGGGTGGTGTTGATAAACGGTTTTCGCCTTGCATAGGAGAGTTTTTACTTGCACTTACAGATGTAGCGACCAATTGTAGTTACTGACAGTGGGTTTCTGAAGTGTTCCTGAGCCCATGTGGTGATATCCTTTACACACTGATGTCGCTTGTTGATGCAGTACAGCCTGAGGGATCGAAGGTCACAGGCTTAGCTGCTTACGTGCAGTGATTTCTCCAGATTCTCTGAACCCTTTGATGATATTACGGACCGTAGTTGGTGAAATCCCTAAATTCCTTGCAATAGCTGGTTAAGAAAGGTTTTTCTTAAACTGTTCAACAATTTGCTCACGCATTTGTTGACAAAGTGGTGACCCTCGCTTCATCCTTGTTTGTGAATGACTGAGCATTTCTGGAATCTACTTTTATACCCAATCATGGCACCCACCTGTTCCCAATTTGCCTGTTCACCTGTGGGATGTTCCAAATAAGTGTTTGATGAGCATTCTTCAACTTTATCAGTATTTATTGCCACCTTTCCCAACTTCTTTGTCACGTGTTGCTGGCATCAATTTCTAAAGTTAATGATTATTTGCAAAAAAAAAAAGTTTATCAGTTTGAACATCAAATATGTTGCCTTTGTAGCATATTCAACTGAATATGGGTTGAAAATGATTTGCAAATCATTGTATTCCGTTTATATTTACATGTAACACAATTTCCCAACTCATATGGAAACGGGGTTTGTACTTTTATACCCAATCATGGCACCCACCTGTTCCCAATTTCCCTGTTCACCTGTGGGATGTTCCAAATAAGTGTTTGATGAGCATTCCTCAACTTTATCAGTATTTATTGCCACCTTTCCCAACTTCTTTGTCACGTGTTGCTGGCATCAAATTCTAAAGTAAATGATTATTTGCAAAAAAAAAAAAAGTTTGTCAGTTTGAAAATCAAATATGTTGTCTTTCTAGCATATTCAACTGAATATGGGTTGAAAATGATTTGCAAATCATTGTATTCCGTTTATATTTACATGTAACACAATTTCCCAACTCATATGGAAACGGGGTTTGTACTTTTATACCCAATCATGGCACCCACCTGTTCCCAATTTCCCTGTTCACCTGTGGGATGTTCCAAATAAGTGTTTGATGAGCATTCCTCAACTTTATCAGTATTTATTGCCACCTTTCCCAACTTCTTTGTCACGTGTTGCTGGCATCAAATTCTAAAGTAAATGATTATTTGCAAAAAAAAAAAAGTTTATCAGTTTGAACATCAAATATGTTGTCTTTGTAGCATATTCAACTGAATATGGGTTGAAAATGATTTGCAAATTATTGTATTCCGTTTATATTTACATATAACACAATTTCCCAACTCATATGGAAACAGGGTTTGTATTTCCCACACTCGACTGGAGGCTTCTGTTTCAGATGCTGGAACAAGTTAGTTATGTGGATGCCTTTTTGAAACAAACGTTGCACCGTGCAGTCATTTGTTCCACGGCTGTTGCCGCAAAACCAAATACTGACAACACTTTTATTTTCTTTGAAACAAATGTCTCGCTCTCCTTAGCGTTAGCATAAGCCATGTTTTGCTATGTCTCCCGCTAAGGAAGTAAGGATGGCGCACGCTACGACCAAGTGTCTTTTCGTGTCGTCCTGGCCATTTTCGGGTCCTAAATGGCTGTCTTAAGTGTACCAACTTGTCGGAATACCTACTCAGATTCTTCTGTCCAGGTGAGATGGATGATTTATAATCAAGAGCAAATTTACAGGGAGCAATGAAGCGAGGAAGCAGCAGACCACTCAATGATGGACACGCGGTAGTGATCACGGCACCGCTATAAATAGTTTATCTGCGTTAGTGCTTATAATAACAATATCAGTAATATTTGGTTAATATCCAAGTCACAAAATGTAAATGGAGTATTGATTTTTGAATGGTTATTTATTGGATTTTATGGGCGGAATAGTGGCGTTCCCATTGGCTCCGCTGTAAACTGACTTTTATTTACGTTTATTTAATAGTTAAAATGCATTTTTTTTTTTATTAATCCGTCATGTCTTTCATGATTATTGTGAACAATAGGCAAAATTACCAAAAAAGTGCAGTTCCCCTTTAACTGATAAGAATGATACAAATACAGTATAGAATACGTTGTTATCTTTAACAACAGAGCTGACATGCAGGCTGTTCTGTCTTTTAAAAAAAGTATATGCAAAACTTTTTACCAGATCTACATTTGTTGATTTTAAACTATTTACAAAATGTGGGATGTTAAAATGGCCTCTGCGTCCTTTAATTTTTCAGTATAGTGGAACCTCGATTCACAAACTTAATTTGTTCTTTAAAATGGTTCGTTATTCGAAAAGTTTGTATAGTGAAGCGGAGTTCCACATAAGAAACAATGTAAACATTAAAAATTGTTTCTAGCCTCGACAAAAGTCCATATTTTAGTAAAAGAATGCACACTTTAAAAGACACTAATATATATATCAAACAAACATAACAAGAAGGTAATGGATTAACCATCTCCCTATTATCAAAAGCAAGCTGAAGGCGCATACACACTAAAGTCCCTTTGGTTCTCTCAAAAACGTTAACCTTATTGCTACAATAATAATAAAAAAAGTAAAAACTTTGAGGCAAGGAGTGGCGTGAGAGAGAGGAGGGTCAATGTGTTACTGTTCCGAAGGCGAGTTCTCTTTTTACGGAGGTTCCCTCTCCTTTCTAAGTCTACAGTAAGCATTTGGCTTTTTTGGACCCATATTGAGTAGGAAAAATACAGTCAACAAAGCTTGGCGCATAGCACTGAAATGTAATGGACTGCATAAAAAGGATGTGACGCCTCTCCAAAATGGCCGTGCCTCATGTTTATTGTACTGTACAGGAAGTGATGTCCCCAAAATGGCAGTGCCCCCAGCGGCAGTGCCCCCAGCGGCACACAAAATGAATGAATGAATAAAGCATTCGTACACCGAGACATGGTTCGCACACCAAGGCGTACAGTAGGGAAGGGATTCATATGACCCCATTCCTGGGTGGATCTTGCGTGAGAGGAAGGTGGGGGGTTAATAATTTTGCAATGCAGTCCGCTGAAAATGATGGAAAGCGCCACTCTACATAGCAACTGACGCTGTGGTCAAAGTTGGATTTGCCACACAACACATCCTAAGATATTCAACACTCTAGCGTCGTCTGGCGGATAAAGTGGATAGTCACCCCCCCCCAATTAATTCCATTGACTGTATTTTTCGGATTATAAATCGCTCCGGAGTATACGTCGCACCGCCCGAAAATGCATAATAAAGAAGGAAAAAAACATATATACGTCACACTCGAGTATAAGTCGCATTTTTGGGGGAAATTTATTTGATAAAATCCAACACCAAGAATAGACATTTGAAAGGCAATTTAAAATAAATAAAGAATAGTGAACAACAGGCTGAATAAGTGTACGCCATATGGCATAACCAACTGAGAACGTGCCTGGTATGTTAACGTAACCTATTATGGTAAGCAGTGGCGTGCGGTGAGGTTAATGTCTGGTGAGGCACTGCATCATCACAGTCAGATTTACAAACATATGAACCCTAAAGAGTATCTTATTCACCATTTGATTGGCAGCAGTTAACGGGTTATGTTTAAAAGCTCATACCAGCATTCTTCCCTGCTTGGCAGTCAGCATCAAGGGTTGGAATTTGGGGTTAAATCACCAAAAATTATTCCCGGGCGCGGCGCCGCTGCTGCCCACTGCTCCCCTCACCTCCCAGGGGGTGAACAAGGGGATGGGTCAAATGCAGAGGACAAATTTCACCACACCTAGTGTGTGTGTGACAATCATTGGTACTTTAACTTAACTTTAACATTACATTTACAAACTGTAGCACACAAAAAAGCACATTCAATTAAAAAAAAAGTTATTATGGTCTTACCTTTTACTTATAAGTGCGGGAACAGTGGTGTTCGTGTTGGGAGAGTTGTGAATGAATGAAATATGACATCCGTGCTGCAGTCTGCAGGTGTACCTAATGTTGTGTCCCTGCGGTCGTTCGCGGCTCCTCCACCGCGAGCATTGTTGTTTTTGCACTTTTTGGCTTATTGTTAAGTGACTTTTTTTGGGTGGATTCGGTCTTGCACGTGGAGGGTTTGGGTGTGGGCTTTGGTTGGTGTGGCTGTGGCGCTCCCGTCGGGCGGTGCATTCTGCCGCGGAGGTGCTTGGCACCAGGAGGCGGGGTTATGAGACGAGCCTCACACAGTGTGTCTTCGCAGCAGTTTTAGGATCGCTCAGCACAAGAAATACGTTACACACATACAGTTGTTGACAAAATACACTGGACATTATATACCTCAGCTAACTAAACTATGGAAATGTATAATATAATTCATATAGCAATACGGTCTCACTGCACAGCAGGCCAGCAGTTAGCCGAGTCATTGTGCACAATCCATGTTGAGGCACAACGCAGTGACGTGCCTCAACTGACTGCTGATCACTGCACCGTCTCTTCTCAGTATGTGAACGGCAAATGTGAAAATAAAAATAAAAATAATCTAAAACTGGTGAAGTTAAATGGAAAATAACTTTAGTATAATCACTGGATACATATAACAATTTAATTAATTTTTTTTTCTTTTTACTTTTTTTTTTTCTTTCCATGATGGCAGGTGAGGCCGTGCCTCCCCTGCCTCTAGTGACTGCACGCCACTGATGGTAAGAGTCATTCAAATAACTATAACATATAGAACATGCTATACGTTTACCAAACAATCTGTCACTCCTGATCGCTAAATCCGATGAAATGTTCTTTCTCGTTGTCGCTCCTGGTATGCGCCGCTAGCGTCCTTTCTTTCTGCTGCTCGATCGCAGTTTTCTGCTGCATATTTCACTACGTCCAGCTTGTAATCTGCAGTATATGATTTCCTTTTCGGTGCCATTTTTGTTCAACCCTTGTCAGTTTTTATAAGTTACCGCCAATGTAGAAATGATCCATTTTAATAGCTACGGCAGTAGCATATAGCAGTTAGCATCCCATGACCCACAATGCACTTCTGCCATGACCCTCCCCCTTCGAATTCTTATTGGTTGACGTGTGTGTGACGATTGCTGACATTTTGCTTCGTCTCTTCCGTGAATTAGATAAATGATATTATTTTATATTTTACGGTAATATGTTAATAATCTCACACATAAATCGCTCCGGAGTATATGTCGCACCCACGGCCAAACAATGGAAAAAACTGCGATTTATAATCCGAAAAATACGGTATGTCAGATAAACCGTGACCTTCTTACTGTATTTGGCGCAATCTAAAAGCCCGTAAACCGAAAAGTTCGCAAATGGAGGGGTTTGTAAATCGAGTTCCACTGTATGTGTTCCCTAGTCAAAAAAGTTTGAGTATCCCAGCTGGTATCAATCAAAGCTCAGCAGTATTTTGTGTAAAAGCAGAGTTGTTGATGAACTTGAATTCAATAAGTGTCAAATGTGAAATGAGGTCATCTCAGCAGGGAGCCACTGACGAGGCAGACAGCTCCTCGGAACTCGATGGCACTCTGATGACCCGCCGTGGACGCAGAGCGGCTGTTAAGAAGGAACACGAAGACGAGTCTACTCCTGTGAAAAAACTACGACCCTCTTCCGCTCCAGCCCCTTACTCTCCCCCGGAGTCCGGCTTCCGCTGTGCCCCCTGCGGCTTCACCACAGAAGACCAGTCCACCTTCCTGACGCACATCGGCCAGCATCAAGTAGCCGCGGAGGGCGGCGCCGGGCAGCAGTGTGTGCAGTGCGGCGCCTGCTTCACTTCCACCTCCTCGCTTTCACGCCACCTTTTTATCGCCCACAAAGTCAAAGATGCAGTCTCTGACCAACAGCAAACTCCCGCCTGCTCCGACTCCTCGTCTCCTCTCAACAGCAGGAAGCTTGATGAGGATTCTCTGGGTTGTGCTGCAGCGGCATCGCCGTCCTCGCATACAAACACAGAGAAGGAGGACGGCGCTTTGAACTGTAAGGTGTGCGGTAAACACTTTGAGAAGGCCACCGATCTGAACACGCACTTCAGAACTCACGGGATGGCTTTTATCAACGCAAGAAAACCAACCTAGACTGTGAGTAACTCTCAACAAAGTGCCTTATTTATTGATGATTTCTGGCTGAGCTCAATTTCAACCAAATATTGCACACTCAGTTTCTATGTAAACAATCAGAGATGTTGGCTTTAACCCAAAACAAGACACTCTGGATCTGAAACATTTTTGGGCGATACGGGAAATGTTGGTATCGATTTGATACCAAGTAAATCCAGGGCCGGTGATGCTGGTGCAAGTTTTTAATCAAAATGTTTTATTTAATGATTTTGTGTTACATTTTATGATCACGATTATAATCATTTTAAAGAAATGATACAGATTTTAGGCAAACAACAAATTTTATCTACACACTTATTTGTGAGCAGTTAAACAATGTATAAACTACTGCTATTACTTGTCTTAATCAGATTAATCACACACTTTTGGATCCTGATTAGTCCTGTTTAATCTCTGTAAATCCTCTGCTTGCAAAATTAAAAATTAACTCTAAAAAGACCCCAATATTTTGACACGAATGCAATTTTATTATCAGGATTTCTCACACAAACATATAAAAAAATGTTTTTCTTGAATGTGCGTCAAAACCTGAGTATAATCTCAAATCCCATCAGAGTGTGTTTTGAAGCTAACATTTTCCCAAAGCACACCAGTCTGTTTCCTCAATCATCTTTGCACTAACGTATGCATTGACCTGATCACTGACCGTATAACAACTTAAGCTCTCTTTCAGGTAACCATTCACAGTTAAAGTAAAAGAAGCATGTGCAGTCAAAAAATTGGGTGAATAATCTGTGTTGATACATTATTAATGTGATAATTTTTTAAAATTAATTACATGTGTTAACTCTTTGAATTTGACAGCTCTAATATAAACACAATATAAGACAACATAATACAATTTTCTCCATTTATTACATACAATTGTTGGAAAGCACACATTTTTATTGGCTTTTCTTTTTCAAAGCCTTGGCTTTTTGCCCCCAAATCCCTCCTCTGTTCAAAAACATATTCCCTGAGTTTGTAAATAATATACCAACAGCAAAAAATTTTAACATATTAAAAAAAAACAAAGAAAGTGAAAAATCTCAATCTCATCACACTAGTATCGATCCGATTCCTTATACTACCCTCGGGAGAAAACTGGATGCATAATATGCCTTGTTAAAAGTGAACTTAAAGGGTTTCAAATCGACTGATTATGATGACAAAGTACTGAGATACAATATTACTGGAATATTAGATTTAGCACTACGGCCACTAAATATGGGCCCTAAACAGAATTTTTTGTAGGCCCCTATTTCTAATACACACTGATTTCACAATTTTTAAAAAAATAATGTGAAACTAATTTTTTGAATTTTTTAATCAAACTTAAATATAATTTGATGCATGTTTTGTACTAAAACAAATTCACTGGAAATAATTTATGCAATGTATTTTATTAGTGCAAAAAACTATTTTAACATCAAGAAAAAATACATTTATAAACCTTCCAAAATTGTTTTTCATCGGTACTCGAACATAGATACCTCAACTTTACAAGACAAGCATTAGGGCTATGCTTCACAGGAGCCAGTGTAAATATGAGGGAAATGTTGCCAATATGTTCCTGTCCAAAACATAGCAGCAGGCAGTCAGGAATAGGTTTGCGGTAAAATGTCATATGAAGTGCCCTGTCATTCAGTAATTGACATACTGTATCTATCACATGCACTTCTTCGTGCATGTTCTGTGTTTGGGCGAGAGGCTTCTGTTTCGCACAGTAGCTTTGAAGAATGCATCGGGTCTGTCACCCATAGAATAAAAAGAAACCGCTAAACTAGCTAGTATAACTGTGAAGGTGACTGTTAAAAAATGTTTCCGTTAGACTTTGAGACTGTTCAACAGATAAATGTTCTCTTCTCCCTCTCTACAGCAGTGCTTGTCAATTATTTCTGTTACGCAACATGTTGTGCCCCCCACACTCTTGGCCGGAACTATAAACAGTATTATTTGTCTTTAAAATTGTTATAAATACACCTTTGCATAACACTGTATCCTTTCTAAAAAAAAAAAAAAAAAAAAAAAAAAGAAGAGAGACATACCTGTATACTGTAGATCAATTTATAACAAAAAATAAACTCTATTGGTATCATTTTTTAGTCTGTGACAAAAAAGATTAAAAGTGGATTAATTGAAATTAAAAAAGAAATCCCTATTTAAACTATCAACATTTTTTGACTGACTTGAACCATTTGATAGTCCATCCATCCATCTTCTACCGCTTGTCCTTCTCGGGGTCGCTCGGGGTGCTGGAGCCTATCCCAGCTGCATCCGTGCAGAAGGTACACCTGGTACACCTCATCGCAGATAGACAGACAATATTCACACTCACATTCACACACTGGGGCCATTTTAGTGTTGCTAATCAACCTATTCCCAGGTGCATGTCTTTGGAGGTGGGAGGAAGCCGGAGTACCCGGAGAGAACCCACGCAGTCACGAGAAGAATATGCAAACTCCACACAGAAAGACCCTTGAACTCAGGACCTTCTTATTGTGAGGCAAACACACTCACCCCCTGTTCCACCGTGTTGCCTCCATTTGAAACTGACAAATTAAATGAAATAAAATCAATAAATGTTAAAAAAAAATTCAAAAACTAACAACTTTTTTAGGTGTGTCTAATGCTGCGGGTCAGAGTAGTATCAACATTTGCATTTCAAAATATGGAAAATCTGGGAAATTGGTAAAAATGTGGGATTTATCTACACCACAACAACTCGCCATCTACTCAATTTTATACAATTTTATAGCAGTTTCTATATTTATTACATTGTAAAGTTTCCTGGTGAGGAACCCTGAAATTTTGTGAACATTTAAATAACAATTGTGGGATCTTTCACATAGTTTATGTTTGAGACATTTTTCAAGATGGCTGACATAATTTCTTCCTGGATGTTACAGAAAGTATGAGAATGTGTGAGCTACTGCCTGCTCTTCTTAATTTATGTAATTATATTTGTCAAAAATATTTACACAATGTTTGGATTTTTGGCAGACATATCTTTTCTGTCGTCTTCAAGTCCATCCATCTCTGTCGCCTTGTTATTTGAATGAATCACGGAGCATAAAATTTGCTGCGCTGCTTTAACGAACCCACGCTCCGAGTGTTGCAGGCGGAGGTTTGTCAAGCGACTAAACAGCTGCATTAGCAAAAACAAACGAAACGGGACTGTAAATTTACCAGCAAAAGTTAACGCTTTTGACAGGTAAGCAGAGGTGACATTAAAAGGAGTGGGGGGGTGGCTGTGGTGAGATAAATGCTCTGTCAGATATCCAAACATATTTGGGTAGAAGTATTATAGAATTATTAAATGTTTTATGTAATTTGTTTTTTTTAAATTATACATTTTTTTAATTTTTTTTAATGGGCTCCAAAGGGAACATTTCTCATGCAGGGCAAAAGGGCTGGGGCTTGAGCAGTGGTTATTACCTACTTTACTATTTTTTTTAAATACTCAAAACTGGTATAAAATGTCTATATATTGGGTCTGCTAATGTAGCTCTGTTTTAGTTGCCAATTAAAAGGCCAATACCGATATTTGTCGAAATGCCAAATATTCAATAACCGGACAATTTCTACTAAAAAAAAGAAAAAAAAAGGCCGATACGATATTTGTCAAAATGCCAAATATTAAATAATCGGACGATTTCTACTAAAAGAAAATAAATAAAAAAATAAGGCAGATACTGATATGTGCCAAAATGCTAAATAACTAATAATCGGACGATTTCTACTAAAAACTTAAAAAAAAAAAAAAAAAAAAGGCAGATACCGATTTTTGTCGGACGATTTCTACTAAAAACAAAGAAAAAAGGCTGATACCGATATTTGTCAAAATGCCAAATATCCAATAATCGGGCGATTTCTGCAAAAAACTAAAAAAAAAAAGAACACAGATACCAATATTTGTCAAAATGCAAAATAACCAATAATCGGGACGATTTCTGCAAAAAACTAAAAAAAAAAAAAAAAAAGAAGGCAGATACGATATTTGTCAAAATGCCAAATATCCAATAATCAGACGATTTCTACTAAAAACTTTTAAAAAAAAAAAGGCCGATACAGATATTTGTCAAAATGTCAAATATCCAATAATCGGACGATTTCTACTAAAAGCTAAACCCCCGAGAGCAGCGGTTGTCGACCTATCAATTGTGATCCACTAGTCAATCTTTGGGACTTTACTGGTGGATCCAGAAAATATTAGGAATAATAAATGTATTTTGACAAGAGAGTGAACGAGACAAGAATGAACAACAGTCATGTACTTTAACCCAATAAACACACCTGTGTGCCTCGCCGCTCTCCAGCCACGCATCCTGTCAATGTAAACACTGGCCCCAACCCTGAGCTCATTCCCCGAAAGCCACGGATGTGCTCCGGCTTACAACCGCACACCACAGCAGTTCCGCCCCAAAACGTGCGTTGCATGACGTGCACACGACACAGAAAAAAAATCTAACCGCATCAAACAAACGCGCCATTGGGAGGTATTTTTATTTTGCCCATAAAACCCAATAAATAACCATCCAAAAAGTGCCAACAATACTCCATTTACATTTTGTAACCTCAGTATTAACCAAGTATTAGTGATATTGTTATTATAAGCTCTAACACAGACAAATATTTATAGCGGCGCCATGATCACGAGCTTGTGTGCCAATGTTGACATGATCGACTGATCAGCTGCTTCCTCCTTTCCTTGCTTGTCAAACTTTATTCTAGGTCATAAATCATGCCACTCACCAGGATAGTAGAAGAACCAGGACGTATACCGACAAGTTTGTGCACATTGACAGCAAATTTAGACCCGGAAATAGCGAGAACGACACGAAAAGACACTTGGTCTCACACCCCTTTTCTTTGCGAGGATTAGAAGTCATTCTTCATTTAAATGGGAATATATGAACATCATAGCAGTCGGCATCCTAATGACAGCAGGCCTTGTACAGTAAGTGATGATTTATTATGTTTGTTGGCTCTCATGAAGTCTGCAGTGAGTAGTAATAAAAAAATAAAAATAAAAAGCGAACGTTGAAATGCGTTTTTGAAATTAATACGCTGTGCATGCTTAAAATGATCAAAATATGTAAATGTTATTGTAAATGTGCCTGTTACTACATTACATATATACTTATATTATGTATATACTGTAATTTAATCGAGGTGTTTGAATGTTTTTTTTTTAGATCTCTATTGGCAGAATAGAGCGGCTTCCATTGGCTACATTGTAATCTCACTTTAATCACATTTATTTACTATTTAGAATGCATTAAAAAAAGATACATCCGTAGTAATGTCTTTCACAATGACTGTGAACGGAAATTCCCAAAAAAGTGCTGTAAACATTGCTCCAAAGTACTGACTTTGTTGTATATATTTTTTAGGAGCAGTAATTGTATTTGTAAAATGATTTTCAGTCCAACATGTCGGGTGGCGTGGCTCGGATGGTAGAGCAGCCGTGCCAGCAACTTGAGGGTTCCAGGTTCGATTCCAGCTTCCGCCATCCTTGTCACGGTGGATATGTCTTGCGCTAAACACTTCACCCACCTTGCTCCCAGTGGCACCTGCACTGGTGTATGAATGTGCAGGACTCCCTTGAAAAAGAGATTTCTCAATCTCAATGGGACTTTCCTGGGTAAATAAAGGTTTAAAAAAGGTATATAAGGGAGTTGGAAGAAGCAAATCTTATTTAATCTTACCCCTTCATCATATCACATCTCAGCAATTAATCTCAAGCGATGCGTTGTGGAAGGTGCAGACGAACGAGGTAGCAGCGGGCAGTAAAAAAGGGTATTTATTAATTAAACAGACAAAACAAAAAGCAAGAAAAGAAGGGAAGTGCTCTGAGCGGCACAAAACAAAATTCTGGAACGCAGCAAAAAAAAACACTTCCTGTGAAGGTGGAGCAGACGGCGTCCACAAAGTAGTGCGTAGCATCAAAAAAGATAGTCATTCGTCACCCGTGAACAGAGAATAATGTCCCGACAAACTAACGGTGTCGCAAGCTCAACTTAAATAGTGCTAATCACAAACAGAAAACAGGTGAGGGTAAAAGTGCTCGAAGGCTGGCGTAAATCCTGCCCACCCACTCCACCAGACAATTGAGGGACAGCGGAGTTCATACTCCAACAGGCTCCTTCAGCTTCGTTCCCACAGTGTTCGATTCAAGAACTCCTTCATTCCGCACTCCATCCAGCTGTATAATCACTTGCCATACAGCAATAGATATATCTGTCTATTACCTGACCCCTTCTATGTTAGCTACTTCTCATTGTTTATAATGTCTATTTTCTGCTGGATCTACTCTCTATTTTATGCTGCAGCTGTTACACATACTGTAATATTGTACATGGTCATTGTTATACATTGTATATATGATATAAACATATAATATAATATATCAGTATACATCATATACTGTACACATATTAAGTAAATATTACGTATATATGTTATATTTTATATTGCTATATTTAGTCTATTTTATACCTGCATTGTCCTTTCCATCATTTGTAACCGAGCTACTG
Source organism: Entelurus aequoreus (assembly GCF_033978785.1). Taxonomy (NCBI): domain Eukaryota; kingdom Metazoa; phylum Chordata; class Actinopteri; order Syngnathiformes; family Syngnathidae; genus Entelurus; species Entelurus aequoreus. Next base: position 30,730,114 of record NC_084750.1, on the reverse strand, counting down.
TGTGGAACAAATTCCCTTGTGGATCATTAAAGTTTGTCTAAGTCTAAGTCTAAGTAAAGTAGTTGCGAAAAAACACCAAGACAACAGGAAATACCACCAAAATAAGAGCGCAGGACAGGAACCAGCACTAAACACAGGAGAACACTAACAAAGGCAACATAAGGTACGGCCTGGTGTAACCAGCCGTGACACTAAGGTTACAAAGAGCTGGCCTGGGGTGCCCAAAGTGCGGGCCAAGGGCCATCTGCAGCCTTGTGACTCATTTGTCATTGGCTCTAACTAAAGTAGACACAAACAGCAAAAATGGGGGGAAAACAGCAAAAGGCAAAATGAGAAAAAGCCAAAATGTCACTGTAGTGGATTGTCCGAAGCTTAACCAGCAACAAAAGTGAGTTTAGTACAAAAAGTTTATTTACCCATAGTCAAAAGTGCAAAGTATTGAGCTGCCCATGCAGACAAACAAATGTCCTCCGGAGGACACAAGAATCAAGCAATCTCTCTTAGTCCTTGTCACTTGGCCATTTTATCTGTTTCCCCATGCCCCAAGGTCCCGTTGTTTTCGACATGTTTGTTTTGCAGCATCCTTGAATCCCTAAGTCATGCTTAGACAATCAAAACATTTTGTAGAATGGTCAGAGCGACTCCATATTCAACTTTGTCCTACATCTGGTCCTTCAATGGTATAGAATAGAAGAGAAATGAAACAAGTAGACATTCTTGATAGACACGAAATATAGCTCAAAGGTCAGAAATTCTACTACATCACACCAGCCAATAGCACAAAGATTTCTCTTTATATACAGTACCTGTATGTATAATTTTTACTCTACAGTAAAAACATTTTTTTAGAAAAACATAAAATAACTTAACTATTTTACTGTCTTGAGTGTTTGTGCAGTGATGCAGAATCCAAAATAAACAAATTGTAATGAATTGATAATGAAGACTTTTCAAATTGTACTTTTCCAATATCATTGCTTCTTGCAAATATGCATCATCTTTGATAACAATACAGAAAGTTTCAAGATAATGCATGTCCTAGCAGCAGTAGAAAGCTGCAAATACTTAATGCTTTTTTCTATTTTGGTGTGATACTTTTTCAAATGATTAAACACATTTGTTGTGTTGTACACATTTTGTGCATCGGCTTGATTGAGTTAGCTTTTTCCTCAACAATACCCTCATCTTCGGAGGATAGCTCTTAGTCATTCATGTATGTCGCTGCCCTCATCTGCACGTTTTGCTCCAAGTTCAGTCATTCTGTTTACTTTTGTAGTACTGACGAGTACAATCGGAATTGGAGCACTCACGGACATTACCACCATCTTTGATCAAATTAACATGCTAACAGGTGTAATCGAACTGAAATTGATCATGACCATCAATCACGATCAGCCATAGCCCGCCCTTAGCTTTGATGGTGATGAACACACTTGACTTTGTTGTGTACATTTCATCTGTCAAGTTTTGTACTGAGCAACCAGGACATATAAAGCATATGTGATGATTTCCTGCTCAATATTTCATTTCTTAGTTTAAAAAAACCCAAAGAAAAAGCAAAACACACACTTGTACACGCATCATTTTTTTGAATAAATGATGCAATAACGTTTAGTGCAATTTTGGTTCTAAATTGTACGACTTTAGAAGTATTTGTTAGACTGCTCTACTCTTACTTCCACTAAAACATGAATAAAAACAAAAAAATTATGATATTCAAAAAGGGATCAGGAGTGTGAGGGGCCACTGTTTGCACGTGAGAGGCATCTTGCACCAACGTAACATTCATGCTCCAATTGACTGAATGCTGTTACTGTAATATTCATAGTGTGGAATCATTGAAGCTAAAAGCTACCTATGACACACTTATAAAGTGGAAAGTTCTTTATACATTGGAACCTTTTTATGTTGACCAACTCATCAAGTCTTGATCCGCCATGTTTTTGTTTTTAAGCTGACATCGACCGCTTTTGTCGACATAAAAACCTGAGAGCCAATTGTGCCATTTCTTTGAAAACGGGTATCTTTATGTCAATATTGACATGTGACATTGTTAACCATCTTAATATCGATCACATTTTTTTGCAAAAGTAGATTTATACTTATGTCATTTAGTGGATTAATAAACATTGTCATAATTCAATTCAACTTAAAAAAAAAGAGCCAAATATGTTGACACAAATATAATTCTATTGTCAGAAAATCATAAACAGACAATTTTTAAATGTTTTACCTGAATGTACGTCATATGTTTTTCTTTGCTCAAAACTTGATAACAGTTTTGTCTAATGTTCAGTCAGGCTTATTTTGAGGTAAAGTCAGAATCTCCTCACACATTTTTGTGGATGCACTAAATCTTTAAATCATCTTTAAATAATTACTTAAATGTGTCATTGAATAATTATAATTGGAATTAAGTACATAATTGTGCTATAAAATGTGTCAATTTATTTACTGTACAATTAAATTAAATCATTTAGTAATTTAACTATTGATTTTATTTATTTCACGTCTAAATTATTTCATGAATTAATTATTTGATTATTATTTTTTTAGTTGAATGATTTCAATATGTAATGATTTATTTAATTATTTCATGATTTGGACTAGATTCCTGTAAACCCCGCCCACTGACGTTATTGGCTGAGTTTGACATCCATCAATCTATCCATTTTCTACCGTTTGTATATTGAAATCAATAATTAAGTAATAGTAATTGCCAATGAAATAATTATTGACACATATAAGTATTTATTTAATTAATACATTTTGTCCAATTTGACCCTCAATAAGTTTTGGTTATGTCGACAACTGCTTATGTCGAGTTAGCCTGTCCGGTTGCCGACTTAAACGTGTTCCACTGTTCTTTCTGACTCGTGTGATGTTTAAGCAACAAGTTTTATTTTCCCATGTTTTTGTAGATTCATAGAAATATACATTTAGAAAAAGAGACTTCAGATAATTTTGTAATCACAATCAGTCACTGTGTTGCAGACAGCGAAAGAGGATTTTTGTACATTTCTTTGAACATTGTGTGAATTTGCCAGAATATTTCTAAGCCTGACAAACAGACTTTTTGAGAAATATCTCTTTCGATATGTTATTATTATTATTATTGGTGTAGTGACTTGTGCGCACTTGTGATTATTGTCTCAGGAGGTCAGTATTTAGCAAGATGTCAAATATGCTGAAAAAGGAAAAAAAATAAATCTGGCACATTGTCATGCAATTTATTGGTTATCTTTATTAACATTGGGCAACTAACATTCTAATAGGGATGGGCAAAGTATTCAGTTAAGTGATTATTACAGGGGAAATATAGTGCACTACTCCGCTTCAACCGGTAAAGGGACTGTTCAGTCTGCACAGCTTCTCCAGGCAGCATTTTCTGGCATGGAAACAAGAGTTCAGAAACTTCTAAGAGGTCTTACCATCCAATTATAAATGGATGTCACTTAATTGATTGTAAGTAATGTTAATTGATGTTTATTCATTCGCCCATCCCATTCTATAATATGCTTTTCTATGAATATAGTTTTCATCTTCAACAAATGTAACCAAGGCTGCGAGTTGTTCTCCCAGTGATCACAGTAGCAGGAGTCCCACCAGGAGAACCAGAAGTGGCTTGATGAGGGCTGAGATCCCTTCTGTGTTCACTGAAGGAGCTCCTGGATATCAGAGAATCATCAGAATAAATTTCAATAACAGCTACTAAGGTAGGCCAGCTCTTTTATTATGATGGAATAGAATCATTGATTGTCTTTGTATGTCTTACAAACAACAAAATTAGTCGTGCAACGGCAAGCGGTGCTTAAAATGTAAAAATAAAAACACAATTTACAGTAAAAATAGCAACAAATTCAGTGCAAATAATTGTTGAGGGCACATATGGTCCTTCAATAAAGCCATCCCTGAATGTGGATGTTTGAGTCTCTAATAGGGCTGGAAACTGTATCACAATATACGGTAAGTGTCTTATGTCGGTCAATATCTACATTGGTATTTTTTTTATGAATTATCAAAAATAAGGACCAGGAAAAAAAATAAATGTAAACATTTTATTTTAAAAATGTAACCTTCCTCTGATTATAATCCCCTCAGATATCAAATGTCACAACCATGGAAAACACTCAATGTAAACAAAATTCTAAAATCACATTGAACACTTAAAAATAATATCTTAAATCAGACTTGGACAAAATACTGGCCACACGCGGCCCATTAAGATTTTCAATCCGGCCCACCGGACGTTCTACATAATTATTTTAGACCTTTAACATCAAAACTGTAGTCCGTAAGTCTTGAACTATAAAAAGTGATTCAATGGTTGAAATGTGCGCTTTTGAGTGTTATAGGAGTTATTACGGTAATCTACGTCAGTGGTCCCCAACCTTTTTGTACTTGCGGACCGGTCAATGCTTGAAAATTTGTCCCACGGACCGGGGGGGTAGTATTTTTTTTAAAATTTTTTTATTTTTTTTTTGTCATAAAGAAATACAATCATGTGTGCTTACGGACTGCATCCCTGCAGACTGTATTGATTTAAATTGATATATAATGTATATATTGTGTTTTTTGTGTTGATTTAATAAAAAAAAAAAAAAAATCTTTTTTTTTTCTTTTTCTTTTTTTTCTTCTTTTTTTATTTTATTTTTTTATTTTTTTTATTTTTTTTTATGTCCTGCCCAGCTTTTTCTTCTTTTTTTAAATTTCGTGTTCAGCCGCGGCCCGGTACCAATCGGTTCACGGTGGTTGGGGACCACTGATCTACGTCACAGCAGCTCAGACGAGGAACATACCAGGGTGGGCGATAGAGATGCGCGGATAGGCAATTATTTCATCCGCAACCGCATCACAAAAGTCGTCATCCACCCGCCATCCACCCGAACTAACATTTTATCAAAACCACAACCGCCCGCCACCCACCCGTTGTTATATATCTAATATAGACGATGCAAGGCATTAGTGAGGTAAGAAGGGCTTTTGCCTGTTAAAGAAAGGAGACTGATCCAAGGCAGCAGAGACATTCAATGCGTGCCACGCATTAATATCTCTTGGCCACGCATTAGAGGCTAAGAGATATTAATGCGTGATAATATTATTTATCATTATTATAATATTATTGTCATTTCCATTAAGAAAGTGTTGACTATTATTATTTTTTCCCCCTGGTCTTTAGTATTCCCTTTTTTAGTTTGCTGACGAGTTTGCGTTGCCATCTTTTTATTTTTTCTTCTTCTGTTGTGGCGTGCTGTGTCATGCCACATTTCTTCCCCCTACAAACCCCCCCCCCATTTACTTCCGTGGTCATGTTTCCTCTTACGTCATTGACAGCGATCGACAGCACCTCGGCTTTGACTGCCCGTCGCTGGAAGGATACTTCGTCTTTGACAGCTGCTGGAATCTGAAGAAATCAATTATTGTTGTTTTTTTTTTGTACAGGCGCGAAACAGGACAGTCGCGTGCCGGTTAAGGACCCCCGGCAACTTTGTGATTTTATTGGACGCAGCCCCGGAAGTAAATGGTAGGGGAAGGTTTTTGTAGGGCCGAAGAAATTTTCAGAGTGCTGATCGTTTTTCGTATGTGGGTAACAACATTTAACTATGTATATATATTTCCGAATTGGTTCAACCGCCACCCGCCCGAATCTATTTAAAATCTATTTTTTTCGTCATGCATCCGCCCGACCCGCGGATTATCCGCAGACTCCGCGGTTGTGTCCGCAAACCGCGCATCTCTAGTGGGCGGGGTTTGTTTTCAGAGCAGCCAGCCTGAAACGCGTGTGTCAGAAACACATTTTTACAACCAATATCTGCCTAAAAGTGATAATATATCATATTGAAGGTGTTTATTACTTTGTACTCATATTTTGCTGTTTGTTATATTTTTGTTGTTGAGGAGCGATGTTTATATGTTAATATTCAGTGTTTTATTGCACATAGTTAATATTGTAAATCCCACTTTCTTTATTTTAATGTGCATGTTTGGTGTCCCATTCAGTAAAAAACTGTAAAGTTCCATTCCGTGTTTTTGAGGTGGTCTGTTTTTAGAATCGAACATTGTGACTTTTGGTATTAGTGTTCCTGAAAAAAGGGAACCAAACACACATACTGTACAGCAGATTTTTACAGCTAAATGTGTATATATAATTTATACACACATACACATTGGCTCCCCAGACACATTTTTTCTCTCAATGTGGTCCCCGAGTCAAAATATTTGCCCAGCTCTGTCTTAAATGGAGGTGCATAAATAAGTGTAACAAAATAGTGAAAATCTAAACACAGAGAAACCGGAGAAGAACGATTTTCTGCAGGTTTAGTGCCAGGAAGTTACTTTGCGCTAAAGGGGGAGCGCGGCTAAGGTGCTGTGGTATTACCTGTCTTGGTGGGGATGAGTGCCTTGCATCATTTACAGACCACAATGGTCTGACTACATTTGTCCGCCCTGAGATCGGTAGGTTGTGAGTTCAAACCCCGGCCGAGTCATACCAAAGACTATAAAAATGGGACCTATTACCTCCCTGCTTGGCGCTCAGCATCAAGGGTTGTAATTGGGGGTTAAATCACCAAAAATGAGTCCCGGGCGTGGCCACCGCTGCTGCTCACTGCTCCCCTCACCTCCCAGGGGGTGATTAAGGGTGATGGGTCAAATGCAGAGAATAATTTCGCCACACTTAGTGTGTGTGTGACAACCATTGGAACTTTAACTTTTTAACTTTTTAGAAAAAAATCCCCCAAACTGCCCTACTGTCGAGGTGACTTCCAGTTTTATCCACAATTTCTTCACTCTCTGAAACAGTCATTTTTAGTTTCTTTTCTCACGCCATGCAAAGATTCAACATGAGACCTGAAGATGGCGCAACCAATATTTAATACTGTTATCTGATTGGCTATCAGCGTGTCACTCCCACTGATCAGTGGTAACCTGCGTTGCTCGGCTACCAGAGAGCGAGTGCTTTTGTTCATGCAACCAACCTTGCCGCGCAACATCCAGTTTCTTCCGACTCAAATGAAAAAAATTTTTAACATTTTATCAAACGCATTTTGTATTGATATCGATTACATTTCTATCTAGATATATTTTGATATTGTTTTATCACCAAGCCCTAGTCTCTAGCAATGTTCCTCGCTTGGCTGTGGTGGTAAAAAGCAGGAGTGTCCTCCACGGACAATAGCTGGCATCCATCATCTTTTCAGCTGCTTAATGTATGAATTTAGTTAATAATTTGTTCCAGAGTGAAAATGTCGCCATCATACAAGCTTTATGAAGCAACATTTATAGGTGAAAAAATCTACCGGTACTGTTAATGCTAATATACAAAAAATAACTTAGGTTTCTGTAAACCCCACTTTTCGTATGATTTGGTTTTTGATATAAAATGTCAATAAAATTATTCCACCGGTTTTTGTTTACTGTCTTGGTTATCGTACGACAAAACATAACGCGTAACAAACCAGCGTGTCAAATATGTGTTTTGGTCAACCTTTGGGAAGCACTGATTAGCTATAGTCCCAAATTGAGCCGAATATGCAACATTATTTTTGTCCTGGCGGATCATATTTTTATTTTTACCTTTATTGAAGACTCTTGTTGGCATAGACAGCGATGAGCGGAGAGGGAAGGCGGAGAGCCATGTGGACGCCACCGCCATACTTGGCTAACAGTTAGGCCTTGGCCAATAACTTTTATTGTCCCACAAATTATTGCCAATAAACAATATTATTGTCAGCATTATTTTATGACCAAATTCAGCACTAATGTAATCATAATATATAATAATAAGGCAAGTAACCATTTAAAGCCCAACTGAAATGAATTTTTTTATTTAAACGGGGATAGCAGATCCATTCTATGTGTCATACTTGATCATTTCGCGATATTGCCATATTTTTGCTGAAAGGATTTAGTAGAGAACATCGACGATAAAGTTTGCAACTTTTGGTCGCTGATAAAAAAAGCCTTGCCTGTACCGGAAGTAGCGTGACGTCACAGGTTGAAGGGCTCCTAACATTTCCCCATTGTTTACACCAGCAGCGAGAGCGATTCGGACCGAGAAAGCGACGATTACCCCATTAATTTGAGCGAGGATGAAAGATTTGTGGATGAGGAACGTAAGAGTGAAGGACTAGAGTGCAGTGCAGGACGTATCTTTTTTCGCTCTGACCGTAACTTAGGTACAAGGGTTCATTGGATTCCACACTTTCTCCTTTTTCTATTGTGGATCACGGATTTGTATTTTAAACCACCTCGGATACTATATCCTCTTGAAAATGAGAGTCGAGAACGCGAAATGAACAATCACAGTGACTTTTATCTCCACGACAATACATCGGTGAAGCACTTTAGCTGCGGAGCTAACGTGATAGTATCGTGCTTAAATGCAGATAGAAACAAAAGAAATAAGCCCCTGACTGGAAGGATAGACAGAAGATCAACAATACTACTATTAGGAGACACCGAACCAAACACTGGACCTGTAACCACACGGTTAATGCTGTGCCGTCTGTCGAAGCCTAGCAATGCTGTTGCTAACGACACCATTGAAGCTAACTTAGCTACGGGACATCGTCAGAGCTATGATAAAAACATTAGCGCTCCACCTACGCCAGCCCTCATCTGCTCATCAACACCCGTGCTCACCTGCGTTCCAGCGATCGACGGCGCGACGAAGGACTTCACCCGATCATCGATGCGGTCGACGGCTAGCGTCGGATAGCGCGTCTGCTATCCGACTCAAAGTCCTCCTGGTTGTGTTGCTGCAGCCGGCCGCTAATAAACCGATTCCACCTACAGCTTTCTTCTTTGCAGTCTTCATTATTCATTAAACAAATTGCAAAAGATTCACCAACACAGATGTCCAGAATACTGTGGAATTTTGCGATTAAAACAGAGCTGTTTGTATTGGGATACAATGTGTCCGAATACTTCCGCTTCAACCATTGACGTCACGTGCAAACGTCATCTTACATAGACGTTTTCAAGCGGAAGTTTCCCGGGAAATTTAAAATTGCACTTTATAAGTTAACCCGGCCGTATTGGCATGTGTTGCAATGTTAAGATTTCATCATTGATATATAAACTATCAGACTGCGTGGTTGGTAGTAGTGGGTTTCAGTAGGCCTTTAAGACAGAGGTGTCCAAACATTTTCCAGCGAGGGCCACATAGAGAAAAATTAAAGGATGTGAGGGCCACTTTTATACATTTTGTATATGAAAAATACTCAAACCAAAACGATGTAAGTGAACATATGCTAACATTTGGAAAAAAACTTCTACTTCTTAGCTTTGTATTATAGATAACAAAGCAATAAAATAATTCATGATTATTTTAATAATGATTTTATTTGTATTTATGTTGACTGTGCTCTAAAGTAAGCTTGTATTTACTATTATTGCTATTATACCGTCAACTGAAACACTTTTGAGAGCTTTAGTACAATGAAAAACATATCTTGTCTCACAAAAAACGTGTACACTTTTTCATCATGACAGGACACACGGAAATCTTCAAAGACCTTATTCAGTAAGACGCTCAGATTGTCGACCATTTTGGTTTTCAGGTTCCATTTTTGGAAGATTTGGTCCCGTTTAATTTGCCGTCGTTTTTTGTTCTAATTTGGGACTTATTCAGGGCAATAAAAACCGAGCTGCGGGCTGCAAATGGTCCCCGGGCCGCACTTTGGATACCCCTGATTTAAGAGGATATCAAGTTTTATTTCTTGTTAGAATTGTTTACATTGTTCTGTAATTGGAAAGTACATCACTTTATACTAAATAAAAAAAATAAATGGACTCATCTCTGCAAGCAAACATGTTAAATAAATATTGAACGCCTTAAAGTGCATTTTTATCCTAGTTGGAAAAACTGACGTTTTTTTGTTGCCATCACGGCATTCTCGCTCATTCGTCCGTGTTGATTGGCTCATATTGCCCATCTGGTTTGAAGCTGAAATATTACCACAACGGACATTGTAATGTAACGACTTTGTATATTTGTATTTTTTCCTCTTAACTTTTGTTACTTTGCAGAACTTCCCAAAAGCGAGTCGCAAGTAGCGAGGCAATGTCCATGAATCCTGTTTGTGTAAAATGACTGCGTTCAGTTAATTCTACTGCTAAATAGGTGTGCTCAGGTGCTGAGGGCGATGCACAGAGTGAGACCTTATACGGTTTGAAGCGAGAGGCGCAGAAAACAAACACGCACTTGTATCGTTTGAAATTTATCGTTGGATTACCGTATTTTCTGGACTATAAGGCACACTTAAAATCCTCATTTTTTTCCTCAAAACTCAACAGTGTGCCTTATAACCCGGTGCGCCTAATATAAGGAATAATTCTGGTTTTGCTTACCGACCTCGAAGCAATTTTATTTGGTACATGGTGTAATGATAAGTGTGACCAGTAGATGGCAGTCAAACCCAAGAGATACGTGTAGGCTGCACTATGATGGCAATATGACTAAGCAAACACCACCAACATTTTATATGTTCGATTGAAACTATAGAACATTACACACGGTGCTCAAAAATCTATCAAAATGTTTTAGTATGACTTTGGTAAGCTATGAAGCCGCACTGCTAGATGGATTGTCGGTGCATTAAACATACGAGTATTATTATGGTGTGTGTATAAGGTAAGACATATTATCTGGCGTTTTGTTTGGTAATATTAAGCAAAAGCAACTTTTCTTACGTTCTGGTACCTGCTGATCTGTATTTCGGATCTGCATAAATCCTTAAAAATTGCACGCATCCGCCTTTGTAGCTCGTGCCGACACTGCAGTTGATAAGCTTCTTCTCTTTCTCTATCTTCTTGTTATGGGACATTCATCCTCCGCTGTTGCCATTTCTAATATAAAGTAGTGTAAAGTTCTTACTTATATCTGTCGGTAAACTCGCCATGAAAGCGCTAAAACATACCAGTATAGTGAGTTTACATTATTCACCCAAGGAACTTTAGTTATTAGAGAGTTCCGGTCGGACGGTTTTTCACGGGACACATTTCCTGTGTTGTTGTTTCCGGATGAGGAGATACTGCTCCACTATTGAATTAAGTGAAGTCCGAATGTCATTAAAAAGTTAGCTCCATCTTTTGACACTTCTTCCACTCCCGTCCTTGCACGCTACACCGCTACAACAAAGATGACGGAGAAAAGACGCTGCTGAAGGTGAGCCACGTAAATACAACCGCCCACAAAATGGCGCATCTGGAAGCAAATTGACCAAAGAACCACCATTACATGTTATGTAGACCACAAGGAAGTGTTTTCAATTTAGAAAAATAAAAAAATATTACTCCTTTACGCGCCTTATCGGAGTAATATTAGGTGCGCCCTATGTTCCGTAAAATTGTTGGCCCAGACCTACAAGTTCCTCTTTGAATTCAACAGTGTTGCTCACATTCTTTACCAAAGTGCTGGCACTCGCATCTTTTTTGGGCCAATAGTGGCTTAAAGAACAGAGACCAACAAGTTGTTGTTTTTTTGTGTGTGTGTGTGTGTGGGCACTTGATTTTATGGAATAATATGCGGAAAAATGGACTAGTTTGTCCGAACAATAACAGACAGTTGGGAAAACTTTTGGTTGAAAAGCAAATTATTTGAAATGTGGAGTTAATGAATAGCGATAGCGGTCATTTTGTATTGTGGTCATATTAGCAATGGTTTGTGCTTCACACCTGATTGCATCTGACTTGCAGCACTTTGCATTTCCCCAGACTCGGCCCTCGCCAGGGCGTCCATTTGCACATCTGTAAGAGCAGCTCGCTGTCCTCTGGTTACCATGGCAGCGTTGTCAGGACCAAGGGCCTCCAGTTGGGCTACAGAGAGGGCCTAATGTTGGGCGGAAGTAAAAAGTAGTCAGAATTTAAAAGTAAAGGGTCAAAGATGGGAGACTCACAGCTATGTTATTTGGATGAAGGAGTGGAACGCTGCTCTGACTGAGAAACATCATGACGGATGGATCCAAAGACACCAACTGGTGCGCATGCAAGCCAGCTGAGGGACACACAAACAAGTTCCAAAGAGCGCCATCTACATGAACAACAAGGTCACGCAAACGTCTCACCAATCATGGTGCCCACTTCAGAAACAGACGCCTCCGTCCAGCTGTCTGGACGTCCAAAGGCAGACAGCAGAACCTTCTGGAACTGCTGGGCAACGCTGGGCGAGCAGCGGATGTCGTTGATGGAGCCCACGGCGTCCCTGTGAAGAACACCGTTTAGTCAGCTCAGCATTTTAACACCGCTGTCCATCCACCTCCAACCTGAAAGCAGCTACGTCCAGTTGGGAGATCTCGTCAGAACTCAGACCACACATGAAGACGTTAAGAGCGGCCATGTCTGACGCGTCCAACTGCTCAGCCGATAGGTTGTTGCGCTTCGAGACACTTTTCCACACGGAATTCAGCTGTTGGTAGCCCACAACAAACATAAATAAACATGATGAATAAGCAAGCATCATGATGAATACTGGATATTGACTGTAATTCTCACTGTACATTACATCCTCTAATGGAGTGAAAAAGGGGCAGCACTCATAGGGGATCTTTGACTGGCATTTTTACAGTAGGCCTTAAAAACGGCATAGCGCTGTTATATATAGAGGATCTTTGACTGGCATTTTTACAGTAGGCCTTAAAAGCGGTATAGCGTTGTTATATAGAGGATCTTTGACCGGCATAGCACTGTTATATAGAGGATATTTGACTGGCATTTTGACAGTAGGCCTTAAAAGTGGCATAGCGCTGTTATGTAGAGGATCTTTGACTGGCATTTTTACAGTAGGTCTTAAAAGCGGCATTGCACTGTTATATAGAGGATCTTTGACTGGCATTTTTACAGTAGGCCTTAAAAGCGGCATAGCGCTGTTATGTAGAGGATCTTTGACTGGCATTTTTACAGTAGGCCTTAAAAGCGGCATAGCGCTGTTATGTAGAGGATATTTGACTGGCATTTTTACAGTAGGCCTTAAAAGCGGTATAGCGCTGTTATATAGAGGATCTTTGACCGGCATAGCACTGTTATATAGAGGATATTTGACTGGCATTTTTACAGTAGGCCTTAAAAGCGGTATAGCGTTGTTATATAGAGGATCTTTGACTGGCATAGCACTGTTATATAGAGGATATTTGACTGGCATTTTTACAGTAGGCCTTAAAAGCGGTATAGCCCTGTTATATAGATGATCTTTGACTGGCATTTTTACAGTAGGCCTTAAAAGTGGTATAGCGTTGTTATATAGAGGATATTTGACTGGCATTTTGACAGTAGGCCTTAAAAGTGGCATAGCGCTGTTATGTAGAGGATCTTTGACTGGCATTTTTACAGTAAGCCTTAAAAGCGGCATTGCACTGTTATATAGAGGATCTTTGACTGGCATTTTTACAGTAGGCCTTAAAAGCGGCATAGCGCTGTTATGTAGAGGATCTTTGACTGGCATTTTTACAGTAAGCCTTAAAAGCGGCATTGCACTGTTATATAGAGGATATTTGACTGGCATTTTTACAGTAGGCCTTAAAAGCGGTATAGCGCTGTTATATAGAGGTTCTTTGACCGGCATAGCACTGTTATATAGAGGATATTTGACTGGCATTTTTACAGTTGCCTTAAAAGTGGCATAGCGCTGTTATGTAGAGGATCTTTGACTGGCATTTTTACAGTAGGCCTTAAAAGCGGCATTGCACTGTTATATAGAGGATCTTTGACTGGCATTTTTACAGCAGGCCTTAAAAGCGGCATAGCGCTGTTATGTAGAGGATCTTTGACTGGCATTTTTACAGTAAGCCTTAAAAGCGGCATTGCACTGTTATATAGAGGATCTTTGACTGGCATTTTTACAGTAGGCCTTAAAAGCGGTATAGCGCTGTTATATAGAGGATCTTTGACTGGCATAGCACTGTTAGAGGATATTTGACTGGCATTTTTACAGTAGGCCTTAAAAGCGGTATAGCGCTGTTATATAGAGGTTCTTTGACCGGCATAGCACTGTTATATAGAGGATATTTGACTGGCATTTTTACAGTACGCCTTAAAAGCGGCATAGCGCTGTTATATAGAGGATCTTTGACTGGCATTTTTACAGTAGGCCTTAAAAGTGGCATAGCGCTGTTATATGGAGGATCTATGACTGGCAGTTTTGGAGTAAGATTATGTTCCTCTAGAAGACAGAAATGTCCTGCATATAAACATGCAGAACATTAGCAGGTCCTGAAAAACATCAAAGTTGTCATTGGTGGATCTTTGACCAATGTTTTTGTAGTGTGTCATTAAATCAGGCATGAACTTGTCACATGGAGGGTCTTTAATTAATGTTTTGTGGTTGGTTCTTAAAAACTACAGGTCACTCCTGTCACATATAAAGATATTTGACTAGCTTTTTTGCAGTAGGTCCTTAAAAACAGCGGAGCAATCTGTTATATATAGGATCTTTGACTTGTTTTTTTGCATTAGGTCCTTAAGAAAAGCGGAGCAATCTGATGTATATAGAATCTTTGACTTGTTTTTTTGCAGTAGGTCCTTACAGCGGAGCAATCTGTTATATAGAGGATCTTTGACTTGTTTTTTTTTGCAGTAGGTCCTTAAAAACAGCAGAGCATTGTCATATAGAGGATATTTGACTTGTTTTTTTGCAGTAGGTCCTTAAAAACAGCAGAGCAATCTGTTATATATAGGATCTTTGACCTGTTTTTTTGCATTAGGTCCTTATGAAAAGTGGAGCAATCTGTTATATGGAGGATCTTTGACGTGTTTTTTTGCATTAGGTCCTTATGAAAAGTGGAGCAATCTGATATATATATATAGGATCTTTGACTTGTTTTTTTGCAGTAGGTCCTTACAGCGGAGCAATCTGTTATATAGAGGATCTTTGACTTGTTTTTTTTTGCAGTAGGTCCTTAAAAACAGCAGAGCACTGTCATATAGAGGATATTTGACTTGTTTTTTTGCAGTAGGTCCTTAAAAACAGCAGAGCAATCTGTTATATATAGGATCTTTGACCTGTTTTTTTGCATTAGGTCCTTATGAAAAGTGGAGCAATCTGTTATATGGAGGATCTTTGACTTGTTTTTTTGCATTAGGTCCTTATGAAAAGTGGAGCAATCTGATATATATATAGGATCTTTGACTTGTTTTTTTGCAGTAGGTCCTTACAGCGGAGCAATCTGTTATATAGAGGATCTTTGACTTGTTTTTTTGCAGTAGGTCCTTAAAAACAGCGGAGCAGTGTCATATAGAGGATATTTGACTTATTTTTTTGCAGTAGGTCCTTCAAAACAGCAGAGCAATCTGTTATATAGAGGATCTTTGACATGTTTTTTGCATTAGGTCCTTATGAAAAGTGGAGCAATCTGATATATATAGGATCTTTGACTTGTTTTTTTGCAGTAGGTCCTTACAGCGGAGCAATCTGTTGTATAGAAGATCTTTGACTTGGTTTTTTTTTGCAGTAGGTCCTTAAAAACAGCGGAGCACTGTCATATAGAGGATATTTGACTTGTTTTTTTGCAGTAGGTCCTTCAAAACAGCGGAGCAATCTGTTATATATAGGATCTCTGACTTGTTTTTTTGCAGTAGGTCCTTAAGAACAGCCAAACAATCTGTTATATATAGGATCTTTGACTTGTTTTTTTGCAGTAGGTCATTAAGAACAGTGGAGCAATCTGTTATATATAGGATGTTTGACTTGTTTTTTTGCAGTAGGTCCTTAAAAGCAGCGGAGCAATCTGTTATATAGAGGATCTTTGACTTGTTTTTTTGCAGTAGGTCCTTAAAAACAGCGGAGCAATCTGTTATACATGGGATCTTTGACGTGCTTTTTTGCAGTAAAAAACAAAACAGCGCTCTGTCACAGAGAGGATCTCCGATTAGTTTTTTGCAATCGGTCCTTACATTGTCGTGTGTACAGAGAGTATGGCCACTCGGTTTCAGGCGATCTCCTCAATGATTGGTCAAAAGGCACTCATGTGACTACACGGCACCACGACTGCTACTAACTTTGAGCTGTGTCTGCGGTGCTTTCTCGTTAGTTTTTCAACGTGTAAAAATACCATGTTGTGCAGCATGGGGCTGCTCCACCTGCAAGACCACAACCCGGAGAGAAGACATGTATGGGAAGTGAAGGTTCCCCAACAACAATGGAGAGCCATCCATTACAGCGTCTTGTGCCAGGTAAGCGCACGACACATCTGTTTTGTTCAGGAGAGAACACACAGAAGCTAATAAAAATAATAACCGAAGAAATTGGTAAATTTAAGAGATAGTTTGACATAAACAGACTATCTTTGTATCTCAGTGAAACTAAAATATTGCAATTAGGTAACAGCAGAAAAGAAAATGAGTAAAACACATTTTGGGTGTACTAATAGATGAGAAAGTGACCTGGAAATCAAAGTGGCAAGAAATAAAGAATAAAGCAAAATATGCTCTAGATAGGCTCTAGTACCCCCCACAACCCCAAGAGGGGCAAGCGGTAGAAAATGGATGTTCTGGACCAAAAATCACTCCATATTCTCTATTGCTCATCAGTGTTACCATATCTGAGTTATTGTGCAGAAATATGGGAAAATAACTACAGAAGTATATTTATTCACTTACCATGTTACAAAAAAGAAAGATCAGTTAGAATAATACATGAGTGATACACAGTACAAATACATTGGAGGTAGCCACCACAGTTGACATACTTCACACACAAGCCATAATTTCTCTGTGATTGTTGGTCCAAACCTAATGAAAATTTTGGCAAGGTGAGGGTAATAAGTCATTTTTTTGGTCGTTCTGTGTACTTTTTTAGGTTTATTGGACCCATCAGGAGAAAGGGTGAAGTGTCTTGCCCAAGGACACAATGGACGTGACAGTATGACGGAAGCTGGGATTGAACCTGGAACCCTCAAACTGCTGGCACGGCCGCGGTTCAGTCAACCTTACTAAAAACAATGGCGGGGAACTGGAGACTGTGCCTGTATGTATCAATCTCAGTCGGTAGTACAATTTTTATTCAAGTCTGTGGCGAGGGTAGTAGAGATGTGCCTGAGCAACATATATTCACAAGGCAGTGACGTGCAGTCAGGGGAGGCAAGTGAGGCGGGGCCTCACGTGCCATCATGGAAAGAAAAAAAATTTACAAAGAAAAAAAAAAAATTAAATTGTTATATGTATCCAGTGATTATACTATAACGTTATTTTCCATTTAACTTCACCAGTTTTAGATAATTTTTATTCAAATTCGCTGAATTTTCACATATGCCGTTCAAATACTGAGAAGAGACTTTGCGGTGATCAGCAGCCAGTTGAGGCACGTCACTGAGTTGAGCCTCACCATGGTTGCGCAATGACTCGGTTAACTGCTGGCCTGCTGTGCAGTGAGACCGTATTGCTATATGAATTATATTATACATTTCCATAGTTTAGTTAGCTGAGGTATATAATGTACAGTGTATTTTGTCAACAACTGTATGTGTTAACGTATTTCTTGTGCTGAGCAATCATAAAACGGCTGCAAAAGACGCACTGTGTGAGGCTCGCAGTAATCCCGCCTCCTGGTGGTAGAGGGCTGTGGTGATCCCAGAGATCATTCTTGTGACTACTCGGGCGGCAGAAGAAGTGACAACAAGCAACAGTTAGCAGCGATCGTTTATTTTTTCCTCTTGCCTGGATTATTAACATGGAGGATTACATACTGTATCTAAAATGAAACAGTTTTCTAAACTGGTCTTTCAATCGAAGCAGGAGGTAATACCGTATTTTCCGGACTATAAGCCGCTACTTTTTCCCCTCGTGCTGGTCCCTGCGGCTTATACAAGGGTGTGGCTTATTTACGGCCTGTTCTTCTCCGACACCGACGAAGAGGATTTCGGTGGTTTTAGTACGCAGGAGGAAGACGATGACACAATGATTAAAGACTGACTTTTCATATACCGGTAGGCTAGTTATTTTGATAACGTACAGGCGAGCACTTTGTATTACTTTGCACCGTTGTATTATTTGTACTCTGCACGAATGCTGTTCGCCATGTCAAAGATGTGAAAGTTTGATTGAATGATTGAAAGATTTATTGTTAATAAATGGGACGCTTTGTGTTCCCAAACAGTCATCTCTGTCCCGACAATCCCCTCCGTGGTAGCAGGAACCCCTATATACTACGGTAATTACACATCAAAACCCTGCGGCTTATAGTCGGGTGCGGCTTATATATGGAGCAATCTGTATTTTCCCCTAAATTTAGCTGGTGCGGCTTATAGTCAGGTGCGGCTTATAGTCAGGTGCGGCTTATAGTCCGGAAATTACGGTACTTAAAGGAAGATCTCCATCGAGACAGAGAGACTTTTAAAACTGAAGAAAGATAAGGAAGACTTCTATAAACAAGTTATCGATGCTTTTGTTCAAAAGGAGTGGCGCATGGACTTCATTTATAAGTAAAGGTAAGACCATAATAACGTTTTTTTAAAATTAAATGTGCTTTTTTGTGTGCTACAGTTTGTATGTGTAAAGTTAAAGTTAAGTTAAAGTACCAATGATTGTCACACACACACTAGGTGTGGTGAAATCTGTCCTCTGCATTTGACCCATCCCTTGATCACCCCCTGGGAGGTGAGAGGAGCAGTGGGCAGCAGCGGCGCCGCGCCCGGGAATCATTTTTGGTGATTTAACCCCCAATTCCAACCCTTGATGCTGAGTGCCAAGCAGGGAAAAATGCTGGTATGAGCTTTTAAACATAACCCGTTAACTGCTGCCAATCAAATGGTGAATAAGGGTTAATATGTTTGTAAATCTGACTGTGATGAAGTCAGTGCCTCACCAGTCATGAACCTCACCGCACGTCACTGTCACAAGGTCATCAGGAAGAAAGCCCAAATAGGTATGCGATCTTAGATGATCAAAGCAACGTCTCATTCCCCAAGACAAAGTTCTCTGATGCCTTTTATAATCTAGAATTACCTCTCACCAGCCCAGAGGCGATGCAGCCTACAGTCAACACCGTAGCTGCACTAGCTAGTCAACTCTGTGATCACGGCACCGCTAACAAGTGTGTCTGCGTTAGCGCTTATAATAACAATATTGCTAATATTTGGGTAATATTCAGGTCACGAGATGAAAATAGAGTATTGTTGGCGGTTTTCGGATGTTTTTTTAGAGGGCTTATGGGCAGAATAGAGTACTCCCACGAGCTGCATTGTTGGCCACCTCGTACTTGCCGTATTTCACTTGTTAGAATGCATAAAATAAAATGAAAACATGTGCTCTTATCTTACATAAGGATTGTGAATGATAGACAAAATTCCAAACAAGTGCAATTCCCCTTTTAGCAATAATAAACTTATTTTGCACTTGTGTGAGATTTGAGATGATATTAAAACATTACCTGTATGGAAGTAGATGTTTATTTCTATAATCTGGTGTGAAATATTAAGTTTGGATGCATGGTCGTCATGATACTGTGATATTTCACCTGCCACATTTTCCAGCCACAGCGTCCTGTTTCCTCTAGCATGTCCAAGGAAAACGCCATCTTCTCCAAGTCCGCGTTGGAGAATCCCTGAGCGATACATCCTATCTGTGCTACAACGCTCTCGTTCATGTGAGACGCTTCACCCAGAGCCTGGACATGAACAACACGACGCTGCCGCTCAAATCAACATGATATAGGTAAAACACTTTTTCAATTTTCTCTAATTTACAAAACACAAAACCAGTGAAGTTGGCACGTTGTGTAATTCGTAAATAAAAACAGAATACAATGATTTGCAAATCCTTTTCAACTTATATTCATTCAATTGAATAAACTGTAAAGACAAGATATTTAAAGGCCTACTGAAACCCACTACTACCGACCACGCAGTCTGATAGTTTATATATCAATGATGAAATCTTAACATTATAACACATGCCAATACGGCCGGGTTAACTTATAAAGTGACATTTTAAATTTGCCGCTAAACTTCCGGTTCGAAACGCCTCTGAGGATGACGTATGCGCGTGACGTAGCCCGGGGAACAGAGGTATGCCTTCCCCATTGAATACAATACAAAAAAGCTCTGTTTTCATTTCATAATTCCACAGTATTCTGGACATCTGTGTTCGTGAATCTGTTGCAATTATGTTCATTGCATTATGGAGAAAGAAGCTGAGCAAGCAAAGAAGAAAGTTGTCGGTGCGAAACGGACGTATTTTTCGAACAAAGTCAGCAACAACAGTACACAGCCGGCGCGTCTTTGTTTACATTCCCGAAAGATGCAGTCAAGATGGAAGAACTCGGATAACAGAGACTCTAACCAGGAGGACTTTTGACTTCGATACACAGACGCCTGTAGAGAACTGGGACAACACAGACTCTTACCAGGATTACTTTGATTTGGATGACAAAGACGCAGACGTGCTACCGTGAGTATGCAGCTTTGGCTTCTAAACATTTGATCGCTTGACCGTATGTGCGCAACTTTTTTTTTGCGTATGTACGTAACTTTTTTTAAATATATAAGCTTTATGAACCTTGGGTTAGGTGAACGGTCTTTTGGGCTGAGTGATTGTGTGTGTTGATCAGGTGTTTGAATTGTATTGGCGTGTTCTATGGAGCTAGGAGCTAGCATAGGAGCTAGGAGTTAGCATAACAAAGACATAGGTGTTTTTATGCAGGATTAATTTGTGTCATATTAAATATAAGCCTGGTTGTGTTGTGGCTAATAGAGTAAATATATGTCTTGTGTTTATTTACTTTTAGTCATTCCCAGCTGAATACCAGGTACCGTGAGTATGCAGCCTTGGCTGCTAAACATTTGATAGCTTGACCGTATGTGCGCGTCACGTACGTAACTTTTTAAAAATATATAAGCTTTATGAACATTGGGTTAGGTGAACTGTCTTTTGGGCTGAGTGATTGTGTGTGTTGATCAGGTGTTTGAATTGTATTGGCGTGTTCTATGGAGCTAGGAGCTAGCATAACAAACACGTAGGTGTTTTTATGCAGGATTAATTTGTGGCATATTAAATATAAGCCTGGTTGTGTTGTGGCTAATAGAGTATATATATGTCTCGTGTTTATTTACTGTTGTAGTCATTCCCAGCTGAATATCAGGTCACCCCCGGCTCTCACAGCATCTTCCCTATCTGAATAGTTTCAACTCCCCACTAGTCCTTCACTTGCACTTTACTCATCCACAAATCTTTCATCCTCGCTCAAATTAATGGGGAAATTGTCGCTTTCTCGGTCCGAATCTCTCTCACTTCATGCGGCCATCATTGTAAACAATAGGGAACTTTGCGTATATGTGCAATTGACTACGTCACGCTACTAGGGGCAAGCCTTTTTTTATCAGATACCAAAAGTTGCGATCTTTATCGTCGTTGTTCTATACTAAATCCTTTCAGCAAAAATATGGCAATATCGCGAAATGATCAAGTATGACACATAGAATAGATCTGCTATCCCCGTTTAAATAAAAAAAATTCATTTCAGTAGGCCTTTAATGTTCGAACTGAGAAACTTTTTTTTTTTTTTTTCAAATAATCATTAACTTAAAATTTAATGGCAGCAACATATTGCAAACAAGTTGCCACAGGGGCATTTTTACCACTGTGTTACATGACCTTTCCTTTTAACAACACTCAATAAACATTTGGGAACTTAGGAGACCAATTTTTGAAGCTTTTCAGGTGGAATTCTTTCCCATTCTTGCTTGATGTACAGCTTAAGTTGTTCAACAGTCCGGGACCTCCGTTGTGGTATTTTAAGCTTCATATTGCGCCACACATTTTCAATGGGAGACAGGTCTGGACTACAGGCAGGCCAGTCTAGTACCCGCGCACTCTTTTACTATGAAGCCACGCTGTTGTAACACGTGGCTTGGCATTGTCTTGCTGAAATAAGCAGGGGCGTCCATGATATCGTTGCTTGGATGGCAACATATGTTGCTCCAAAACCTGTATGTAACTTTCAGCATTAATGGTGCCTTCACAGATGTGTAAGTTACCCATGCCTTGGGCACTAATACACCCCCATACCATCACAGATGCTGGCTTTTGAACTTTGCGCCTATAACAATCCGGATGGTTCTTTTCCTCTTTGTTACGTAGGACACGACGTCCTCAGTTTCCAAAAACAATTTGAAATGTGGACTCGTCAGACCACAGAACACTTTTCTGCTTTGCGTCAGTCCATCTTAGATGAGCTCGGGCCCAGCAAAGCCGGCTGCGTTTCTGGGTGTTGTTGATGAATGGATTTGGCTTTGCATAGCAGAGTTTTATGTTGCACTTACAGATGTAGCGACAAACTGTAGTTACTGACAGTGGTTTTCTGAAGTGTTCCTGAGCCCATGTGGTGATATCCTTTCAGTGTTTCCCCAGAAAATGTGTTAGTTAAGGTGGTGTCTCTCCAAGGGGAAGGGGGTGGGTGGGTGTAAGGAACAGCGTAACTCGGCCTGTCGCCATCACGTCTCCATCTCATCGCTGCCACCACAGCCTGGGGGGGCAATAGACTACAGACTGTGGTGAAGTAGGCCGGCTTCGTCGCGTGAAGAAGCCTACAATTTTTGGTTGTGTTTTCCGCTCCATATGCTGAATGCCGATATACTATATATATCTCGATATTTTTTCCGTAAAGTAAAAACAATACACAAACAGTCCTAGTTACCTGAGATACTAAGTATGTCATTATTATGACTTAGTAAGTCAATATTTTGACATAGTAATTTACTAAGTCAAAATAATGACTTAATAAGTCAAATTAATGACTTACTGTAAGTAAGCGTTTGCAATAAGCGTTTGAAAAACAGAGTTAAAAGTGGGGCCACATGCTGACATATGCTCAACTCATCATGCTTAATTTATTACAGCATTTGGGAAGCCTGTAGTTGATTTTTATTATGTAAATGTTATATTTTTATCAACATGTGATAGCAGGAACCAAGCCATTCAAAATTAGGCTGCTACATTACTAATGATTAATGTAACTATAGCTGAAAACAATAGTACAATAGCAATAGGAGACACTATTCATCCCTGAACACCATGGAGTTCATGCAAACTTTATGATGCAGTTACATTATTATATCAACTATCAGAGACAGCTTCAAGAAACCCTTCATTTAACATGATGTCCTTTTTGGCTGCTTCAACACAGCTCAATCAACACAGAAAAAGGTAAAGTGAAATAACTTAGTTGTTAACTGTAGGTCAATAATGCTTGTCTTTCTCTCAGACAGACAGGGGTTTGCTGTCCCTTTAATGTGGGGCGCACACGCACACACACACCGCACAGTGAGCTAACGTTACGCTAATAGCTAATTAGCCTTCACCTCAAGGACTGCGAGCGAGCTGAACTGCTGCTTATGTTTCTAGAACGTCAACGGGCTCATAGTGATGTTACTAGTAGTTGAGTTGTAGGGGACTGGGAGGTGTTTATTATAATTTGGGGAGAGTTCGCTGCCTTATGCTTACCTGCTAAACACCTATCTGCTCACCCCACCGCAGGAGTACTCACTCCATGCGCTCTGAATATGCACGGCTGATTGGCTGTTACCGCTCTGCGTGTAACCAATCAGATGGTTCTGTGGGTGGGACAATGCTGGGTGCTGCAGAGACGTACTGACAGAGGCAGAACGAAGCGTAGCAGCTTATTTAGACGTTAGTTTAGGCCAGGAGTCGGCAACCCGCGGCTCCGGAGCCGCATGCGGCTCTTTGACCACTCTGATGCGGCTCAGCTGCTTACTTGCCGACCCTCCCGGTTTTCCCAGTATACTTAACGACCCCCCCGATTTTCCCAGGAGACTGCCTCTCCTAGAAATCTCCCAGGGCAAATATTATCCTATTTTCACTCTAATTACTTAATCAAGGGCGTGCCCTAATGGCACTGCATTAATTGTCCTCTATAGCATTTACAAACAGCGTGCCAGCCCGGCCACATGTTATATGTTGCTTTTATTTGCACACGTAGGCGACAGCAAGGCATACTTGGTCAACAGCCACACAGCTTACACTGACGGTGTCCATATAAAACAACTTTAACACTGTTACGTTACAAATATGCGCCACACTGTGAACCCACACCAAAAAAGAATGACAAAAACATTTCTGGAGAACATCTGCACCGTAACACAACACAACAAATACCCAGAATCCCATGCAGCCCTAACTCTTCCGGTCTACCGTGCGTCGGTTGAGCGGAAGAGTTAGGGCTGCATGGGATTCTGGGTATTTGTTGTGTTGTGTTTATGTTGTGTTACAGTGCAGATGTTCTCCAGAAATGTGTTTGTCATTCTTTTTTGGTGTGGGTTCAAAGTGTGGCGCATATTTGTAACGTAACAGTGTTAAAGTTGTTTTTGTACAACTACCGTCAGTGTAAGCTGTGTGGCTGTTGAACAAGTATGCCTTGCTGGCACTTACGTGAGCAAGCAAAAGCTGCATTCAACATGTGGCCAAGCAGGTACGCTGTTTGGGCAGGCTGTAGAGGGCGCTAAAAACAGTGCCAGCACGTCCTGAAATTTGGGAGTCTCCCGGAAAATTGAGAGAGTTGGCAAGAAAGACACTATCAAGCCCCATTCAATTAAAAGTCGCGGGCCGCACTAACATTAAATTTCCTTATTAAGATGTGTGCCGGTGCGTGTGTCAGAGACCCCTGGTTAACATAGCGCAAAGCAATTCAAGCTTTGTATGCGGTGTTTTTCATTTTAAATTTTCTAAATTTTTTTGTGGCTCCCATTGTTTTCTTTAATTTGTGAAACTTTCCAAAATGGCTCTTTGAGTGGTAAAGGTTGCCGACCCCTGGTTTAGGCGGTGGCTCTTTGTTGTTAAGGCGGCCGCCTTAACAACAAAGCGCTGCGGAAAACCCTGCCTTTACACACCGATGTCGCCTTTTGATGCAGTAAAGGCGACCTTAGATCCCTGTAATATCATCGCTTACGTGCAGTGATTTCTCCAGATTGTCTGAACCCTTTGATAATATTACGGACCGTGGATGGTGAAATCCCTAAATCCCTTGCAACAGCTCGTTGAGAAATGTTGTTCTTAAACTGTTAAACAAATTGCTCATGTATTTGTTCACAAAGTGGTGACCCTCGCCCCATCCTTGTTTGTGAATGACTGAACTTTTTATGGAAGCTGCTTTTATACCCAATCATGGCACCCACCTGTTCCCAATTAGCCTGTTCACCTGTAGGATGTTCCAAATAAGTGTTTGATGAGCATTCCTCAACCTTCTCAGTCTTTTTGCCACTTGCGCCAGCTGTTTT
Source organism: Entelurus aequoreus (assembly GCF_033978785.1). Lineage (NCBI taxonomy): Eukaryota > Metazoa > Chordata > Actinopteri > Syngnathiformes > Syngnathidae > Entelurus > Entelurus aequoreus. The sequence continues at coordinate 30,704,894 of NC_084750.1, read as the reverse complement.
GAAACATGTTGCAGGCATCAAATTCCAAATGAGCTAATATTCGCAAAATAACAAAGTTTTCCAGTTCGAACGTTAAGTATCTTGTCTTTGCAGTCTATTCAATTGAATATAAGTTGAAAAGGATTTGCAAATCATTGTATTCTGTTTTTATTTACGATTTACACAACGTGCCAACTTCACTGGTTTTGGGTTTTGTGTAAGAGAAATACATGTAATTAGTCCAAAATGTTTCGTTTTTAAATATAGGCTTTACCTCAGTTGCCTTTTTACTGAGCACGGTCAGCTGCTCTAAGTCGTAGTCGGGGACGGAACCAAGCGTTTCCATGGTAACAAGGAACATGTCTGATGACATCGCATCTAGTTGATCAGCTGACCAGAACACATTGTCCATTCCCAGTTCTTCTATTAAATCTACTGTTGGTTCGTTACTGTTCAAACTGTCTGTCATGACTGAGAGGGAGAATACATGATGTGAGTGTTGTGTGTTAAATAACAACACAAGACTATCTCTTCCTACCTTCGTCCTCCCTTTTAGATGTGATGAGCTTGAGAAGGTCCTCCTCAGAGCTTGTGTCCTGTGTTGCGATCTCAGGAAATAAAAGACCTCGATCATCCAAGGCTGGCAGAAGGTAAAAAACAAAGTTGTGATGTGTGGAGAATTAACTAACACAACTACACCATTAGCATCTTCTGACATGTTTGGTCGTACTGAAATCAAACACTATTATGAAACCCATTCCATAATCATGCTGCACTCCACACATGACAACCGAAAATAATTGTTCGAATAGTAAATGGATTACCTTCAAGATAGTAAAAGCGTTTTGACACATTTTCCACACTCACCCCTTCACACACACACACACACAGATGGCGTAAGCTCTCATTACCCATCAGGAGCAAGGGTGAAGTGTCTTGCTCAAGGACATAACGGACGTGACTAAGATGGCGCACCAGGAACCCTCAAGTTGCTGGCACGGCTGCTCTACCACCCTAGCCACACAGTCTCCAAATTTTAAAACTTAATTTTGTTCTACACAAAAGCAGTGTTTTATAAAAAATCACATTTCATCATTTTAAGTGAGCGTACAATTTTTTTTGTAGGTACACTTAATTACAGTTATTGTTTTGTCGAATTGTTACTTTTTGAAAACAATGAACTCGGGGTCCCCTAACTTTTTGACTTGGGGGCCACATTGGGTTAAAAAAATGATAGATATATAGTTCTGTGTATATATATATATATATATATATATATATATATATATATATATATATATATATATATATATATATATATTCATTCCTCGAGCACTAATTGACTGAAAAAGCGCGCACCTGCCGCATGCTCGCCCGACACTGCGGCACGAGCGCGATGTTATCGATGGGAAAATGCATTTTTAGACAATATGATTTGCCTGAGCAGCTCAGAGACACAAAGAGTAACAAGTGGTAGAAAATGGATTAGAAAGGACATTACAAATGTATTGATTTATTTTAACTTGGGACTTCCCGCGGCCCGAATTTTGGACACTGGCGGGCCGTATCCGGCCTGCAGGCTGTAGTTTAGGGACCCCTGCAATAAACCTTACATGTATCAAATGTATTATTTATTATAGTTCAAATTTACTGACTTTTATACATTTCAAATACTTATTTCAAAGGTAAAATTATCTGTAGAAAAAAAATCACAAAAAAGTAGTCTTTATTTACTGTTTTCTATCAGTTTTGGCAACAAATCTACAGATTTCTTTCCTCAATTTTTTTACCAGGTTTGTGGCCAGGTAAACTTCATAGCGCTCAATAGGGGTGCACAAAAAAAATAATTTCCAACCAAATCACGATTCTTATTGGTCCCGATTCTACATCAATTCATAATTTTCTAAAATTGACTCAAACAAATTTTATAAAATATATATTTTTCAATTTTTTTTAAATACGTTTTTAGACCATCTCAAATCAACCAGAAGGAGCAGCTCTAACCTGTAACCTGTTTTGAAAAAGTTTAATTATAATTATTATGCCAAATAATGCATTGCGAGAATCAGTTTGAAATGAGAAGATCAATTCTAAAACAAAATTGTCATTCCAGGAAACGGAACTGGATTGAATTGTTAGGTGCACAAAGATTCACACTCCTAGTGCTCAACAACGATCACATATATTAGTTAGTTTATCTTCATGAAAAGTGTGTCAAGAAAAACACAATTTTCTTTGACTACACATATATTTAAAGAAAAAACTTGCATCTCAACTTTTTATTTGAATTAACATATTTAAAATAGAAATCTGCATTTCAACTTTGTGTTGTTTGTGACAAGCATGGTATCTGTATCAACATTTCATCTTTTTGCTGTCACATTATGCCATTTTAGTTCTGTTTGTCTTGTTGAAATATGTAAATAATGTAAGAATCACAGTATAACACAGGCCTCTGCAATTATTTTCACTCGGGGGGCCAGATTCAGAGGGGGGCCGGTATATCTATTTTAGGAACACTAATACAAAACCTCACAATAATGTCTGATTGAATGCTAAAAATGTTATGACAGACCGCCTTAAAAAACGGAATGGAATTTAAATTTTTTTTACTGAATGAGACACCCAGAATGTACATGAAAATAAAGAATGTGGGATTTACATTATTAACTATGAACGATAAAACACTGAATATTGACAACATATGAACGTCACACACCCTCTCGATCGACATATTTTACAATTAAGCGAAACGCAACAAAAATGCAACAAACACAGCGAAATATGAACGCGACGGTTAAAAAACCCCCACCTACAATCTGATACATCTGATGTATCACTAAGCTTTAGCACTTTGTTGTAATAATCTCCTTCCACGTCTGTCCCTGACACCCGCATTTCAGGATGGCCGCTCTGGAAACAGTTTATATCTGAGCTGCTGTGACTTAGATTACCATAGTAACTAGTATATCATGCAAAAGTACAGATTCCAACCATTGAAATACTCAAGATTTACGGTCATTTGAAAACATCACTGCACATCATAATGGCAGCTACAGTTTCCATCTCAAAATGTCCGGCGGGCCAGATTGAAAAGCTTAACGGCCATCTGCTAGTTCTGGTTCTGGCGTGGCTCGGTTGATAGAGCGGCCGTGCCAGCAACTTGAGGTTCCGGGTTCGATCGCCACTTCCGCCATCCTGGTCACTGCTGTTGTGTCCTTGGGCAAGACACTTAAGCCACCTGCACCCAGTACCACCCACACTGGTTTAATTGTAGCTTAAAGATGTACAGTAGATAATGGGTTTCACTATGTAAAGCTATATAAATATAATTCACTTCACAAACTGTAAGTGACACACCTTAAAGGGCAGCGCAAACAGAGCATTTTCATCCCAATCCCAAAGTGGACCAAGTGACTCCATAGTTTCCTGTGACCATTCAGATGGGTTCCTGCAGGAAATAGTAAAAAAAAAAAAAAAAGACATTGCACTGTACTGTCTTCCTGTACCTATAATATCTCAGTTGTCCACTAGGAGCAGGATTGAAAAGTACCTAAAGTTTTCTTTGATGAGCTGCATCAGGGCTTCTCTGTGAGGAACATGCTGACAGGAAGCTATGACCTGCATGCTGACGTTGAGGGTGTTGGCATCCATTAGGCTCAACGTGGACGCTGGAAGCTCACACACGAGTTCTCCAAGTCTGGAAACATCTTCTACGGTCAGCAGTGATGACATGTTCTTATCCTGAAAACATGCATTTGGAAATGAGGTTAAATATTTCCTTCAAGGCTATTTCTGTTAAATGAAAAAATGTTTTAGGTATTTTCAAACTTGGGGATTTTTTAAGAGGATTATTGCCAATTAGCTGGAAGTTATCAGTGTACAAACAAAATATTGAACGTTATGGTTTATGTCATGGTACCTATGTTGTAAGCATATAAAGTATTTATCAAAATTGCATATTTTTAATGCAATCTGTCATGAAAAATATGTTGTAAACAATGAAAAACTCTTATTACATATTTTTTATATTCATAATTACTCAGTAACAAAGTACTATACAATTTTACTAATCACACCATTTTAATACAACTTTAACATTTTTTAAAATTAAATATTATAGAAATAGTTCTGTATATATTATGCATTAACCTTTTCAACATTGTTCATATAATTGCAAACTAATTTTGGAAAAACGTTTTTTTGTCCTTCAAAACATAACAAAAATGTAATTAAATAAAATATAAGGAGTTTACCCGGGAACATACATTATATCTACTGTATATATTGTTGGGGACATACAAAATGACATTAAAAATAAAATATCTTAAATTATACTTTAATATTTTTACATTCATTCTTATAATTATTTGTATTTAATTTGTGTTTGTAGCGAGATATGTTTATATATGCATTCTTATATATGCATGTGTATGTAGCGATTATTACAGTTTGTAAGCAGACATGCTTGCAAAGATAACAAAAATTTTTGGAAAATGTTCATACAAATTCTCTAGTAATGTTGATTTATTTCTACAATTTATTATTATTTTATATTTGTTATTAATTGTATGTAATGTCACGATTATAAATACAGTATAATAGCAGACATGTGAAAAATGTATTTTAAAAATAGATTTTATCAACCTTCAAAACAATGAAAAATGTAATTTAATAAAATAATATGAAGAGTATTCCTGAGTACATAAAACATATTTGCTGTATCTGTTAGAAAAATGGCTTTGGACCCTATTGAAAGTGTTCATAAAATGATTTGTAAAATGTTAATTTATATATACTGTTCATGATCTGTTTTTATATTATTCATCGTACGTAATGGATATTACTACATTTTATAAGCAGACATGCATACAAAATATTTTAATACTTTTTTTTACTTTATAACATGAAACATGCTCATAAAAATTTCTCAAGAATATTAAATTTCTACAATGTATCTATTTTAATATAATTGTATGTAATGTAGCGAAAATAAATACAGTATATAAGCAGACATGTAGAAAACGATTTTAAAAATACCTAAACATACTAAAAATGTCATTGAATAAAATATGAGTATTTCTGTGTACATAGATTATATCTATTGTATCTGTTAGAAAAAATGGCTTTGAAAACATTGAAAATGTTCCAAAAAATATTTAAATTTTTTTAAATTCTTATATTATACTATGATAGATTGTTATATTAATGTATATAACTGTATGTTATGCAGTGAATATGAATGCACTATTAAGCATGCATTATGCATTACATACTATACATTACCTTTGCACTATATTAATTTATATTATTATGTGTGGTCAACTTTGTACTTTTTTATGTCATTGCCTGAAATAAATAAATACATGAAATGAAAAATGAAATGAGGCTGGCATGCCTGGAAACTAATATTTCAATGTAATTATTTTTTGTATCATGATTACAATGAAAATGTTCATACAATTTCAAGAATATACATTTTTACATTGTAATTATTATATAGTCTTATTATTGACTGATGTATGTAACACATTTATTTTATATACACATAAACAGGCATGCAAACTTTCTAAAAATGTATAAAAGGAATGTTTTTTACATATTTATCATATCTTTTTACATTTATTGACATAAGTGTATGTATAAATGCAGTATACAAGAATACATGCATGCCAACTTATTACATTTGTTTTGTTTTTCAAAACAATGAACATTTTATAAAACTATTTTAAAATAATTATCTATATTTCTTTATAAAAAACGAATACAGTACACAAGCAGACATGCAAAAAAAAAAAATGTTAGAATAGAAACAAATTCCAGTAAAAAAATTATAATTTTTGTATACATTTTTATATTTTATATAATTTAAATATAATGTAAAGATTATATTGACAGTACATTACACTTAAGTACAGTAAATCCAAATTGTAAAGTGATTTAAGTGTATTTTATATTATTTCACAGTTGTTTAGAAAATATTTAAAAAAAAAAAAAAATCATGCATTTTTTTGTTTTACTTTTTTGTATTTGACAAGGCTGGTCCCACCTTGGTGAGGCAGTGCAGAGCTTTGTGCAGAAGCGCAAGTCGAGATGTTGATGGACGAGGCAGGGAGGAGAGTTTGGCTGATTGCGTCTTGTTGAGGAACACTTCACAAACAGAATCAGGTAGATGGTTCAATTCCCAAGCCCTGGAAGACATGATAAATAATGTATTATATATATATATATATATATATATATATATATATATATATATATATATATATATATATATATATATATATATATATATATATATCTCAGGGGTCGGCAACCCGCGGCTCCGGAGCCGCATGCGGCTCTTTGACCACTCAGATGCGGCTCAGCTGCATACTTGCCGACCCCCCCCCAATTTTCCCAGGAGACTTCTGGATCTCAGTGCCTCTCCTAGTTAACTCCCAGGGCAAATATAATCCTATTTTCACTCTCCATCCATCCATCCATCCATCCATCCATCTTCTTCCGCTTATCCGAAGTCGGGTCGCGGGGGCAGCAGCTTAAGCAGGGAAGCCCAGACTTCCCTCTCCCCAGCCACTTCGTCCAGCTCCTCCCGGGGGATCCTGAGGCGTTCCCAGGCCAGCCGGGAGACATAGTCTTCCCAACGTGTCCTGGGTCTTCCTCGTGGCCTCCTACCGGTCGGACGTGCCCTAAACACCTCCCTAGGGAGGCGTTCGGGTGGCATCCTGACCAGATGCCCGAACCACCTCATCTGGCTCCTCTCGATGTGGAGGAGCAGCGGCTTTACTTTGAGCTCCCCCCGGATGGCAGAGCTTCTCACCCTATCTCTAAGGGAGAGCCCCGCCACCCGGCGGAGGAAACTCATTTCGGCCGCTTGTACCCGTGATCTTGTCCTTTCGGTCATAACCCAAAGCTCATGACCATAGGTGAGGTTGGGAACGTAGATCGACCGGTAAATTGAGAGCTTTGCCTTCCGGCTCAGCTCCTTCTTCACCACAACGGATCGATACAGCGTCCGCATTACTGAAGACGCCGCACCGATCCGCCTGTCGATCTCACGATCCACTCTTCCCTCACTCGTGAACAAGACTCCGAGGTACTTGAACTCCTCCACTTGGGGCAGGGTCTCCTCCGCAACCCGGAGATGGCACTCCACCCTTTTCCGGGCGAGAACCATGGATTTGGACTTGGAGGTGCTGATTCTCATCCCAGTCGCTTCACACTCAGCTGCGAACCGATCCAGCGAGAGCTGAAGATCCTGGCCAGATGAAGCCATCAGGACCACATCATCTGCAAAAAGCAGAGACCTAATCTTGCAGCCACCAAACCAGATCCCCTCAACGCCTTGACTGCGCTTAGAAATTCTGTCCATAAAAGTTATGAACAGAATCAGTGACAAAGGGCAGCCTTGGCGGAGTCCAACTCTCACTGGAAACGTGTCCGACTTACTGCCGGCAATGCGGACCAAACTCTGGCACTGATCATACAGGGAGCGGACCGCCACAATCAGACAGTCCGATACCCCATACTCTCTGAGCACTCCCCACAGGACTTCCCGAGGGACACGGTCGAATGCCTTCTCCAAGTCCACAAAACACATGTAGACTGGTTGGGCAAACTCCCATGCACCCTCAAGGACCCTGCCGAGAGTATAGAGCTGGTCCACAGTTCCACGACCAGGACGAAAACCACACTGTTCCTCCTGAATCCGAGGTTCGACTATCCGGCGTAGCCTCCTCTCCAGCACACCTGAATAGACCTTACCGGGAAGGCTGAGGAGTGTGATCCCACGATAGTTAGAACACACCCTCCGGTTCCCCATTCTTAAAGAGAGGAACCACCACCCCGGTCTGCCAGTCCAGAGGTACCGCCCCCGATGTCCACGCGATGCTGCAGAGTCTTGTCAACCAAGACAGCCCCACAGCATCCAGAGCCTTAAGGAACTCTGGGCGGATCTCATCCACCCCCGGGGCCTTGCCACCGAGGAGCTTTTTAACTACCTCAGCAACCTCAGCCCCAGAAATAGGAGAGCCCACCACAGATTCCCCAGGCACTACTTCCTCATAGGAAGACGTGTTGGTGGGATTGAGGAGGTCTTCGAAGTATTCCCTCCACCGATCCACAACATCCGCAGTCGAGGTCAGCAGAACACCATCCTCACCATACACGGTGTTGATAGTGCACTGCTTCCCCTTCCTGAGGCGGCGGATGGTGGTCCAGAATCGCTTCGAAGCTGTCCGGAAGTCGTTTTCCATGGCTTCCCCGAACTCCTCCCATGTCCGAGTTTTTGCCTCCGCGACCGCCGAAGCCGCACACCGCTTGGCCTGTCGGTACCTGTCCGCTGCCTCAGGAGTCCTATGAGCCAAAAGAACCCGATAGGACTCCTTCTTCAGCTTGACGGCATCCCTCACCGCCGGTGTCCACCAACGGGTTCTAGGATTACCGCCACGACAGGCACCAACTACCTTGCGGCCACAGCTCCAATCAGCCGCCTCGACAATAGAGGTGCGGAACATGGTCCATTCGGACTCAATGTCCAGCACCTCCCTCGTGACATGTTCAAAGTTCTTCCGGAGGTGGGAATTGAAACTCTCTCTGACAGGAGACTCTGCCAGACGTTCCCAGCAAACCCTCACAATGCGTTTGGGCCTGCCAGGTCTGTCCGGCATCCTCCCCCACCATCGCAGCCAACTCACCACCAGGTGGTGATCGGTAGAAAGCTCCGCCCCTCTCTTCACCCGAGTGTCCAAAACATGAGGCCGCAAATCCGACGACACAACTACAAAGTCGATCATGGAACTGCGGCCTTGGGTGTCCTGGTGCCAAGTGCACATATGGACACCCTTATGTTTGAACATGGTGTTTGTTATGGACAATCTGTGACGGGCACAAAAGTCCAATAACAAAACACCGCTCGGGTTCAGATCCGGGCAACCATTCTTCCCAATTATTTTCACTCTGATTACTAAATTAAGGGCGTGCCCTGAATGCACTGCAGTAATTGTCCTCTATAGCATTTACAAATGTTGTATGTAGCTTTTACTTGCACACGTAGGAGACAGCAAAGCATACTTAGTCATCAGCCACACAGCTTACACTGGCGGTAGCCGTATAAAACAACTTTAACACTGTTACGTTACAAATATGCGCCACACTGTGAACCCACAGCAAAAAAGAATGAAAAACACATTTCTGGAGAACATCCCACCGTAACACAACATAAACACAACACAACCAATACCCAGAATCCCATGCAGCCCTAACTCTTCCGGTCTAGATTATACACCCCCGCTACCACCAAACCCCCCCACACATCAACCCCCTGCCCCCTCCGTGCGTCGGTTGAGCGGAAGAGTTAGTGCTGCATGGGATTCTGGGTATTTGTTGTGTTGTGTTTATGTTGTGTTACAGTGCAGATGTTCTCCAGAAATGTGTTTGTCATTCTTTTTTGGTGTGGGTTCAAAGTGTGGCGTATATTTGTAACATAACAGTGTTAAAGTTTTTTTTTCTACGGCTACCGTCAGTGTAAGCTGTGTGGCTGCTGACCTAGTACGCCAGCTGAAGCTGCATTCTACATGCGGTCGAGCATGTACACTGTTTGAGCAGGCTGTAGAGGGCGCCAAAAGCAGTGCCATCACGTCCTGATATCCGGGAGTCTCCCGGAAATAATGAGAGGATTGGCAAGCATGACGCTATCAAGCGCCATTCATTCAAAACTTGCGGACCGCCCTTATATCAAATTTACATATTAAAGTGTGTGCCGGTGCGTGTGTCTGAGACCCCTGGTTAACATAGCACAAAGCAATTTAAGCTTTGTATGCGGTGTTTTTCATTTAAAATTTTAATTTTTTTTTTGTGGCTCACATTATTTTCTTTAATTTGTGAAACTTGCCAAAATGGCTCTTTGAGTGGTAAAGGTTGCCGACCCCTGATATATATATTTATATATATATACACATATGTATGTATATGTATATGTGTATATATGTATATTGTATGTACTGTATATATATATATATATACATATGTATGTATATGTATATATATATGTATACTGTATGTACTGTATATATATATATATATATATATATATATATATATATATATATATATATATATATATATATATATATATATATATATATATGTATATGTATGTATATGTATATATATATATATACATATGTATGTATATGTATGTATATGTATATATATATATACATATGTATGTATATGTACATATATATGTATATATATATGTATGTATATGTATATATATATATGTATGTATATGTATATATATGTATGTATGTATGTATATATATATGTATGTATATGTATATATATATATGTGTGTATATATATATACATACATACATACGTATGTATGTATGTGTATATATATATATATATATATATATATATATATATATATATATATATATATATATATATATATATATATATATATATATATATATATATATATATATATGTATATATATATATATATATATATATATATATATATATATATATATATATATATATATGTATATATATATATGTATTAGGGCTGTGAATCTTTGGGTGTCCCACGATTCGATTCAATATCGATTCTTGGGGTCACGATTCGATTCAAAATCTTTTTTTTTTTTCAATTCAACACGATTCTCGATTCAAAAACGATTTTTTTCCCGATTCAAAACGACTCTCTATTCATTCAATACATAGGATTTCAGCAGGATCTACCCCAGTCTGCTGACATCCAAGCAGAGTAGTAGATTTTTGTAAAAAGCTTTTATAATTGTAAAGTACAATGTTTTATCAACTGATTGCAATAATGTAAATTTGTTTGAACTATTAAATGAACCAAAAATATGACTTATTTTATCTTTGTAAAAATATTGGACACAGTGTGTTGTCAAGCTTATGAGATGCGATGCAAGTGTAAGCCACTGTGACACTATTTTATTTTATAAATGTCTAATGATAATGTCAATGAGGGATTTTTAATCACTGCTATGGTGAAATTGTAACTAATATTGATACTGTTGTTGATAATATCCATTTTTGTTTCACTACTTTTGGTTTGTTCTGTGTCGTGTTTGTGTCTCCTCTCAATTGCTCTGTTTATTGCAGTTCTGAGTGTTGCTGGGTTGGGTTTGGTTTTGGAATTGGATTGCATTGTTATGGTATTGCTGTGTATTGTTTTGTTGGATTGATTACAGTTTTTTTCAGTCGCTAACAAGCGTTTTTCTAAACAGTAGTCACATTTTCAAAACTCTAAACACGATTAGCACAACATCGGTCCTTTGTGGCCATACCATTCACACATTTCATGTTGTTTTTACACAATATGCAGTCGGTGAACACATTTATATAATGCTTACATTTTCTTAACAGACAAGCTATACCTCCAAACAAAATTATGGATTGTTTTTGTATTATTTACAAATGTTAACACACAACATCCCACAATTGCAAACACAATATTCCAAACCTTAGATACAGTATAAAAACCTCTGCTTCTGTAATACAGTAATACCAGTTCTAAAACAATATATCCCAGCTGATAATACTGTAACATCAGATGCGATGTGGATGAAAACTTGTGGCCTAACCCTGAAGATCGCAGGGATTAGATACTGTAAAGGAATTGTGTGGTTTTTTTTAGTTCTCCCTTTTTACTGGACTTTTTGCTGTTGCTTTTTTGTTCATGGATATTTTGTTAACTTTACTGTAAACAATACTGTAAAACGTTTTCTGTTGTATCATAATGTAAACAGTATTTCTACTATACCTCCTGTAGTAAACAGTAAAGAAAAATAAACTGATTCGCTTTTTACTGGAATGCTTTTGAATGTGAACATTACATGTGGATATACAGTTCCCAACCAAAAAATTAGGCGTAAAAAACTGTGGATTGCATGTTTTGCATGCAAATACCTGTAAAACTGAAACATAAAAGTCTATGCAGTTTTTGTAATGTCCACAATAGCCAGTATTTTGAAACCTGGTGTACTTTGATTGGCTGCATGTTCCTTGTGAAGTGAAAACAAGAGTTATTCTTTGAAAGAATAATTTCATTTTGATTCAGATGTCCAGTGTTTTGGTAAAGTTAATGTGTGCAGAGAAAGATGTCTTCTATTTTGAAATGAAGAGTTAGTATATAGTTAACAAAATGTGCTTTTGAGAAGAAAATGATCTATTTGGCCAATTGTGTTTTGTAGGTGTAAGTCTGTGTTAAGAGTTTAGTAAAAGTATTTTAAGTATAGGTAAGCGCTTGTTAGCGATGGAAAAAAACTGTAATAAAAAATAAAAAATAAAAATAATAATAATTTTTTTTAATACATTAAAAAAAGAAAAAGAAAAAAAGAATCGATTCTGAATCGCACAACGTGAGAATCGCGATTCGAATTCGAATCGATTTTTCCCCACACCCCTAATATGTATGTATATGTATATGTATATATATATATATATATATATTCATATATATATATATATATATATATATATATATATATATATATATATATATATATATATATATATATATATATATATGTGTGTGTGTACATATATACACATTGTACATACATATGTACATATTAATATATGTATATGTGTGTGTGTATATATATATATATATATATATATATATATATATATATATATATATATATATATATATATATATATATATATATATATATATATATATATATATCTAACGGGGAACTGCACTTTTTTTTTTTTTACTTTGCCTATGGTTCACAATCATTATGAAAGACATGATGACGAATTATTTTTTTTTCCATCCAGTTTCTATCGCTTGTCCCTCTCGCCTATCCCAGCTGCATTTGGGTGGAAGGCAGGGTACACCCTTGACAATTCGCCACCTCATCGAAGTGCAAACACAGACAACATTGACACGCAAATTCACACATTAGGACCAATTTAGTGTTGCCAATCAACCTATCCCCAGGTGCATGTTTTTGGAGGGAGGCTGCGCTGAGGTGCAGTGACAGGAAACAGAAACCAAAATAACAGCACTGGACAGGAAAAAGCACAGAACACAGGAAGACAAACATGATTAAACTGTCAGGAGCAGGCCTGACTTTCCTACAACGCATATCAGACGTTTTAAATTCAACAGAGAGTCCAAAAACCAACTGAGGGTGGAGGGAGCAATGGCGGAGGGGCCGGCCAACAGTCCAGGCCTTGTGTCCCTGCAGCCAGCGGGGAAGAGGCAGGTGTCGGCGGTGGGTGGAACAGAGACGTAGCTGGCAAAGCGGAGCAAGAGAAGCCCACAATGAACACCCCAGCAGCAGCAGTCGTCAACGCCCACGTCCCAGGACCTGCTGCTGGAAAATAAACCCCAGACTAGCACTTCTGCAGCAGGCGAGGACGGTGTGTGCCAAATGAGCTCTTCCAGACGCCAGACGGGCGCTCCGCAGCAAGCGAGGACGGCAAGCGCCAGATGAGTGCTCCTGCAGCAGGCGAGGACAGCGAGTGCCAGACGGGCGCTCCTGCAGCAGGCGAGGACGACAAGTGCCAGACAGGTGCTCCTGCAGCAGGTGAGGACGGTGAGCGCCAGAAGGGCACTCTTGCAGCAGACGAGGACAACAAGCACCAGACGTGCGCTCCTGCAGCAGGCGAGGACAGCGAGTGCCAGACGGGCGCTCCTGCAGCAGGCGAGGACAAGTGCCAGACAGGTGCTCCTGCAGCAGGTGAGGACGGTGAGCGCCAGAAGGGCACTCTTGCAGCAGACGAGGACGACAAGTGCCAGACAGGTGCTCTTGCAGCAGGTGAGGACAGTGAGCGCCAGAAGGGCACTCTTGCAGCAGACGAGGACGATGAGCGCCAGACGTGCGCTCCTGCAGCAGGCGAGGACGGCGAGCGCCAGACGCGCACTCATGCGGAAGGCGAGGACGGCGAGCGCCAGATGGACTTCTGCAGGAGACCCACTGGAGTTGCGGGTGGCGACAGCGGCAGACCCACTGGAGCTGCGGCAGACCCACTGAAGACAAACTCACTGGAGCAGAAGGGAGTACTGGTAGCGGCGTCGTTGAGGTCATCCCAGCAGAGAGACATGGTAGCATCGTGGACGACCACTCTGAAGCAGGAAGGCTTGCTGGTAGCAACGTCGCTGATGAGGTAATCCAAGTAGGGAGGCATGGTAGTGGCGTCGTGGATAACCTCACTGGAGCAGAAAGTTGCTGTGCCTCCCCAGCAGCACAGCTACTCATAGCCCCTAGGGGGAGGGGTGGGAGGGAGCTTGAGAAGAAGCTGGAGTATGCTTCAATGTGGCAATCAGGGCCATAATCTTGTCAAGCCGGTGGGCCATACAAATCTCTGCACGGTCACTCACTGGCTGGATAATTTCTGTCAAGGTTTGGTAAGCGTTGACCCCAAAGATGCAGAAATAGCAGACAGCCTGCAGGTAAAAGTACATTTATTGGCAAGAGGGAGGTGCACAGGAAGCTGACTAACAAGTAGAATGATCCAGCCCTGTATGCAGGGCAGGCTGGCTTATAAATAAGCCTGATTGGCAACAGGTAAAAGGTGTGTCTAGAGTGCCAATCAGAGACAGGTGAGAGAGGCAGCGCTCCGGACAGCGGTGCAGTGACCAAAATAAGAACACTGGACAGGAAAAAGCACTGAACACAGGAAAACACAAACATGACTAAACTGTTAGTAGCAGGCCTGACACTCCACACAGAAAGACCCTGAGCCTGGGGATCGAACCCAGAACCTTCTTATTGTGAGGCACCAGCACTAACCTCCTTTTTTAATGCATTCTAAATATTAAATAAACATAAATAAAAGTCCGCTTACAGTGGAGCCAATGGGAGGTCCTCTATTACGACCATAAAATTCAATAAATAAGTGTCAACAATACTCTATTTACATTTTGTGACTCGAATATTAACCAATAATTAGTAAAATTGTTATTATAAGCGTTAACATAGACAAACTATTTATAGCGGCGCTGGGATAACATCTTGTGTACTATTTCGACATGATAAACTAGCGAGGTGATTCCTCGCTTCCTTGCTCCCTGTAAGTTTATTTTAGATCTTAAATCATGCCTCTCACCTGGAAAGTAGGTGGCTAAGTACGTTCTCCGAAAAGTTGGTACACTTTGACAGCCATATAGGACCCAGAAATGGCGATAACGACACGAAAAGACGCTTAGCATTGTAAGCGGACTTTTGATTGCATTTATTTAATATTTAGAATGCATAAAAAAAAATAACATCCATCGTCATATCTCTCATGATGCCGAACAATATGCAAATTTCCAAAAAATGCCGTTCCTCTTTAAAGCCGCAGAGTGATGTGTGCTTTGTGTTCTTACGGCAGGTGGATCATCAGACTTGTTGGAATTTCAATAAGCTGCTCCTCTGTGATGTTTTTGAAGCAATCTGCTCGTGCTTTCCTCAAAGCTGCGAAGTATTTCCAGGCTGCACATCCAATCTAAAAGTACATAAAATGTTCTCATTCATCTAGGTCATCGGCATCTCAGGGCAGTCAATCGATCGCAACCGGACTGTGGTTTGTCTTAGAAGATGTTTCGCCTCTCGTCCGAGTAGGCTTCATCAGTTCATGCTCATAGACTTAGATTGGTCAGATCTTGTCTGAGATTAACCAAACAGTCCAGTTTCGATCGATTGAATACCCTGAGAATACAGTACACAATAATAGAAGCGGTTATTCTAATAATTTACTGTACCTATTAATATCAGCAATACTGCTATTTACTTGATATCTAATCTGAAATACAGAACAGTATTGCTCCATATTATCTTGCTGACTGTATTGTACCATATGTCCCGGTCAGTAATCTGAATTCTAAGAACTCCGGTTTATTAGTGATTTCCGGATCCCAAAAAAAGTCTGCAGGTTATAGTGTTTTTTCTTTTCGGGCACCAGTACTCTGGAATGCCCTACCAGTAACAGTTAGAGATGCTGCCTCAGTAGAAGCATTTAAGGCCTATCTAAAAACTCATTTATCCACCCTAGCCTTTAAATAGGCACCTTTTTAGACCAGTTGATCTGTCGTCTCTCTTCTGTCTGCCCCACTCTCCTGCATGGAGAGGTTATCAGGTGGACACAGATCAGTTGCCACTAAAGAAGGCGCTAGCTATTCAAGTCAGGATCGCTCTATCCATCAATCGGTGATGTCTCTGTGCTGCTGACTTGTCTCCATACAAGAGGATCCACTGGTGGCCTCACTATGGACTGGACTCTCACGTTATTAACCGTATCCACTCGGCATCCATTGCACCGGTCACCCAAGGGGACGGTCCCCACATATGTGGGGACCGTCCCCACATCTGTGGGGACTTCCAAGGTTTCTCGTTGTTCCCATTGGGTTCAGTTTTTTCTTGCCCTGATGTGGAATCAGAGCTGAGGAAGTCTTTGTGGCTTGTGCAGCCCTTTGAGACATTTGTGATTAAGGGCTATATAAGTAAACTTTGATTGATTGATTGCAGCTGATATCTGTGCTCTCTACGATGCTCTAGTATCGTAGCTGATACCTGTGCTCTCCATGATGCTCTAGTATAGTATTGTAGCTGATACCTGTGCTCTCTACGATGCTCTAGTATAGTATCATAGCTGATACCTGTGCTCTATACAATGCTCTTGTATAGTATCACAGCTAATAACTGTGCTCTCTACGATGCTCTATAGTATGACAGCTGATACATGTGTTCTCCACGATACAGTAGTATAGTATCGTAGCTGATACCTGTGTTCTCTACGATGCTCTAGTATTGTATTGCAGCGTATACCTGTGTTCTCTACGATGCTGTAGTATAGTATCGTAGCTGATACCTGTTCTCTCTAAGATGCGTTAGTATAGTATGACAGCTGATACATGTGCTCTCTACAATACTGTAGCATAATATCACGGCTGATACCTGTTCTCTCTAAGATGCGTTAGTATAGTATGACAGCTGATACATGTGCTCTCTACAATACTGTAGTATAATATCACAGCTGATACCTGTGCCTTGGAGAGCCACCATGGTGTCTCCTCTATGGCCTGAGCCATGTCTTGCAGATCTGTGTCAGCCATTTTGTCAATCATCTTACAGGTAACACCCTGAATGATGGAAGTCCTCCTGCAGCGACATAAATACAAAACGTCTTCCAGGACAAACCAATTGCGAACAATTAAACGCCCTGAGATGACATCGACTTGGATGAATGAGAACCTTCATAGGCACATAAATACAAAACATATGCAAACATTTATTCATGTGTAAGGTCAAGGTTTAAGACCTACAAGTGAATTAGCACAGCAGCTCTGTTAGATAAGACTGCACTATTATTAAAAAACGGTGTGCACTATCATTGAAAACATTATCATTGGAAAACACTATTAGTAGGCACTTTAATGGCCAATTTTTAGTGTGCACTATTATTAAAAATCATTATTAAAGTTTGCAAATTTATTGCAAAACACTATCGTTGTGTACGATCAATGTAGAACTACTAGTGTGCACTACTAATGCTTCACTATTAGTAGGGATGGGAATCGAAAACCGGTTCTTGTTCAGAACCGGTTCCCAGTGTATCAATTCTTTGGAATCGCTTGCTATTATCGATTCTTCCAGGTGGGGATGATGTCATTACGCAACGTGCGTAGTGACGTCAGATCGCAAAATGGCAATGCCCAGGCGTAACAAACACAAACAATTTACATGAAAATTTTGCAACGGTGCTACTTGTAATAATTATACGGCTGCTATTTCATCAAGAGGAAGACATACAATGCTGGAACATTAGGACACACAGCATGCAATCATTTTAAGGGAAAGTGCAATTTTTACCCGCTCCTATCTAATCCTAGCTGCAGTAACGCTAGCATGTCATCTAAATACAACAGATACTAACAAACACCTTTTATCATGTTAGCGCTATTATTTGTTAAATTGAAATGAATGCCTTCTCAGTTAGATGAGCATGATGACAGACAGATTCTGAGGCAGGCAGCTCCAGTTCACGCCTGCCGCTCATTCTCAAATAGTAGGGCCGGCCTCACTTGGGGGGCGCGGTGCGATGCCATGGGGGTTGCGTGTGACCTCGGAGAACATGCTTGTTTTGCCGCACCAGAATACGATGACGCGTACGTAGCACTTGGCTTCACTGTAACCACGGTGGGAGACGAGGAAAAAACGCTGTGTTGTTATCCTCCATGTTTAATAGGCTTACAATAAGATGCAGAGTTATAGTTGTAACAATTTTACAGACAAATTATACTATTTATAATCACTGTGGAGAGTGAGGGGTCGCAATATAATTTCTTCTTCCTAGGGTGGCGTAACAGAAAATAATTGAGAAGCACTGCTTTTTGTCATTAACTCTTATTAGACATTGTTTTCAAGATATATAATGTGTCTTTTCGTGTGTAAATGTGTGCTGGTATGACAAAGTCCATCCTTAGTTGTATTCATAGCAGTTTAATTTGTATTTATAATTTATTGTTCTATTTTATTTATATCAATCAATCAATCAATCAATCAATCACTCAATGTTTATTTATATAGCCCTAAATCACAAGTGTATACCTGTTCGTATTATGTGATGTGCTATAAGGTATTTCCACTATCTTGTGTACCGTATATGGAGTTCTATTTGTTAAACATATATTTTATTTCCGGAGGACACATGCTCTGGGGATAAAGTTCTGTAGACGGATGTCACCGAGCAGCGACTAAGTTTGTGGTCAAAAGTTTGCATTTTCGGTAGGTTGTTCAATTGTAGTCAGATAAAACCTGCACGTTTTCCTGCAACCTGTCTCTGTCTTTATATTATACAGGTGAAACTCAAATTAGAATATGGCGTAAAAGTCCATTCATGTCAGTAATTAACTTCAAATGTGAAACTAATCTGTGATATTAACTCATTACATGCAAAGAGAAATATGTTTTGATCATCATCATGGCTTACAGTTTCTGAAACCTTGCATTTTCTGAGATTTTTGACATATCTCACTTTGCATGTAATAGGTTAATATCACATGTTACTAAATGTTACATTCTTGTGTAATTTGCACATGATTAAATGAAAACCGATGGATGGATGGATGAGTTCTACTAAAGAATATTCATTTCTTATATTTATTTACAAATTTAAGTAAGTTACTTTTTTTCTTCTATGCTACGTATGGGACTCTTGAGACCCCACTGTAGGCTTTGTAAGGTCACGTTACCTCTAAATTAAACAACATTTAAGCTAATTCACCTTTTTTTCTCAGTTTTTTTCCAAATAAGAATCGATAAGAGGACTGTTATAAGGAACCAAATCGTTAAACAGAATCAAAAGCAGAATTGTAACCGAAAAATTCCCATCCCTAGATGGATCGTGTATTCAAAATAGCTGCTTTTAGCACAATTCAAGTCACTGCATGTCGCACGTCAGTGTTGTAATAATGCATATGCACGATTACATGAAAATAATATTTTATTGTACTTTTTTAGTTTCCTCATAGGTAGAGGAGCTTAAAGCTTGACTTAATGTCCAAATAAGTACGTCCACTTTGCTGTGACGACAAAACGTGACAACGTACAACACCACGTAAACAGAAGCATCCAAAACAGCGTGAAAGCTCACGCCAAAATGCATAAACTTTACCACGATCATCCAACATTTATAAGTCAGAAAAAGACACAATCATAAATCCCCTTAAAAATGTGCCAATGATAAGCTATTGTTGCCAAAATGTGTCCTTTCATTTTCCAGTGAAAAATAATTTGTTGTATTCTTACCAAAAGTGTGACGTATGCCTCTTGAAAAGCTTTGCAGCCAGAAAAGCGGCCTAAGGAAATGAAGCATGTTAAGCTTTAGAAATAATCATCATGATAGTAAAATACTTGGCCAGGATGTGTGTAGCGACCTGTGGGCGGTTTAGACTCTCCGCCTTTAATTGTAGAGAGGAAGTGATGTCTGCTTCCTGCAGAGTTTTCACAGACAAACTGCGCAGCAAAGAACCAGGCAGTCGGCCCACCAGCTCCAAAGGGCTCATCTTCTTCAGCAGCTTTTAAATCAGTTTAAAGGGATGAGAGCCATTATATCAAACACCACAACACGGAGTGGACTGAAATAGTTTTGATAATTTTTTTTAACAATATTTATTTTATTTCATCAGGGGTTATAATTTATTAATTATTAATACTAAAGTAATAATTTTCCAATAGTTCCAATACTTTTTTTTTTTAATGTATTTATTTTATTTTATAACATTTATTTGTTAACTTATTCATTTATTAGTGGTAGTCGTAGTAGTAGTAAATAATAGTTCCGTTATTATTTATTTATTTCTCAAATGTTTTTAGTAGTAGTAGTAGTAGTAATATTTTCATTAAATGATGACTATAATACTTTTTAAATTGTTTTAATAGTTACTTTTTTACGCAATTTTTTTATTTGATTTTATTAGATGTGTTTATTTATTTTAGTAGTGGTAGGAATAGTAGTAGTAAATAATAGTTGATTTTGCATTTGTTTAAGTTATTTGTTTGTTTTAGTAGCAGTTTTCCAATTGTTTCAAGACTTTTTTGCATTTTTATTTTTTATTTATTTAACTAACTTTATTGAATGTATTTATATAGTAAAATCAGTAATACTAGTTCCAATATTATTTATTTTAATGGCAATAGATTATAGTTCTAATACTATTTATTTATTTAATTAATCTTCAGTAATATTAATTCATTAATATCAAACAGTTCAAATACTTTTTTTACATTAATTTTTTTTAAATTATTTCTTTATTTATAATGAAGTAGTAACTTTCCAACAGTTCCATAGTTTTTTGTACATTTGTTTTAACTAAACTATTTAATTTTATTAAATGTAATTATTTTAGTAGTAATAATAGTAGTATATACTAATAGTTAATACTATTTTTTATTTTGAGTAGTTATTTATTAGTAAAGTAATAATTCCAATACTTTTTTCTTTACATTCATTTTAAAATATTTTATTTCAATTTATTTTATCAACTGTATATATTTATCAATTTATTTTAGTAGTAGTAATAGTAGTAAATAACACTCGTTCCGATACTAACCCCCTGCAACATAGCCTTCCTCTGAGCCCTCCTCATCCTCTCTGAGACGCTCCTCAGAGTCTCCACGTCTTTCAGCATCTCCAACGTCTTCACACGCCGCAGCACACAGCTCGGCACTCCTTTTATGACTTGACCAAGTTGGAGCAGCTGCTGACTGGAAACCTCCTGACACTTTTACACACAGCAGGAAAACGCTTGAGAAAAATCACAGTCAATCCCTGCGTTATCTGCAGCTTTTGTGAGCTTTAATAGTGTTCTTCGAGGCAACGTTATTCCTGAATGCAGTCTTTTGCAGGAAGTATTGCGATAAAAGCTACAAAAAGCTAAAGAAATGGAAAAATGTGCAGCTTATGTTTTGCATGTGGTGAATGTTTATATTCCTCTTGGAGAAAGTGAACCACCAGATTTAAGTAAATAGTAGCATTTCAGTTTGGGCACATAATAACATAGGGCCCTTTAGTACTGACATTGGTGTGTGGATTGGATTAATTCTCGTGGAAGAAAAGGCAATAAAATTGAACCTTGCAAAGGTGATGGCCCTATCTGTGAAAAGAGACTTGTTTGGCGTAAAGAGGCACTTCCACACAAACATCCCCTTTATGGCCAGGATGCACTCTCCCGATTTAGCACACACACACAGACAGGAGGTAAGAATATAAAACTGATGGTTTGGCTTCTCCAAGTTAGGAGTGCCTCATTTTTTACTTGACCTCCTCCAGGAACAGCAGTCCTGTATAATCACGCTTGCTTGTAATAAAGCAACTTTTGGTTCAGTACAGCATCTGTAACGTCTCTTTTGATCCAGCCCCACTGCGGTGTCATCCTTTTGTCCCGACGAGGATGACAAGACCAGAAATACACATCACTAACCTTAGCTGAAGATTCAAGTTCAAGATGAACAGAGCTCTTGTCTCGGTTCATATTTTAGACCATGTATTGCAATTAAAAGACAACATTACGAAAAAAATATGGCCTGATTTACTAAAGGTTTACTTGTATAAAAACATGCAAACCTGATAGCACGGGCAAAGCTCAACTACTAAACTTGTGCGCAGAGGATTGCGTCTCTTAAGAGAGCAGAATAAGGAGGGCAATCCATTTAGCGAGTCTGTTTTTATTAATATATAGAATATATGCTGATTCATCAGAAAACCACAACACTGGGGTAAAAAATGCAAAAATTATTATTTAGCCCGCGCAGTGCCATCTATCAAGACTAAAACTGTTCTGCGGCCACTGTTTTTTGCCTTTTGCCCGTCGAGAAAAGTGCAAAAAATAGCTGTGAGAAGAGGCGAATGGGCTGCAGCTCCATGTATGTAATCAATGTATATGGACTGTCAAAAATAAAAATATTAGACATATTGTCTATCCAGCAATATCATTTAAAAATGTCTCTGGATGACTTAAGGGGCTTATTAAAACAAACTGAATTGATATGTTTTCGTGTCTGCTGGTGTTTTTTTAATGTTTGTTTTGTCACAGAAAAAAAAAATTTCTACATAAAAAAAAAAGCATAATATAAAGTATATATATATACATTAAATATATAAATATATATATAAATGTGCAGCTCATATATATATAAATGTGCAGCTCAAACTGCACAAATAATGTATAAAGCCAAAATCAATAAACTCCCAGGAAGCATTCAAAAATTGTTCAGCACACGAGAAGGTGAGTTACAATTTAAGGGAGAATTTTAATTTCAAAATGCTTAGTTAAACAATGACCATTAAAAGTTTTTGTATTTCAATTTGTGGAGTGAAACTA
Source organism: Entelurus aequoreus (assembly GCF_033978785.1). Taxonomy (NCBI): domain Eukaryota; kingdom Metazoa; phylum Chordata; class Actinopteri; order Syngnathiformes; family Syngnathidae; genus Entelurus; species Entelurus aequoreus. The sequence goes on along the minus strand of NC_084750.1, from coordinate 30,682,054 downwards.
TGGAATGGTTTGAATGTGGAGTTAAAGCAATGTCCAAACATAAACCAGTTTAAAAAGAAGCACAGGCACATGGTATTCCAGAGGTACAAATATGAAGAATGGCTTTGATATTGGGTTGTTTGTGTTACAGAAGAGCGTGGGGCTGCCCATTGAGGCAGTGGTGCTGCTGCTGTGGCATGATGCCATTTCCATGATCACTAGTGGTAATGGTGTGGCTATGTATGTGTGTAGTGTGCATATGTATTATAATTTATGTATATACAAGTTCATTAAGATTGTACAACAGGTAGTTCTAGCTCAGAGTAATTTATGGTTTAAAGAAAAGGGGTGGGATTAATTAAGTGTAAACTTATTCTCACTCCTTTTCAAATATGTAAAAAAATAAATAAATAAAAAAGTCCATTGCTCATTTTGTTTATTTTTTTCGTTTTTATTCTCCGTTGTTTTCATTTTGTTTAAATGGCTGTTAAGGCACTGTATTGGATAAGGCTTGCTCTTGTTTTTTTTGCATATTTGAAAAAAATATATATCAAATCAAATAAATACAAAAAATAAAAAACTGCTGTTGTGGGGTTCAACTTCTTAGATTTGTCTGTTCATAGTGCCTGACTTGAAGTTAGCTTTCTTGAGATTGTACTTGTTCATGTACTATGACATTAGTCTACGGAATTTTGTGTAGATCTATTAAACCGGTATTTGGGGTTAATTTTTTCCCCCTAATATGTGTTGCGTGAGGTCGCCTAAGCCTGACTTCCTGTTCATTTTTGGGCATGAGTACTGGTTACGACTGGGAAATAAAACAATATAAATATATATCGTGATAGACACGTAATCGATATCAATTAAAAATGTTCGATAATTTATTTTCTTCTTTGTCAGGAGAAAACAGAATCTGCAAAGCAAGGTTGGTTGCATGAACAAAGACACTCGCTCTCTGGTAGCCGAGCAACGCAGGAAGTGATCATTGATCAGTAGGAGTGACACGCTAACAGCCAGTCTGGTAACAGTATCAACTATAATTTTGGTTGCGCCATCTTATTGTCTCCCAGTTAATTTTTTGCATGGAGTAAGAAGAGAAAGTAAAAATGAATGCTGCAGAGAGATAAAAACGGGAAAAGCATGACAGTATGGCAGTTTTAAAAATGTTTTAAAACGGACTGTAGTCAGACCAATGTGGTCTGTAAACGATGCAATGTGCTCGTCCCCATCAAGACCGGTAATATTACACTAGTACTTTAGCTCATACTTGCCAACCCTCCCGAATTTTCCGGGGGACTCCCGAATTTCAGTGCCTCTCCCGAAAATCTCCCGGGACAACCATTCTCCCGAAAATCTCCCGATTTCCAGCCGGATAACTATATTGGGGGCGTGCCTTAAAGGCAATGCCTTTAGCGTCCTCTCTCACCTGAAAAGGAGACCATTATACATGTCTCCGTTATCCATAGGTTTATCTACAACCCATAAAATAGGCAGGCACGGAGCTATTTCTCAGAGTGTGTTTATTCCAGCCGGCATGTTAATACACTGACACACAACATCCGGATTCCCATCATGCATTGCTTCAAAACTACGGCAAGTTGTAATATCCAAAATTCCCAGCCGGACAAACAATATTGGGGCGTGCCTTAAAGGCACTGCCTTTAGCGTCCTCTCACCTGAATAGGAGACTATTATATATGTCTCCTTTATCCATAGGTTTATCTATGACCCATAACATGGTGGCCGAATGGATATAGTCACTCATGAATGGTCAGAGAAGCACAAGGGGGCGGCAACGCAGTATTATGGGCCACCTTGCAAGCAACATTCCGTTCTCATTTGCGGATGTTTTCAACAAATCTGTGAAGGATATGTTCCCGGATTCAGAGATCGCTCGACAGTACTCAAATGGCAGAACAAAAGCTACTCAAATAGTGAAAGGTAAGTGTTATTTTTTTTATAAGTAACCAGCAAGTACAGTACAGTTAGTAGAACAACTGTGTTTTCATTACTGTACTGTATATATAAGAAATACTTTAATTTCAGTGAATTCTAGCTATAAATATACCCCCCCTACACTGTCATGGCATCATGACAGTGTATGGCAGTGTTGGGTATAGTGTGGGATAGGGTGTGTAATGTGGTGTTGGGCCTGACTGTATTTCCCATGCTGGCAATGTCTGTGGCCCACAAAGTCCAATATTGTTGACTGACCCAATTGACTGGTAAGATGGCTGACCAAGAGACTCGTAAGTCAGTGTCCTGGGTGGTCTCCTGTCTCGCACTGGTCTCCTGACTGAACCACACTGAGGGGAAGAAGGACTGTCCTGGTTGGTGTCATACCTGGCTTGGCAATGTTCATTTTCAGCATTCTGTTCATATTCGTGTTCACTGGATTGTTCTTGCTCCATCAGTTCAGGTTCCTCTGCTGTGAAGCTAGGAGGCTGTCCGTGCTCTCCTGCTTGTGTGGTCAGCCTTGCTTGTTCATGTAAGGATGGAGAAGTAACATGGTTTCTTTGAGGCACATGGGCGGTTGTTATATTTGACCTTTGTGACTCGGCTGGCCTTGATACTCTGAGCCAGTACTGTGGTCTTGGGCCATCTTCATCAGAGTCAGATGAAGCACTGCTTTGGAATGTCTCTCTCTCTGCATTCCTTTCAACCTGACTCCTATTCCTTTGTCTCTCTTTAGTCGGTGCTTGGTTCTTTGACTGTTCAGCCACACTCACAGGTAAGTCATTTACAAGGTGGAGGAGATTCCTATGTAGAGTACGGACTTTGCCACCACCTGTCTCTGGAGACACTTTGTAAACAGGGCTGTCATTTATTTGTTCCTTAACAATGTTTACCGTTTGTTCCCAGTAGGACCTGAGCTTTCCTGGGCCTCCTCTCTCACTCATGTTGCGAACTAAAACCCTGTCACCAGGCTGTAGAACAATCCCCTTCACATGAAGGTCATATCGTCTCTTGCCTCGTGCACTGGACTGCTGACTGTTCTCAGATGCAATGCGGTAGGCCTCTTTCATTCTCACAGCCCATTTGTCGGCGTACCCTTGGGGTGTTTCACCCTCCTCTTCAGAGGACAGACCAAAGAGCAGATCAACAGGGAGGCGGGAGTGGCGCCCAAACATGAGGTAGTGGGGTGAGAAACCTGTGGCCTCGTGTCTAGTGCAGTTGTATGCGTGCACCACCTGTGGTAAATGATCCTTCCAGTTGCTCTTCTTCTCCTCTTGCAGTGTTCTCAACATCTGAAGCAACGTCCGATTGAATCTCTCGGCAGGGTTTCCCTGGGGATGGTACGGGGTTGTCCTGGAGTGTCCCACCCCAGACAGTTGCTGAAGGGTCTTAAACAGGGAGTTCTCGAACTCTCTGCCTTGATCATGGTGCAATTTGGATAAAAAACCAAACCAAGGGATGAAGTCATTAAATATTTTCTCTGCAGCTGTTCTGCCTGACTTGTTTCGTGTTGGATATGCTTGGGCAAATCTGGTGAAGTGGTCTATGACTACTAAGATGTATTCGTATCCACCCTTGCTTTGCTCCAAGTGCATGTAATCGATAGACACAAGCTCAAGAGGTGCACTGGTCGTGATACTGCCCATTGGTGCTCTATCATGGACCACAGGTTTCTTTTTCTTGATACAGGGGCACTGTTTTGTGACATAAACCTCAATGTCCTTTTTCATGAAGGGCCAATAGAAACAATCTCTTGCCAGCCCAATGACTCTCTCTGATCCTAGATGAGCCATGTCATCATGGAGATGCTTCAATACAAGGGGCCGATATTCAGAAGGTAGGACAAGCTGCTGTCGTCCTCCTGCACTCCTGTACAGAAGGTCACATTCCATATACAGTTTACCCCACTCATGCATGAGTCTTTTCACAGGGCCACCTGCTTTCTTCCTGTCCTCATTTGTCAGTGCTGTCTTTGTCTGTTTCAGCTTGATTATCTCACTGATGGCTGCATCCTGCCTCTGAGATCTGATTAGTTCACTTTGGCTTATGGTCGGTACTGGGGACTTAACTTGAGACTCTGAACTTTGGGCCAGGTTAAGAGAAGCAACATAGGCGATGTCATACCTTTTTGCAGCCTCACTTCCTTCCCAAGTAGCACGTATTGCATCTCTGTCGAGCTCTTCAGTACACTCCTCAACATAACTGTTTATGTCCAGTGGGAGACGAGACAGTGTGTCAGCATCCACATTGACTTTTCCTGGCCTATACTTTAGGTTGAATCTGAAGTCAGCAAGCTCTCCAACCCATCTGTAGCCTGTGGCGTTCAGCTTTGCAGTACTCATCACGTATGTTAGTGGATTATTGTCTGTATACACTGTGAAGGATGGGGCTTAAAACAGATAATCCCTGAATTTTTGACATACCGCCCACTTTAAGGCTAAGAACTCCAGCTTTCCAGAGTGAAAGTTATAGTTCTTTTCAGCGGGGTTCAATGTCCTTGAACCATATGCGATGACTTTCAGCTTTCCACTCTGTCGCTGGCACAAGGCTGCACAGAGTCCCTGCTGACAGGCATCTGTGTGTAGCGTAAAGGGCAGTTCAAAGTCAGGGTACGCTAGTGTAGGTGGGTGTGACAGGACGTTAATGAGCTGCTCGAGTATGGTCTGGTGACAATCAGTCCACTGTATGGGGGTCTTTGAAGGCAACTGTACTCCTTTACCTTTCTTTATCTTCCCCTGTGTTGCATCAGGATTTCCTTTCACTTGTAGCAGCCCATATATTGGCTTAGCGATGCGGGAGAAATCTTGAATGTACATCCTATGGTAACTCAGAAAACCTAACAGTTTACGGACATCCCCCACTGTAGTGGGTCTTTTCTCCCTCAGTGTCATTACAGCCTCAATGTCTTTTGGGTCTATTCTCACCCCATTAGCTGACACTAACCTCCCCACATACCTGACCTCTGGCTTGAACAACTCACATTTTGTGGGTCGCAGCTTGACTCCATGACGTTGCAGGGCTCTCAGGACATGACGCACTGCATCGACATGATCAGCAAAGGACTTGGAGTAGCAGAGGATGTCGTCAAGGTAAGGAATACAGCAGTCATCACGCAAGGCGACAAGCCTCTCCTCCATGCTGCGTTGGAAAGCAGCAGGGGCATTGCTGAGACCAAACTGTATTCTCACCCACTCATATAGACCCCAAGGCGATATGAAGGCTGTCATGTGGCGGGATCCTTCAGCTATGTAGCCCTGATGATAGGCTTTGCCTTGGTCAAGAATGGTGAACCAGCTGTGGCCGCCCAGGGTGTCCAAGAGATCCTGGATGCGAGGCAGTGGCTGGCGATCTGGCACTGTTTTCTGGTTCAACTGCCTGTAATCAATACACAGTCTTAGAGATCCATCACGTTTTCTGACACAGACAACAGGTGCTGCAAAGGGTGATTTTGACTTGACAATCCAGCCTTTTGCAAGCAGCTCTTGGATGTACTGTTTGACCTCTTGATAGAGTGGTTTGGGAATGAATGAATATGTTTTTTGGACTGGAATGTCATCTTTCAGACTGATGGTCATATGGAGGCTTGGGATGTCCCCAATGTCACCATCATTGCGAGCAAAAGCTCCTGATTCCTCCATCAACATTTGTTTCACCTCCTCTTGTTGATCATCTATCAGATGACTGACATCCACTGGTGGGTGCCACAGGTCTGCAGTGGGTGGGACCTGATTAGAATTGGGGGGAGGTGAGGAGTCAACAGTGTTAACATGAATACTCTTATGGTCACTGTGGGGACTGTCTGTCTCTATGACTTTGTCAATGGGCTCAATGCTGCCTAGGACTGTGAAGCTTGGCAAGGTCACATCCATTTGGGAGTGGTTTGACACTGGCACTTTAATGAAACACCTGTCTGTCTGGTGAATCTCCATTAAGCCTGCTCCAATGCTCAATGACTCCAGCTGTACACTGTCAAGGTTGGGTTCAAACAACACAAATGACTCTGAGGGGTTAATATTGGCTGGAACCCTGCACTTAACGTGAACTACCTGACCTGAACAAATTGTGACCTCTTTGAAACCCACTTTTACAGCAGCATGTTCCTCTTTTGGGGAGTTCTGAGTCCGAATAAAACTCACTATGGCTCCAGCACTAACATCATCAATCTCCATGGCACCCGCAAGGAGGTTAGACAGAATGGACATGAGTTTAGGCCGGCCTTCATTACTCTTAATGAGTTCTTGGATTACATTAAAACCAACTAATGGTCTGTCTAGTTTCAGGCAACTCACTAGGAAGGGTACACGGATGGATAAGTCTGGATCATCATTGCCTTGCAGGTTTACCACCACTTCAACCCATCCGTCGTAAGGCACTTCATCACCCGTGACTGCCGAAACATTCAGCTCATTGTCCAGTAGCTCACAGAGAGGTCGAATATCTTGGCTAGGCAGATACTTGTTCTTCCACGTGCGGTCAATTAGGCTCACATTGGCTCCTGTGTCCAGCAGGACAGTGACAGCGTAGCCACCCATACTACATTTCAGCAGGAATTTGCGGCCAATGAGTGGGGCTACTAGCTTGCATGGCTGTGATGTATTGTGAGATTGTATTGTGTTGGCATCACTGATCTTAGCTGGCTTTTGTTTTGGGCCTGTTTGGGGTTGGGACAGGGGTGCAGGAGCGGTCAAAAGTTGTCCCTCTGTCTTGACCGCACTCCGTTTCCCGACGGTTTCTGTTTCTTCAAGCACCCAACTGCACGATGGCCTTCTTCTCCGCATGCGAAGCAGTGGTTGCAATTTAGATTGGACTGGGTGACACATTGTGTGCAGCCATAGGGTCTCTGTGTCTTTCTCTCAGTTCTGGGCTTTTCAGGGTCACCGTAAGAGGTTGGTGCACAGCGCTGATCTGGTGCATGAGCCTGTGTGACCAGCTGTTTCAGGGTCTCCATTGCTTGGGTCAATGCTTCAACCTGGGAGCTAAGTCTCTGTATTGTGTCATCTTTATTGACAGTGTTGACTTTTACCTCACTCTTAACTTTCTCCTCAGGTTCAGCCTGGGTGCTATGGGCCTGACTTACTTTACGGGCAGAGCTGCGACCAAATCTGCGCTTTCTCTCACTTTCCTCTGTGGTGGTCTTTATCACCTGTCGCAGCAAAGCTTCATCAGATACTGTTGGGTCAGCAAGGAGAGGCTTGAGCTCACGCCTGACATCATCGTACTTCTCTCCTATTCCCTGACATATTGTGTTCAAGAATATGCACTGTATTGTGGAGGTATCATATTTAACTACTGAGCTTGTTTGTTTAGTAGTGAACATAATCTTTTGTTTGAGGCCAATCATTCTATACAAGAATTGCTGTCGTGTCTCATTTTCATGTTGCCTGGCACACATCAAGTCCTGAAAGAGCTCTGTGCATCCCTTTTCACCTTGGTGTGACTGGAGGAAGCTTTTGAGTTCTGTGACAGTCAGTTCGTCTTTGTTTGTCAACATATCTCTGAAATTGCCAGGTTTGATTGTACGGAGCACCCCTCTAATGACCTCACCCTCAGTGTGTTTCTCTCTGAGACCTTCATCTATTTGTTTGCATAAGCTGTTGTAGCTTAGATCAGATGTAGTTTCACTTATTTGGCCCCCGTGTATCCTGAACTCTTTTCGCTGGAGATAAGCAAGATCTTGTAGGGAGACCAACCTATCTGGAGTTTGGTGTGGTGTGGGTTCGATATCACTATGGTGACGTGGCTGGCTGCCACCTTGTGCTGGGGTTCTTTGAGTCATTAGGAGGTCATTTGCATCATGGTTGTTCAGGTGTGGGTCAGTTGCGGTTGTCAGGCCAGAAGATGTGGTGGGAGTCACACATTCCTGTAACTTCCTGCCTAGTTCTTCATACATGGCTTGTAGTTGCTTCATATCTGGTGTGGTTGTGTGGGTGTGTGTACTGGGGTTAGTGTGTGGATATGTAGTATCACCTGACTGTGTGTGTGGTGCATTTGAACAAGATGGCTCATCATTTGAAACAAAAACAGGTAATTCAAAACAATCACGTTTTTTGATAACCTTCAATATTACATCATTCAATATCATCAAACGACCAATACCCTCATCATTAGAATTAAACAGATCATCAGATTGCATAAAGGAAAGGATATGGTCGATGCAGCTTTCTTCATCGGTTGAGCTCAGCTCGTCTGTGCCTGGATGATCAATTCCGATGGACATCGCAACCTCATAGGCTTCGGTGCCTGAGAGATGGTATAGTTGCTTTTTGATGCTCCATAAGAGTTCTTTGCGTCCTTCAGACATGGCCTTAGCTGCAGTGATGACACCTTGCTCCTGTCGTCACTCTGCAGCCACTTCACTTCGCCTCTGTAGTCGCACTGAGTCACTGTAGTTGCACTGCAGTCTCTCTAGTCGCATTGCAGTCTCTATAGTCGCACTGCAGTTGCTGTAGTTTTTTTGGCTCTATGGTCGCACGTCACCTCTGTACTGAAGTCGCACTGCAGTCACGCCACCTCTGCACTGTAGTTGTCCTGCCGTCGCGTCACCTCTTCTCTGTAGCCGCACTGTAGACACACCACCTCTGCTCTGTAGCCGCACCGCAGACACGTCACCTCACTTCAGTAACGTGCAGTCACTCTGGTCTTCTGGTTCATATATATCACTGGACCAGCAATCGTCAAACCATCAATGGCGTTGCCGATCCCGGACGAGCCCCCAAATATCTGTTGCAGGTCCCAGGTAGCCAGGACAAGCAGTCAGATAATAATGTCCTGTTATACAGGAGGAACAATCACACAGAACGTTTCAGATGTTTACAGACTGGTCGCTCTCATCAGAATGACGAGACACTTCCGGTCTGCAGGTGATATCATTCAATTGGGAAGAAACGCCCTACTGCCCCCTACTGACCAATGTGAATAGTGATAAATGTGGAATGACAGCTCCAAAAACGAATTCAAACCATAAAATAAAATAAATAAATCACCACAAAAATGTGACACATTATGGGTGGGTCACACGGACACATGCCTTCTCTATCTGACCGACCACATCAAACATGAAGTGGACGTGGGCAAATACTGCGGCATGGTCATGCTGGACCTTCAGAAGGCCTTTGACACCGTTAACCACGCTATACTGTTGGATAAGCTCAGAGCAATCGGATTTAACAAAACCTCATGGAGCTGGATGCAATCTTACTTGGAGGGGAGGGAGCAGGTGGTAGAGGTGAACGGCACCGTGTGCCCCCCCTCTCGGTGAGCTGTGGAGTCCCCCAAGGCAGTATATTGGGACCTTTACTGTTCCTAATATACATAAACGACTTGTCATCGGCATGCGACTGTGAATTGTTTTTGTTTGCGGATGACTCTGCCCTGCTGGTATCCGATAAGGACAAGTCACAGGTGGAGAAAATCCTCAGTGCTGAGCTCTGTAGAACTTGCACCTGGCTCGCTGACAACAAGCTATCCATACACTTGGGTAAAACGGAATCCATCCTGTTTGGGTCCCACATCAACCTTAAGAAAGTCAATGACTTCACTATAAAAGTGGGTGACATTGTTATCACCAGGAAAGATGAGGTCACCTACCTAGGTTCCATTCTAGAGGCTAACCTTTCCTGTGATAAAATGGCAACCAAGGTAATCAAAAAGGTTAACCAACGAACAAGATTTCTCTACAGAATCTCCTCTCTGGTCAACAAAAGCACCATGAGGATTCTGGCGGGTACTCTCGTTCAACCCTTTTTCGATTACGCATGCACCTCCTGGTACCCTAGCACCTCCAAAACCCCCAAATCTAAATTCCAAACATCTCAGAACAAGCTAGTCAAGTTACTTCTAGACCTCCACCCCAGATCCCACCTCACTCCTACCCACTTCTCCAAAGTGGGCTGGCTCAAGGTGGAGGACAGGGTTAAACAACTTGCACTGAGCCTAGTCTATAAAATCCACTACACCTCCCTGATACCGAAGTACATGTCAAACTACTTCCTTAACGTAAATGACCGCCATAACCACAACACTAGGGGGAGCTTCACTAACCACGTTAAACCCAGATTCCAAACTAACAAAGGTCTTAAATCATTCTCTTTCTATGCCACATCAATGTGGAATGCGCTCCCAACAGGTATAAAAGAAAGGGCATCTCTATCCTCCTTCAAAACCGCAATAAAAGTTCACCTCCAGGCAGCTACAACCCTTAACTAACATCCTCCCCGGATTGCTAATAATCAAATGCTAATAATCAAATGTAAACAATCAAATGCAGATACTTTTTCTTATGCCTTCTGATCTCTCTCTCTCTCTCTCTCTCTCTCTCTCTCTCTCTCTCTCTCTCTCTCTCTCTCTCTCTCTCTCTCTCTGTCCACTACTTGCTGTCCATATCCTACCCCCCCCTCCACACACCTGATTGTAAATAATGTAAATAATTCAATGTGATTATCTTGTGTGATGACTGTATTATGATGATAGTATATATGATAGTATATATCTGTATCATGAATCAATTTAAGTGGACCCCGACTTAAACAAGTTGAAAAACGTATTCGGGTGTTACTGTTTAGTGGTCAATTGTACGGAATATGTACTTCAATGTGCAACCTACTAATAAAAGTCTCAATCAATCAATCAGTCCGTCGAATCCCCTCAACAGTGTACAAAAGGGTCTATTTTTCGGCACATTTTACATTCAATAAACCTGCTTCAGCAATTAAAACATACCTTACGTGGTACTGTCAAAATTAAAGGAATTGTATAAAACAAATGAAACATGAACAAATTAAGAAATATTTGTAGCACCCATTTGACGCCGTATAAGCCAGTGGTACCGCTCACAGTCGGTAGTTGGTCGTAGTTGGTTGAAATGGCAAACCATTTCACCGCCGGGATAGCTTTGGTGTCGGCCAACTTCGTCTCTCAAGATGTAGTTTCTCTTAAGTATCCTTCTTGAAAATGGCTTTGCAAATATATATCTGCCACCTAATCAACATTTTGCTCTCCTTCTTTGTGAGTACCGGTGAGTTTTTTGTGGATTTCTATGGCTCGTATGGCTCCGGTGCCACTTCCTGTTTTCGCAACTTATGATTGGATTCTCCCTTGGGACTCCCAAGTGAGTATCCAATCACAGCGTAAGGCCAGCTAGAAGGCCTTACTGACAACAATTCGTGATCTGATTGGCTATGGCAATTATCTATCAACTCTATGTGCCCCTTCGCCTACTGCATTGTTGATTCTGAAGGCCCAGGGCAGATTTTGTACAGCATGGCAACATAAGCTAGCTGAATTCTGATTGGATACAAATTCTAACCTACAAACAGCACTGGAAATACTTTTAGATATTTAGGGAAAGTAAATAAAACATTGCTTTTATCTTTAATTATGATCATGATTCCTGGTTATGTTAGGCCAGCAGAGACGGCCCACCTCTGCATTAGAAATAAAAATGTTTACAATTTCATATATTTTTCTCCTGATTATTATTTTTTAAAAGGTCATAAAAATTATAGACAATTATCCATCGTGATACAGCCGTATCGCCTGGCACGAGCCTACCTACCAAATTCCGTGTGTTCTCATTTTTCTTCTACATTTTCAGAGAGGACAATTTTGGAGGGCTAACGTGGTGACCCTTAAAGCACGTCCTTAAATCCTCATAACCAATACCAATTTACAGAAGCCTCACCTCGTCATCGCCCAGCAGTTTCTTGACGAGAGTTCGTTGCTGCGTCATCCTCCACTGGACGCCAGGCGGCAGGTCTTTGATCACCTGTTTGAGGTCAGCGCTCGCGATGCTGTCCAGTTGTGTGGGAGACAGCAAGCTAACACTGCTGCCAAGCAAGTGCAGAACCTCATAAGTGGTCCAGTTGGAGTTGGACAAGGCCTTCCTCAGAAGGAGCATCTTCAGCTGCAGTCCAAGTGAGATGATTAAGAAATTAAGAAATAATCATCGCCGTCAACAAATGTAGATTTAAGAGATACCATTGTAGCCTTTGGGTTTTTGCACTCAGAAAACTGAGCCAGGAGTTGCCTGCTGAGTTCAGGGGTCAAGTCGGGTGCGTTGTCATAGTAACACGTCAATGGGCCTAGCCTGTGGTGATACCAAGACAATAAATAACAGAAAATGCAGAAATGCTTCAATATGATAATAAGCATTCCCTTTCAAATGCTGTAGATTACCAAGTGTACTGTGCATGTGTTGCAGCTAGGGGTGTAACGGTACACCAACATTTCGGTTCGGTACGTACCTCGGTTTAGAGGTCACGGTTCGGTTCATTTTCGGTACAGTAAGAAAACAACAAAATCTACATTTTTTGGTTATTTATTTACCAAATTTGTAAACAATGGCTTTATCCTTTTAACATTGGGAACACTATAATAATTCTGCCCACGTTAATCAACATTAAACTGCCTCAAGTTGTTGCTCAGATTAAATAAAATGACACAACTTTTCTTCTACATATAAAAAGTGCAACATTAAACAGTTTCAAGTCAACTCATCATGCTTAATTTATTACAGCATTTGGGAAGCCCGTAGTTGATTTTTATTATGTAAATGTTATATTTTTTTATCAACATGTGATAGCAGGGACCATGCCATTCAAAACTAGGATGCTCCATTACTAAGGATTAATGTAACTATAGCTGAAAAAATAGTACAATAGCAATAGGAGAGACTATTCATCCCTGAACACCATGGAGTTCATGTAGGCTTAATGATGCAGTTACATTATTATATCAACTATCAGAGACAGAAACTCTTCATTTAACATAATGTCCTTTTTTGCTGCTTCAACACAGCTCAATCAACACAGAAAAAGGTAAAGTGAAATAACAGACAAACAGGGTTTTGCTGTCCGTAACACACACACACACGCACACCCACACACACACACACACACACACACACACACACACACACACACACACACACACACACACACACACACACACACACACACACACACACACACACACGCACACACAAGCTGCCGTTTGTTTCTAAAACGTCAACGGGCTCATAGTGATGTTACTATGAACAGTTAACAAGATGGCGGCGCATTGCTATGCAGCGGCTTGCTAACGCTCTTGGGAGTATAGAGCGATTTGGCAAAAAACACCCGTCATTTCTGTCAATTTCATGGCTGGCTCAAAGCGTGAACACTCTGTGATCACAAACGACCGACAGACAATTCTGGATGTGGATGGATCGGGTCATTATAGACTGAAAGATGCATGTACGGTGGACCTCCTCGCTAGCATGGGAATACTTCATGGGCTACATCGAGCGGCCTTTGTAGCAGCGGAGTCAAGTGCTAGCGGTGACCGCCAATGGAGACGTCGTAAGCGGTGTGAGCGGAAGCAGAAACGGGGATGCCGAGCGGGGCTAACAACAAAGGGAAAAGCTAACCAAAGAAGCGTGGAGTCTCCGGGTAAGAAGCCATTTAAACTAGAACTAGCCGGCGCCAGGCTGGATAATTCCTGCACACATAGCAATTCTCTTAGAATAAAACACAACTCACATAATGTTTTTTCTTTTGTGACCGTGTCAGAGGCAGACATGCAATCTACTGAGGTGGCTAACTATGATGCGTTCAGTTTATCGCAACATCTAGCAAACAATCGGACAATTCCCGTCGTATCAATTCCTAGATATGGTCGAAACTATTTAAAGTGCACTACGCATAATAAACGCAACATTATTAATATTTCTACTTCGGATATTTTCAACAAACAATCCTCAAAACAGCCCACTACCTATAATATGGGCTTTTTAAACATAAGATCATTATCTTCCAAAACGTTATTAGTTAATGAAGTCATTAGAGACAACAAACTTGACGTCGTTGGTCTCGCCGAGACCTGGCTCAAACCAGACGATTTTTTTGCGCTAAATGAGGCATCTCCTCCTAACTATACCAATACACATGTTGCCCGACCTCTTAAAAGGGGAGGGGGTGTCGCACTAATATACAATGAAAACTATAATTTTACACCTAACCTAAATAATAAATATAACTCGTTTGAGGTGCTCACTTTGAGGTTTGTCACACCGCTGCCTCTCCACCTGGCTGTTATCTACCGCCCCCCTGGGCGGGCCCTATTCGGACTTCATCAGTGAATTCTCAGAGTTTGTTGCTGATCTAGTGACGCACGCCGACAATATAATCATAATGGGGGACTTTAATATCCATATGAATACCCCATCGGACCCTCCATGCGTGGCGCTCCAGACTATAATTGATAGCTGTGGTCTTACACAAATTATAAATGAACCCACGCATCGCAACGGTAATACGATAGATCTAGTGCTTGTCAGGGGTGTCACCACCTCTAAAGTTACGATACTCCCGTACACTAAAGTAATGTCCGATCATTACCTTATAAAATTCGAAGTTCTGACTCATTGTCAACAAACTAATAATAATAATAATAACTACTATAGCAGCCGCAACATTAATGCTGCCACAACGACGACTCTTACTGACCTACTGCCTTCGGTAATGGCACCATTCCCAAATTATGTGGGCTCTATGGATAACCTCACTAACAACTTTAACGACGCCCTGCGCGACACCATTGATAGTGTAGCACCGCTAAAGCTAAAAAGGGCCCCTAAAAGGCGTACCCCATGGTTTACAGAAGAAACTAAAGCCTAGAAATGATCATGTAGAAAGCTGGAACCCAAATGGCGTGCGACTAAACTTGAGGTTTTCCATCAAGCATGGTGTGATAGTTTAATAACTTATAAATGCATGCTTACCTCAGCTAAAGCTAAATGTTACTCAAATCTCATCCACCTCAACAAAAATAATCCTAAATTTTTGTTTAGTACAGTAGCATCGCTAACCCAACAAGGGACTCCTCCCAGTAGCTCCACCCACTCAGCAGATGACTTTATGAATTTCTTTAATACGAAAATTGAAGTCATTAGAAAAGAGATTAAAGACAATGCATCTCAGCTACAACTGGGTTCTATTAACACAAATACGACTGTATATACGACGGATACCGCCCTCCAAAATAGTGTCTCTCTCTTTGATGAAATAACATTGGAGGAATTGTCAAAATGTGTAAATGGGACAAAACAAACAACATGTTTACTTGACCCAATTCCTGGGAAACTTATCAAGGAGCTTTTTGTATTATTAGGTCCATCAGTGTTAAATATTATAAACTTATCACTTTCCTCTGGCACTGTTCCCCTAGCATTCAAAAAAGCGGTTATTCATCCTCTACTCAAAAGACCTAACCTCGATCCTGATCTCTTGGTAAACTACCGGCCGGTGTCCCACCTTCCGTTTATCTCGAAAATCCTCGAAAAAATTGTCGCACAGCAGCTAAATGAACACTTAGCGTCTAACAATCTCTGTGAACCTTTTCAATCCGGTTTCAGGGCAAATCACTCTACGGAGACAGCCCTCGCAAAAATGACTAATGATCTATTGCTAACGATGGATTCTGATGCTTCATCTATGTTGCTGCTTCTTGATCTTAGCACCGCTTTCGATACTGTTGATCACAATATTTTATTAGAGCGCATCAAAACGCGTATTGGGATGACAGACTTAGCCTTGTCTTGGTTTAACTCTTATCTTACTGACAGGATGCAGTGTGTCTCCCATAACAATGTGACCTCGGACTATGTTAAGGTAACGTGCGGAGTTCCCCAGGGTTCGGTTCTTGGCCCTGCACTCTCTAGTATTTACATGCTGCCGCTAGGTGACATCATACGCAAATACGGTGTTAGCTTTCACTGTTATGCTGATGACACCCAACTCTACTTGCCCCTAAAGCTGACCAACACGCCGGATTGTAGTCAGCTGGAGGCGTGTCTTAATGAAATTAAACAATGGATGTCCGCTAACTTTTTGCAACTCAACGCTAAGAAAACGGAAATGCTGATTATCGGTCCTGCTCAACACCGACATCTATTTAATAATACCACCTTAACATTTGACAACCAAACAATTAAACAAGGCGACTCGGTAAAGAATCTGGGTATTATCTTCGACCCAACTCTCTTGTTTGAGTCACACATTAAGAGTGTTACTAAAACGGCCTTCTTTCATCTCCGTAATATCGCTAAAATTCGTTCCATTTTGTCCACAAGCGATGCTGAGATCATTATCCATGCGTTTGTTACATCCCGTCTCGATTACTGTAACGTTTTATTTTTGGGCCTCCCTATGTCTAGCATTAAAAGATTACAGATGGTACAAAATGCGGCTGCTAGACTTTCGACAAAAACAAGAAAGTTTGATCATATTACGCCTATACTGGCTCACTTGCACTGGCTTCCTGTGCACCTAAGATGCGACTTTAAGGTTTTACTACTTACGTATAAAATACTACACGGTCAAGCTCCTGCCTATCTTGCCGATTGTATTGTACCATATGTCCCGGCAAGAAATCTACGTTCAAAGAACTCCGGGTTATTAGTGATTCCCAGAGCCCAAAAAAAGTCTGCGGGCTATAGAGCGTTTTCTATTCGGGCTCCAATACTATGGAATGCCCTCCCGGTAAAAGTTAGAGATGCTACCTCAGTAGAAGCATTTAAGTCTCATCTTAAAACTCATTTGTATACTCTAGCCTTTAAATAGACTCCCTTTTAAGACCAGTTTATCTGCCGTTTCTTTTCTTTTCTTTTCTACTCTGCTCCCAACCCGGGGTGGACCGCTAGCCTGTCCATCGGATGGGGACATCTCTACGCTGCTAACCCGTGTCCGCTCGGGATGGTTCCTGCTGGCCCCACTATGGACTGGACTTTCGCTGATGTGTTGGACTTTCACAATAATATGTCAGACCCACTCGACATCCATTGCTTTCGGTCTCCCCTAGAGGAGGGGGGGGGGGTTACCCACATATGCGGTCCTCTCCAAGGTTTCTCATAGTCATTCACATTGACGTCCCACTGGGGTGAGTTTTCCTTGCCCGTATGTGGGCTCTGTACCGAGGATGTCGTTGTGGCTTGTACAGCCCTTTGAGACACTTGTGATTTAGGGCTATATAAATAAACATTGATTGATTGATTGACTAGTAGTTGACTATTATAATTTTGGGAGAGTCCGCTGCCTGATGCTTACCTGCTAAACACCTATCTGCTAACCCCACCGCAGAAGCACTGACTACATGCGCTCTGAATACGCACTGCTGATTGGCTGTTACCGCTCTGGTGTAACCAATTAGATGGTTGTGTGGGTGGGACAATGCTGGGTGCTGCGGAGTGCTGACAGAGACAGTGGCAGAAGAAGCGGAGCATCTTGTTAAGACTTTAGTTAATATGTTCGTGTGGAAACTCGTTCGGTACACCTCCGAACCGAACCGAAACCCCCGTACCGAAACAGTTCAATACAAATACATGTACCGTTACACCCCTAGTTGCAGCGGTTAACTTCTTTAACATATGTTTCCTAACTAAACTGTCAAAATTAAAGGGCAAATGAAATACAGCTTTACCGCTTTAGTAATATGTTTGGGTTTACACATTTATCGTATTTTCCGGACTATAAGGCGCACTTAAAGTCCTTTTTTTCCCTCAAAACTCGACAGTGCGCCTTATAACTCTGTGCGCCTAACATACAGAATAATTCTGGTTTTGCTTACCGACCTCGAAGCAATTTTATTTGGTACAAGGTATAATGATACGTGTGATCAGTAGATGGCCGTCAAACATAAGAGATACGTGTAGACTGCAATATAATGGCAGTCACACACAAAAGATACGTGTAGACTGCAATATGACTCAAGTAAACAACACCAACATTTTATATGTTCCATTGAAAATACAGAACATTACACACGGCGCTCAAAAACCTATCAAAATGTTTTAGTACGACTTTGGTAAGCTATGAAGCCGCACCGCTTGATGGATTGTACTGTGCTTCAACATACGAGTGTTGTTATGGTATGTGTATAAGGTAAGACTTTATCAAGCGTTTTGTTTCGGAATATTATGCAAAAGCAACTTTTCTTACCTTCTGGTACCTGCTGATCTGTATTTGGGATCTGCATAAATCCTGAAAAATTGCGTGAGTCCGCCTTTGTAGTCCGTGCCGACACCGTAGTCGATAAGCTTCTTCTTTTTCTCTATCTTCTTGTTATGGGACATTCATCCTCCGCTGTTGCCATTTCTAATATAAAGTAGTGTAAAGTTCTTACTTATATCTGTCAGTAAACTCGCCATGAAAGCGCTAAAACATACCGGTGTAGTGAGTTTACATTATTCACCCAAGGAACTTTAGTTATTAGAGAGTTCCGGTCAGACGGTTTTTCACAGGACACATTTCCGGCGTTGTTGTTGTTTCCGGGTGAGGAGATGTTGCTCCGTTATTGATTTAAGTAAAGTCTAAATGTCATTACAACAGTTAACTCCATCTTTTGACATTTCTTCCACTCCCGTCCTTGCACGCTACACCGCTACAACAAAGATGACGGGGAGAAGACGCTGCCGAAGGTGAGCCACGTAAATAAGACCGCCCACAAAACGGCGCATCCGGAAGCAACTGTCAGAAAGCGGCTTGAAGATGATCTGTAAAACATAATCTATGCAATATTTTGACCAAAGAACCACTATTACATGTTATGTAGACCACAAAGAAGTGTTTTCAATTTAGAAAAAAGAAATAATAATATGACTCCTTTAATGCGCCCTCTAATCCGGTGTGCCTTATATATGAAAAAAGATCAAAAATAGACCATTCATCGGCGGTGCGCCTTATAATCCGGTGCACCCTATGGTCCGGAAAATACGATACACAGATGTCTCGAGGGCGCTAACTTTCAAATTTATTTTACACAGTATATCCCACCCCAATTCCTGCTTCTAGGACGTAATGACGTAACTACGTACACACGTAGCACATGCTTTGGGTGTTGTTAGCTAATGATAGCAATTTGAATAGTTAGTATTAGCTATCATTGAATGTAAAATTCTGACATAACAACAACATGACTGCAAATTATTTGTTGCTTCTCTAGGACTGTTTTTGTATGTGTGTCTCTGCGCCTATGTGTTGATGAGACAGGATGAGTGACCGGCGTAAACACCAATCATTTTATTCGGGCTGATAAAAAAATTTACTACACAAACTTAGCAATTGTTAAAAATATAGACTGTTTAAACACAAATGTGTTCTGTTAAACCACTGATAGTAACACAAGCTGGCCAAGGGTGTTCATGTTTTAATTTTTGTGCTTTAAAAAATGTAACTGTGAGCGAGTTGCAAACCGCACCTTTAAGAAACTTCTGTATGTCTCCAGCTCCAGACTTCATCTGTTTGACTAATTGTCATTACTGCCACAAGTCCTGGAAAAGTGTATTACAACTGAGAACCACTGCAGCCCAAACAAACCATATTTTTTGGTCTGGCAGCGCTTGCAGCCCAACAGTGATTGATTCTGTTTGCTTCTTCGATTACTAGATTTGTTAATAAAATACATGAAAGAGTCTTGCAGAAGCAGCCACATACTGTACGTGACATATAATCCTCGGTCTACGGTGCCGCTACCACCAGCTGCTGCTGTCCGCCTGACATGGCCAAGGACTCATTTTGACAGCAACAGGTGGCCAAATGATGGCCTAGATTAGGGGTGCCCACACTATTTCTGCAAGCCAGCTACTTTTCAATTGACCAAGTCGAGGGGATCTACCTTATACATATATATAATTTATATTTATTTATTTATGAAACAGACGTTTTTGTTTACACGTTTAAGGTGGTTAATGATAATATAATCATGTTCAACACATATAGATTTCTTTCTTTCACGAAGACAAGAATATTGGTTGGTGTATTACCTGATTCTGATGACTTGCATTGATTGGAATCAGACAGTGGTGCTGATAACGTCCGCATTTTCAAATGGAGGAGAAAAAAGTCCTCCTTTCTGTCCAGTACCACATGAAAGTGGTTGGTTTTTGGCATCTTTTTGTCCAGCTTCCATACTCATTTTTATACACTTTACAACAGGGGTGCCCACACTTTTTCTGCAGGCGAGCTACTTTTCAATTTATCAAGTCGTGGGGATCTACCTCATTCATATATATAATTTAGATTTACTTATTTATGAAAGATATGTTTTTGTTAACAAGTTAAAGCAAGCATGTTTAACACATATAGCAAGCATGTTTAACACATACAGTTAATATTGTTAATAAGTTAAATGTGTTTAGTGATAATACAAGCATGTTTAAGACATATAGTTAATATTGTTAACAAGTTAAAGGGGTTTATTGATAATGCAAGAATGTTTAACACATATAGTTAATATTGTTAATAAGTTAAAGGTGTTTAATGATAAAGCAAGCATGTTTAACACATATAGTTAATATTGTTAACAAGTTAAAGGTGTTTGATGATGATGCAAGCATGTTTAACACATATAGTTAATATTGTTAATAAGTTAAAGATGTTTAATGATAAAGAAAGCATGTTTAACACATATAGTTAATATTGTTAATAAGTTAAAGGTCTTTAAAGATAATAAAAGCATGTTTAACATAAATAGTTAATATTGTTAACAAGTTAAAGGTGTTTAAAGATAATGCAAGCATGTTTAACACATATAGTTAATATTGTTAATAAGTTAAAGGTGTTTAATGATAATACAAGCATGTTTAACACATATAGATTTCTTTCTTTCATGAAGACAAGAATATAAGTTGGTGTATTACCTGATTCTGATGACTTGCATTGACAGGAATCAGACAGTAGTGCTGATAACGTCCGCATTTTCAAATGGAGGAGAAAAAAAGTCCTCCTTTCTCGTCCAATACCACATGAAAGTGGTTGGTTTTTGGCATCTTATTTGTCCAGCTTCCGTGCTCCTTTTTATACACTTTACAAGAAATACATTGGCGGCAAACTCCGTAGCTTGCTAGCTTGTGCACGCCAGCTTTCTGAGACTCTTATTTTGTTAGCGCAGGCAGGATGAAGCAGAGCTTTTATTGTGCAACTGTGCAGTCGGTCTTTAGAGTTTTGACGGCAGGTACGGCGCGAGAGTCTGTTGAAATAAAAAGTGTTTCTCGCCTTCCTGTCGGTAATTTTTTCTTAATAATGAGCTGGCAGCAGCCAGCGTCATCTCACAAGACCCTCAGGTGCCGTGAATGTCAATCAAGTGACGAAAGTGACGTCATAGTGAAGATTTATAATCGCAAATTTTTAGGACTTTTTTTAATGCCTGGCTAGCGATCGACTGACACACCCTCCGCGATCGACCGGTTGCTCGCGATCGACGTAATGGGCACCCCTGCTTTACAAGAAATACAGGCTGGCTTTCTGAGACTCTTATTTTGTTAGCGCAGGCAGGATGAAGCGGTACTTTTATTGTGAAGACAAGAACTGTGCAGTCGGTCTTTAGAGTTTTGACGGCAGGTACGGCGCGAGAGTCTGTTGAAATAAAAAGTGTTTCTCGCCTTCCTGTTGGTCATTTTTTCCTAATACTGATCTCACAGCAGCCAGCGTCATCTCACAAGACCCTCGGGTGCCGTGAATGTCAATCAAGTGACGTCTTGGTGAAGATTGTTGATTGCTAATTTTTAGGTCTATTTTTTTAATGAATGGCTGGCGATCGACTGACACACCCTCCACAATCAACGTAATGGGCACCCCTGGCCTTGATAAATGATATGTCCTTACAATGATATATGAATATGAAGCATTGTGAATGCATTAATTTTGTGTCTTTGACTCTATCTTTTTTACATTGTTAAAATCAAATGTGGCCAGGCCATCCGGGAGTTAATTGTTCATATGTCTCTGATGGGCACATTAATCAGTCTGAGGAATAAAAGTTGACCCTTTTTAATGTGAACTGTTACCCAGCATCACTTCTGAGCGTCGCGTCAGTATCCACAGCCTGTAGAAATGTATGTAGGATTTGATACATCCCAACTTTGCCGTGAAGAAGGGCAAAGTGAAGGTTTTTGTGCGTACACAAGCTTGATACATTAGGGCCCAGAAGTCTCCCTAGAGCTGTCCGGCTGACTAAACTGAGCGATCGGGGGAGAAAGGCCTGAGTCAGAGAGGTGACCAAGAACCCGATAGTCAGAGGTACAGCATTTCTCTGTGACGAGAGGAGAACCTCACAGAAAAACAACTATCTCAGCAGCAATCCACCAATCAGAAATGTTTGCCAGCATGAACCTGAAAGACCCAGACCATGAGAAACAAAATTCTCTGGTCTGATGAGACAAAGATTGAACACTTTGTTGTGAATGCCAGGCATCATGTTTGGATGAAACCAGGGGCCGCTCATCACCAGGCCAATACCATCCCTACAGTGAAGCATGGTGGTGGCAGCATCATGCTGAGGGGGTGTTTTTCAGCAGCATGAACTGGGAGACTAGTCAGGGAAAGAGGGAAAGATGAATGCTGTAATGTACAGAGACATCCTGAATGAAAATCTGCTCCAGAGCGCTCTTGAACACAGGTTTATCTTTTAGCTGGACAACAAACCTAGGAACACAGCCAAGATACCAAATTAATGGCTTCAGGATAACTCTAAGTGTCCCCTTGAGTGTTCCAACACTTAAATCTCTGGAGAGATTTGAAAATGGCTGTGCATTAACACTTCCTATCTAACCGCATGGTTAGATAGAAAGTGCTGCAAAGAGGAATGGACAAAACTGTTCACAGATAGGTGCCCAGCTTGTGGCATCATATTCAAAAAGACTTGAGCCTGTAATTGCTGCCAAAGGTGCCTAAACGCAAAGGCTGTGAATACTTATGTAATTTCTTTGTTTTTTAAAAAAAAAACATTTGAAAACAAAAACATTTTCACATTGTCATTATGGGTGTAAAATTTAGAGCAGTGTTTTTCAACCACTGTGCCGCGGCACAGTAGTGTGCCGTGAGATACAGTCTGGTGTGCCGTGGGAGATTATCTAATTTCACCTATTTGGGTTAAAAATATTTTTTGCAAACTAGTAATTATATTCTGCAAATTATGTGTTGTTGTTGAGTGTCACTGCTGTCTAGAGCTCGGCAGAGTAACCGTGTAATACTCCTCCATATCAGTAGGTGGCAGCCGGTAGCTAATTGCTCTGTAGATGTCGAAAACAGCGGGAGGCAGTGTGCAGGTGAAAAGGTGTCTAATGCTAACACCAAAAATAAACAAAAGGTGTGTGCCCCTAAGAAAAGGCATTGAAGCTTAGGGAAGGCTATGCAGAACGAAACTAAAACTGAACTGGCTACAAAGTAAACAAAAACAGAATGCTGGACGACAGCAAAGACTTACTGTGGAGCAAAGACGGCGTCCACAATGTACATCTGAACATGACATGACAATCAACAATGTCCCCACCAAGAAGGATAAAAACAACTGAAATATTGTTGATTGCGAAAACAAAGTAGATACGGGAAATATCGCTCAAAGGGAGACATGAAACTGCTACAGGAAAATACCAAAAAAAGAGAAAAAGCCACCAAAATAGGAGCGCAAGACAAGAACTAAAACACTACACACAGGAAAACAGCAAAAAACTCCAAATAAGTCACGGCGTGATGTGACAGGTCGTGACAGTACACCTACTTTAAGACAAGAGCTATATTGATGCATGCTTGGTTATGGTTTAAAGTTATATCCAACAATTGCGACAACAACTTTTTACTGTCAACTGAGTTTCATTTTTTTATGATTTTTGCTGGTGGTGTGCCTCTGGATTTTTTCAACGCAAAAAATGTGCCTTGGCTCAAAAAAGGTTGAAAAACACTGATTTAGAGGACAAAAATGAATATATAACATTTTTGGACTATAAGCCGTGACTTTTTTCTCACGCTGCGGCTAATTTATGAATTGTTCTTCACTAACCGCCATAATGTTTTATATTCAATAAATAGTTTTCATCAGACACTGAGAATGTGTGTTATTGTTTGTGCTATGACACCATCTTTTGGATGAGTTTGCTCATTGCAGGTGTTGCGGGTTGAAACCGTACTCGCTGTAAACCGTCCCTAGCGTTTTTGCTCGAAAGGACTCGTCATTCATCACTCCAAGCAGCGTTTGTAAGTTTTACAGTATAACTAAAACAATTCATACTTAACTAAACAGTCCCATGTGTGATATCTGTAGGAGTGTTGTCATAAATATTTGTATGTGCTGTCGTAATGTAATCAAGCTAGCGCCGTTAGCATTAGCAAATATGCTACCACGTTTACAAGTGTCTGTGTTAGCATTATTAACTTACAATGGCATTCTTTTGGTATTGTTTCAGTTTGGTAAATTCACCAAAACGTCACCGTGGAGTTATTGAGTGTGTTTCGCTGATTTGAGAGCTAGCCTCCGCAGCTAGTGGGTTCTACAAAATTTTTCGCATCAGTATATATCCACGGTCCGGTGCGACTAATATATTTAAATATATTTATTTCTTCTGCAATTTGGTGGGTGCGGTGTACTCTATAGCCCGGACAGTACAGTATTTTCCAGATGCACTCTAAGAACTCACTGGGCGACATCATCTTCAAGCTCCAATTCTCCTCTGTAACACTCTTTGATTTTTTGCAGCAACTTCTTGGCCAGGCTGGGTTTCATTTCACTCTTTTTCGCCTTGGATGTGAAGTTTGGGGAGCGGAAAATGGCACACATCTAAGTGAAGAATGCCATAAAAAAAATAATTCAGTTAGAGACAAGATTCTATTCATTTTTCTGTTGTAGTGCATGTACCGTTTCTGGTGTGGAAGAATCAAAGGAAGCTTTTTCTATATCAGATTGCATCGTGTCAGAGGGCTTCCATTCCAGCTGAGCATTGGAATACTTCATCCACACTGTTAAGACAAAATAAGACGTATAAGTGCACTTTTTTGGCACCAACCAAATCCCGCCAGTCCTGATATACGTAAAATCTAACAGTACCATGTTACAGAACATGGTTTAAGCTAGTTTTAGTTTGGTCTTTATTTGAAGGGACAATGCACAGAAACATTAAGATCAAAGACAGATATGTTCTGTACCAGATTATAGCTAAATAGCTAATTTCCATCTGCAGTCCCTGGCTACCTAAATTAAAGGGATACAAAAATCATGCAATAAAATTATGACAATAACATCATACTATAGCATGTAATTAAATTAAGAAAAGTCATACAATGCCCTTTCATGGACACATCCTTAATATACAATACAACCACACCTCATTTACATCATCACACAAGACAATACATGCTCTTGTTCACATCTGTCGTCATTTGTAAAAACAACCATGATTTTAACAGACTTTGGCACTTCGCAATCACTCCAGCAGTACTGAGAGCGGACTCAGCCAAACTACCTCGAGGTAATGTGGCAATTTTCAATGCCAAAAAATAAATTGGCTCAAAAAACGCACCAACGTAAGTTAAGTACAATAAGGCTCCACCTTTCCAATAATGTGCTAACTTGATGCTAATATACATTGGTTTTGCTATTGACGTGCTACTGAGTAGCATTAGCAATTTTACATGGCAATTTCCACACCTCTAAATTTTGTAATGGAAACTGCAACTAAAATGCACATTTCTGGTACTGTATGTTCATCAGGCACATATGGGGTAGTATTTGCTTGGCACAATATAATGCACTACATGTAATGATTTTCTACTTTGTGTATTGACATGGTATTAGGCTATATGATTTATGCGTAACGTAGATTTTGCGTAACGTGGGTTGGCTCATAGAATTGCACTGAAAGATGGTGATGTGCGTACATGGAAGAGAATGCAGTGCGTTAGGTTGGATGCAACATGGAGTTATGCTGAATGAAATGTGGCGGTAATTTTACTGTTGGCCTTGGCTTGCCATCAAAGTAGGCCTATGCGATATATAATATATTATATATTATTATATGTAAATATTTCGATGGTGGTCCGTAAGGTCAAACTAGACATTTGAGCAGGGTGATGCCAACAATCTGTCCCGACTCCCGACTAAAATATTGCTGCATAACTTTACAAATACATTTAGCTAATCAACATCAGTAAAATGTGGCATAATTACTTAGTAAACCATCTTGCAAGAAGCATAAATTGCCATTTGAAGTTCCTTCGTGGCACTGCTGCTCCCCTCTCCTCCCAGGGGGTGAACAAGGGGATGGGTCAAATGCAGAGGACAAATTTCACCACACTTAGTGTGTGTGACAATCATTGGTACTTTAACTTGAACTTAACTTAACTTGGAGTAGGATTCGGCTGAGTATCTGGCAACCTCAGTCATGGAGATTTGGAGGGAACTACAGAATTTTGACCGTGATTGCAGTACCATTTCTGGCCACATTACTACATATGGCACCTTTAAGCAAAATGTCCTGCATATACAGTTGCATATTTAATGAATACAATTTAAAAGATTAATTTAAACGACTTTGAAAACAGGAAAAATAGCATTTGTTGCCTGTCCCTACATTCTAAAATTCGATTTTTTTTTTTAAATATGATCATTGAAATCCTTCAGAAATGTTTTTTTCCCATGTATTTGTGTTAACCCTTATTCTACCTATCCTCAAAGTTTATTTTCCTAACAAAAACAATTTACTTAAAATTTACATCTTAGTGTCCCTGGGCCTACACTCAGTCCTGTTACCCTAACACACTTGGGGAAAATGGGGAATATTTCACAACACATAAGTTGCATCATTCACATCCTCTGCAGGCCATAGGAATGTTAAAATAAAGTTTACTGATGTATTTTTCTGTATGAATTAATATTTAAACTACTCTATTGTAGAGGTGGGTATATTTGGGCATCTCACGATTTGATTCCGATTCTTGTGGTAATGATCCGATTCAGGACAAATCACGATTGAACACAATTCTCGTAATATATTATTTGGTATATAAACAAAACATTTACAAAACAGGTTTAGGTTACAAAAACTCCTCTTGGTTGCTGACATACAACATATATGCAAAACATTGATATCTTTAAACATTTTATTTTTATTTTGTTTACAAAAATCACAGAATGTTATTCATTCTAATAAAAAAAAGAGCTACCCAAACTCCAACCCCATCCCAGCTTTACAATACTTAGAATAGAAATTTACAAAGCAATTGAGAAGACATACAAGTACAATACTGGAAAAAAAAGGAAAACCAAACATTTTTAAAAGCAACATTATCAATAATAATAATACTAATAATAATAATAATAATAGAGAAGACACACGTATAATACTGGCAAAAAGGAAAACCAAAAATTTATATAAGCAACATTATCAATAATTATGTTATGTTTTTATTCAAATAATAAATTATTTAAAAAAAATGCACGAACAACTCTTTAAAAATACATTTTTTTTGAAAAATATGACTCGAATTTGAATCGGAATAAATACAATTCTCAATTTGGGTGTTTTTTTTTAAAGACCCCTACTGTATTTCTAACCCAGTTTTGTTACCAAAATTACTTCATAATTAATGTTGTTGTTGTTGGATGTGCTTAGTGTCAACATGCTCTTAGGCTTAGCATATTTCATGTATTTGCTAATTATATTCTAAGAACTCCCTCCTGTTACTTTCAGTCCTGTTATTTGAGTGAATTATCCTCGCCTTAGGAACCTTGTACAAAAATGAAATATAGTTGCCTTGTGGGCATATACGCATTTTAAATAGTTGATTATGTGTATTATCAGACAAGCCTTTAAAAACGTTTATTTTGAGTGTTACAACAAGCAAATAGAACTGGTTAAGTGGTCAGTTTCATTTGAAAAAATATTTTGCACATGAAATATGACCTCAGATGTGATGTTCCCACATCATGTTTGAATAATGATGCTTACCGAAGGACACAATGAGGAGAGAAAATGCTCCCATGGCAGCCATGATGAAACACCTCCTGTTTGTGATACAAATAGAAAATATCAAGAAAATACATTTGTATGACGTTTGTTGTTGCTCTTGACTACAGCGACTCCTCCTTTGAGAACTTTCCTAGTTACCGCATCTTCCTGAGGGAGGCTGCAGCACTTTGGAAGAAAACAAGGCAGAGAAAAAAGTCCCCATCGTGGACTACATGCACTGAAATCAAACAAAATGTAGTTTTTTAAGGCACATGAGTGCTTAAAATAAAGCACACTACTGACGGAGCAGCCACTTTATCTCCATTTAGGATGACACTCATGACGTCATGAAACAAATAGTAGTACACATTGTTTAATGTGAAGTCTTTTTATCACAAACATGAGAAAAAGTGACTAAAACACAAAAAAAAGTTAATGTACTCACAGACGTGTCTTTTCGTCCAATAGAGCGTGGAGGATACTTTTGTTTCAAGTCTGCTTCCTTTTGTGTGATGGAGGTGGGAGGTTACGTCAAGTCAGAGCAGGTGCGTGTGTGTGTGTGTGTGTGTGTGTGAGAGAGAGAGAGCGAGATAAAGAGAGAGTTTCATATTTCAGTTGGAACTCTTATATGTTTTCATAGATGGGATTCATAACTAAATAAAAAAGTGGGCGATACTGTAAATGTTTGTACCCATCCAATGAATACATAATACAATACTAACATTTGTATGCACGTACAACACTTAAGACCTTCAGTATATCAGTATGTGGAATTAAATTATGGAATGGATGAAGCAAAGCAATCAAACAATGTACTAATATGATCCACTTCAAGAAACTCTTCAAACTTAAAGTGTTTACAAAGTACTGTAATATCTGTGATATTTGCATTAGTGTACTGTATCTTTAAGGGTTTGGGGAACGCGCATGCGCGAGTGAGTTGGCGGAGAACTTGAGTGTGTGTGAGCGTGAGTTGTGGCTAACAGCAGCTCGTGTATGTGTGTGCGTTACTTTTTTAACTACAACCAGTTACCGCTTGTTAATAAAGCGATTGAGCAGCGCATCCTCGTCTGTGTGACTCCTTCTCCACTGCGGGGCATTACATTGGTGTCAGAAGTGGGATGGCGTGTTGGGGCTGTCAGTCGGCACCAAGGGCCTGTGGAGTAAGTTTGCTGTGCTGCGCATCAGGGACGACGTACTGCAGCGTGCGTGGAAGGAGCCGGCCACCGGGGAGGAGAGATGGCAGGTGGTGGTACCGAAGACTCTGAGGGACGCAGTGCTGAAGCCGTGTCATGGGGGCACGGGCTCAGGGCATTTTGGCAGCACAAAGACGCTCCGTCGGTTGCGCCTAGGGTTCTACTGGGGTCAGCACCGGCGGGACGTGGAGGATTTCTGTCGGCGCTGTGATGAGTGCGCAGCCTACAAGGGACCCCAGGACCGGTCACACGCACCGCTTCAGCAGCAAGGGGTTGGAGCACCCATGGAGAGAGTAGCTGTGGACATTATGGGCCCTTTTCCCGTAACAGACAGAGGAAACAAGTATGTGCTGTGCGCGATGGATTATTTTACTAAGTGGCCGGAGGCGTACGCACTGCCGAACCAAGAAGCGTAGACAGTGGCTGATGCCTTACTGGAGGGCATGTTCAGTCGCTTTGGAACGGCAGATATCCTCCACAGCGACCAGGGCAGGAATTTTGAATCCAGGGTTTTTGCTGCCTTGTGTGAAAGACTGGACATGCAAAAGACACGCATGACTCCCTTGCATCCGCAAAGTGATGGACTAGTGGAGCGGTTTAACTGCACCATGCAGCAGCAGCTAGCCATCCTCACCGCCAACCATCAGCATGACTGGGACCGGCATATTCCACTAGTGCTGATGGCATACCGTTCCGCGGTTCAAAGTTCCACAAGCTGCACCCCTGCCCTACTGATGTTGGGTCGGGAGATCCGGACACCTGGTGAGTTGCCGTTTGGGAGACCACCAGGCAGTACAGAGGATCGGCCGGGACTGGAGTACGCTCGGAAGTTGCAGGATCGGATGGAAGCGGCACATTCCTTCGCACAAGACCAGTTGGGGAAGGCTGGTTTGAGGCAAAAGAGGAACCATGACGTGCGGAGCAAGGGCCGGGACTTTAGGCCTGACGAGCTGGTCTGGGAGTACACGCCCAAAAGGAAAAAAGGACGTTGCCCCAAGTTGGACAGTCATTGGGACAGTCCGTGTAGGGTGCTTGAGAGGGTGGGGGAAGTAGTCTATAGAGTTGCAGTGCCCCCTAAGGGCCGAAAAGTTGTCCTGCATAGAGACAGTTTGGCACCCTACAGGGGCAGAGAAGTTCCTCAGTTTGAGACGGCGCCTGCCTCACCAGATGGCAATGGACAGTTAGTGGATCAAGGTTCCCCATATTCTACCATTGTCGTCCCTGTTCAGCCGCTAGCGCCACGTGTTGATGGACCTGAGTCAGAACAGGGCCGGCCACAAAGACAGAGGCGTAGACCGCCGAGGTTCAGGGATTTTCTTGTTGACCCCTCGGGGCGAGGGGCTTCATAAAGGGGGAGGCAGTGTAATATCTGTGATATTTGCATTAGTGTACTGTGTCTTTAAGGGTTTGGGGAACGCGCATGAGTTGGCGGAGAACTTGAGTGTGTGTGAGCGTGAGTTGTGGCTAACAGCAGCTCGTGTATGTGTGTGCGTTACTTTTTGAACTACAACCAGTTACCGCTTGTTAACCCTTGTGTGGTGTTCGGGTCTGTGGGACCCGTTTTCGATTTTTATTAAAAGAAAAATGATACAATTAATTAATTTTTCAAACTGAGACTCACTGGCTTTGGCTCATTTTCTGTGAAGAACATATATCAGAATACATATTTAACAAACACACACCATACACCCCCCCTACACATTTCTATTACATATAAGATGTACAGGGTCCACTGGACCCGGGGCTAATAGAAGTGTGGACATTTATGTTCTTTGTACCACACGCCCACACACACACACACACACACACACACACACACGCACACACACACACACACGCACACACACACACACACACACACACACACACACACACACACACACACACACACACACACACACACACACACACACACACACACACACACACACACACACACACACACACACACACACACACACACACACACACACACACACACACAGCAGGTCCAGACGGGGAGGACAGAGTGTAGGTACACAGAACATCAGAGGGTCAAATGTGCGACAAAATGAGCGCAGACAGTGTTGACGAACAATGTTGCAACCTTGTGTCAGCAACAAACAACAACAAACCTTGTGCAGAAACACAAAAGAAGAATCCCTGTGGGATGCAGAAACTGGCAGATACATTTCAATGCAACGTTCATCTTGTTGTTACTCAGCCAGTGTTTGTGGGTCTTAGACTTAGACTTACTTTTTATTGTCGTTCAAATTTGAACTTTACAGTACAGATAAGAACGAAATGTTGTTGCATTAGCTGGTTGACAGTGCAGAATAAAAAAGCAATAAGGTGCAGATATAAATAAATAGATTACTGTAAAGATAAATATATTGCACTTTTGTATATGCATCTATGTTTATGGATGTATGTTATATTGTCTTTATATTCCAGCGAGTTCATTCATTTTTGGGGGGAATTGAGGGGATAATTATGATGCGTTCAAGAGTCTTACGGCCTGAGGGAAGAAGCTGTTACAGAACCTAGAGGTTCTGCTTCGGAGGCTGCGGAACCTCTTACTAGTGTCCAGCAGTGAAAACAGTCCTTGGTGGGGGTGGGAGGAGTCTCTGCAGATTTTCTGAGCCCTGGTCAGGCAGCGGCTTTTTGCGATCTCCTGGATAGGAGGAAGAGGAGTCCTGATGATCTTTTCCACCGTCCTCACCACTCTCTGGAGAGACTTCCAGTCTGAAGCACTGCAGGCTCCAGTCCAGACAGAGATGCTGTTGGTCAGCAGGCTCTCTATAGTGCCTCTGTAGAATGTGCTGAGAATGGGGAGAGGGAGCTGCGCTCTTTTCATCCGACGCAAAAAGTGCATGCGCTGCTGAGCTCTTTTTACAAGAGCTCCGGTGTATAGGGACCAGGTCATATTGTCAGTTATCTGCACCCCAAGGAACTTGGTGCTGCTTACCATCTCCACCGCTGTGCCGTTGATGAAGAGTGGAGCGTGGCTGGACTGGTGCTTCCTGAAGTCAACGATGATCTCCTTGGTCTTGTCGACGTTCAGGACCAGGTTGTTGGTTCTGCATCAGTCAACCAGATGTTTCACCTCCTCCCTGTAGTTCATGTCATTGTTGTCACGGATGAGGCCCACTACTGTTGTGTCGTCCGCATACTTCACAATGTGGTTAGTAGTGGACCTGGTGCAGCAGTCATGGGTCATCAACGTGAACAGCAGCGGACTCAGGACGCAGCCCTGGGGGGAGCCGGTGCTCAGGGAGATGGCACTGGAGGTGTTGTTGCCCACTCTCACAGACTGGGGTCTGTCTGTGAGGAAGTCAAGCAGCCAGTTGCATAGGGGGGTACTGAATCCAAGGGGGGCCAGTTTGCTCACCAAGTGCTGCGGGATAATGGTGTTGAATGCTGAGCTGAAGTCCAGAAACTACAGCCGCACGTGTGTGTCCTTTCCTTCCAGATGTTCTAAGCTCAGGTGGAGTGCAGAGGAGATGGCGTCCTCTGTGGAGCGGTTAGGGCGATAAGCAAACTGGTATGGGTCGAATGTGGGGGGAAGTCTGGAGACAATGTATTCCTTTACCAGCCTCTCGAAGCACTTCATTACAGATGTTTTTTGGGATAAGTCAGTATTTTAACATAAAAATGTTTGATTGTGAGGCATTAAAAGCCACAAAATGCAACGGGTCCATCAGACCCACAAACACTGGCTGAGTAACAACAATATGAACACCACACAAGGGTTAATAAAGCGATTGAGCAGCGCATCCTCGTCTGTGTGACTCCTTCTCCACTGCGGGGCATTACAGTACAAAGAAGAAGAACCATGACAAACATTCTCAATTTATTTCATCCATCCATTCACTCATTCTTAAAGTAATCTTACTTATCTCATCATATGAAATATGACTTACTTCACCAATTATTATTATTACATTATTACTATTATTTATTTATTTATTTTATTGTGATTACTTATGGAGTTTATTGTGAATAAATTGTGAACAGGAAGTGAACAAAAAGTTTTAGCAACTGTTATGTAAAGAAAAGGGGTAGGATTAAATAAGCTCTGCTTCTTCCTACTCCTTTTCAAACATGTTGAAAAGAGAAACTGGAAATTGTGATGTATCATGTTGTATGCTTGCATGTTCGAAATAAACTTAAACTCAATACTGAATTGTATATATATATATATATATATATATATATATATATATATATATATATATATATATATATATATATATATAAATAAATGATAAATAGGTTATACTTGTATAGCGCTTTTCTACCTTCAAGGTACTCAAAGCGCTTTGGCAGTATTTCCACATTCACCCATTCACACACTGATGGCGGGAGCTGCCATGCAAGGCGCTAACCAGCACCCATCAGGAGCAAGGGTGAAGTGTCTTGCCCAAGGACACAACGGACGTGACTAATATATATATATATATATATATATATATATATATATATATATATATATATATATATATATATATATATATATATATATATATATATATATATATATATATATACACACACAATTCAGTATTATTTTATGTATTCATTGGATGGGTACAAACATTTACAGTATCGCCCACTTTTTTATATGTATATATATATATATATATAATAATAAATGGGTTATACTTGTATAGCGCTTTTCTACCTTCAAGGTACTCAAAGCGCTTTGACAGTATTTCCACATTCACCCATTCACACACACATTCACACACTGATGGCGGGAGCTGCCATGCAAGGCGCTAACCAGCAGCCATCAGGAGCAAGGGTGAAGTATCTTGCTCAAGGACACAACGGACGTGACTAGGTTGGTAGAAGGTGGGAATCGAACCAGGAACCCTCCGATTGCTGGCACGGCCACTCTACCAACTTCGCCACGCCATCCCTAACACACACCCACACACACAGTACAGGCTCATTCAATGCGTTTTCTTTATTTTCATGACTATTTACATTGTAGATTGCCACTGAAGGCATCACAATTATGAATGAACACATGAGGAGTTATGTACTTAACAAAAAAGGTGAAATAACTGAAAACATGTTTTATATTCTAGTTTCTTCAAAATAGCCACCCTTTGCTCTGATTACGGCTTTGCACATTATTGGCATTCTCTCTGTGAGCTTCAAGCACACCTGTGAAGTGAAAACCATTTCAAGTGACTACCTCTTGAAGCTCATCGGCATGGAGCCACAACATTCTACCATACAGGTGAGCTACATGATCTTTTCTTAATTCAAAGGCAATACAGTGGAAACAGGAAACAGCACACACTCCTTTTAGTAGCTCGTAGATGGCTACTCGCTAGTGGCCGAAGGAGCAGTGTGAGCAAGGCGTGTCACTACTAGATATGTAAAGACAAAAGGTATTGATTATGCGGTAAAAGTATTAAAAAGTATTGCCTATTGCGTGGCGTTGTTGGGAGAGTGGCCGTGCCAGCAACCTGAAGTTCCTGGTTCGATCCCCCGCTTCTACCAACCTAGTCACGACAAGACACTTCACCCTTGCTCCTGATGGGTCGTGGTTAGCGCCTTGCATGGCAGCTCCTGCCATCAGTGTGTGAATGGGTGAATGTGGAAATAGTGTCAAAGCGCTTTGAGTACCTTGAAGGTAGAAAAGCGCTATACAAGTATAACCCATTTACCATATATACACTGTAAAAAGTGACCGTTAAAACTACGGCAAGCAATTTTAAAATAGCAACAGTAAAACATTGTCCATCCATCACAGGGCCAACACAGATAGACATATTCACACACTAGGGCCAATTTAGTGTTGCCAATCAACCTATCCCCATTGTAAAATCAAAAACAGTTGATCACAATAGTAAAAACAGTGGATTCCTGCTAACCAAGAAACAGTAGATAACCTAAATTACTATGGTTATAATACAAAGAAAACGCATGAAAAATTACTATGGTTATAATACAAAGAAAACGCATGAAAAATTGTACAATGCATTTGCAAATACTATAATATCACACAAGCACGCAAATACAATTTACAGTATTATTCTGTCTAAAGTAAATATTTTGCAGATTGTATATTTAAATTGACAGCATACCTTATTCTTTTAGGGGTTTTGTGTTAAAGCATTAGCCGAGTTAACTTTTGGGTAACATGTTTTCTTGTATTTTTGTGGCAAGTCGTTTTAGACATTGAGGGGTAGTCTATGTGCTTCATTGTAAACTGCATTGAAATGAAATGTGTTCAAGTGTGTTGGAACTGGTTGCAAGCAGCTATTTAACAGATACAAAGCATTTAATAAAAAAATTTTATTAGCTCACTTGAAGGAACACGTTACAAAAGGCCATGTCGTGAGTTGTCCAGTGAAAGGTTGTACAAATACTTTCAAGTTAAAATCCTTGTGTACCGCTCACATGCCCCAGAAAGACAGGCATTTTGCAGATACCAGTATTGGTGATAGGGCAGAAGATGCTGTTAGCGTTTGTGCCCCACAGTTGGAAAGTCCTGGGTTTGATACCCGGGCTAGTGGTCATTGTGTGTGGAGTTTGCATGTTCTTCCCGTAACTGTGCGCATTCTCTCCGGCTTCCTCCCACCCCCTGGAGATAAGCTGATTGGCAACACTAAAATTGGCCCTAATTTGCTTTACGGTGAGTTTCTGCCAACCACAGGTGCCAGTATTTTACTGTAAATTCTATATATTTTTTGTGAACAGTTTAACAATGTATCCATTTTTTTTCACATGAATTTACCGTAAGTAAAAACAGTTATCAACTGTGAAATTTCGGATACGTAATGCCCTACACATCGTAACTGTATTTTTTTTAATGTGAATTCCTCGCAACCACACCCATAAATTGTGCAGATTTTTTTAACAGTGTACAAATCCAGCAGTAAGCGTCATACAGCATACAATTCATGTTTTTTGTCCATCACAACTACTACCAGGCGTCATCTCAGTCCGTTTTTATGGTCTCCATTTTAGCATTAATAACCATGTGAAGGTCTGGGTTCGTGAAATGATCTGAAAGGTGATAACATTGATTAAATCATAAATATTACAATATAATATTTAGTGTGTGAAATATTAATACTACTGTTTCTCACCTGCAGCAAAAGCACAAATATCAGTGGGCCTTTTAAGAAGGACATCCCTGCAAGACAAACAGGAAGTGCACAGTGCAATCATTTAAATGAGATATGTACAGTAACTAAATTTAATACACAAACATTAAAAAAAATATTTTATTTAACATAGTCTAATGAAATACTCTTAAATCGCAGTAATTAATACAGTCTAAAAAAACTAATACATTTGCAGAACTATAAAATCACACCATAATTTCCTATATGCACAGCAAAACATACGCAAACATTTTTTTTTAATGAAATATAAAGTTAGATTAAATTCTGTTTGACTTTGTGGCAATTAACATTATTTTAACCATATATTAATGTGAATTTTAACAAATACTTATGTGAAATGTGAGCAGTTGCCCTCATCAGAATGTGTCCATAATACAGTTAATGATTATTACTTATTAAACAGAACCAACCAGGTTTTGTGTAATGTGTTCATTACTCTGCGTTCAGAGTAAAACAAACAAAAAAAAAGGGTAAATGATGGACGGAAATGTTTTGTAAAAACCTGAGAAAATCTCCAACCAAGATCTCCACCTCAGGATGCGCCATAAGGTACTTCTCGTTGTCGATCCTCGTCTGGATCTGTGCTCCAATAGCAGATTTGCATCAAAACTCACCACATGTTTTCTTTTA
This sequence comes from Entelurus aequoreus, assembly GCF_033978785.1. Classification (NCBI taxonomy): domain Eukaryota; kingdom Metazoa; phylum Chordata; class Actinopteri; order Syngnathiformes; family Syngnathidae; genus Entelurus; species Entelurus aequoreus. The sequence continues at coordinate 30,645,419 of NC_084750.1, read as the reverse complement.
TTTTGCTTCTTTGTCTTACTTTGAACAAGCGCAGTTTCTCCCGCTGTTCGGCGCTCAGAACGCCGTCGTCGAGTGTTCCCGACTCGCTTTCAGCCTCCATGTGTCCTCCAGAAACACTTTCGGTCGACGATAAAAGTGCCGAGTAAGGACTTCATCTGCTGCTGACACAAACAACTGTTGCTACGGAAACGGCTGGTTGTAGTTACAGCATATTGCCGCAAGATGGCACACAACACCAGATGGATGGCAAATACCATGCTTATTGCAAATATAAATGCTTTGTAGCGAATAATGACGTCATAACGTGTAACTTCCACAATAAATGTTTAATGCTCCTTTGTGCTCACTGTCCATCCATATCATTGGGTACACCACAATCGCATCATATCGAATTAAAGGAGAGCCATATGTAATAATTTACAGTTTTTTCCATTTGCTTACACACAATTTTACTAGCTGTGTGTCTTTTTTCCAAAGGATATACACACTTTTCCAAACACCACATTAAATGTTCTTAATTCCTAGATTATTTGCAAACTGACACAATTCGGTCAAAACATATGCCCATTCATCAAAATAAAGCAAGCATTTGTAAAAATGCAGTTTTATTTTCATCTCACTCACACAGGCTTCAAATGATAAGACACTACTGGAGTGAGTTACCCACAACAGTGATAAATACAAAACACATTTGTAAAAAAAAAAAAAAATACTATAAGAAATCACATGTTTGGGGCATTTTGCCCAACCTTTTTAGCATATGTGATGAATGATTTCTGTAACTTGACCAAATATATTGGCAAATCCATAGCAACCGTCATTGTTTACTTTGAAGTGGGCCGTAAATTCCGTAAGGACCTAAAAAGAAAGTAAAAATATCCTGTAATTGTTTCAAGAACTGCTCAACAATGATGCTGCAAACTGAAAATATTTATTTTTGCCACAATCACAATAGTCAACAACGACATGTGTCAGGACGAGGACTCTGAAGTGGTTTTTTTTCCCGAGATGCATAAGAATTGGACCGGACATGGCGTGAAGTTAAATACATGATTTAATAATAGACTATAAAAAGTGTAAACAAAAGGCGCGCATAAGGCGGGGAAGAAACTTGGCTAATAAAACAAAACTAGCACAAAGGCAGAACTATGGAAACAAAGGAACAAACAAAAGGTGCTCACAGCGGAGGAACAAAACAGTGGCTTGAATAAACAAAAAACTTGCGTGACAAGAAAAGAGCAGCATGAACTATGACCTGGACAGAGTAAGCCGCATGTCAAGAGTGCAGAGCACGAATGTGACGTCGCCAGCCCGACCAACAGAAAATGACAGGCTTATATAGTCAAGTGGTGATTGAAAACAGGTGCGTGAGTTCAAATGAATCAGGTGCGTGAGTCGTGAGGACAGGTGAACTGATTGGTAGTCATGGAAACAAAACAGGGAGTGAAAAAACGGGAACTGACAGAGTGCAAAAACCAAACAGAACATAGCCAAACTAAACATGATCACCAAGACATGACAACATGCAGTACAAATTTAAATCTAAGACAGATAAAAAGGTTTGAAAAATAATCTGGAGATAAAAATTACAAATGGAAAAAACTCTATAGCTGGAGAATCCACTTGAAAGCTGTATTTTCAATGTATCACCTGTGTGTCTTTACACCTGGTGGAAGTGATTATCCAATGTGTTCAATTGTGTGGTCGTTGGCAAGCCAGCCCTTTGGATTGACCAGGAAGTAACTTCCAAATTGCCCACCCTCAAGGGATCAATGAAAATGTATAAAATCAAGTACAGTGGGACCTCAAATTACGAGCTCTAATTGATTACGAAAGAGCTTGTAACCCTTAGTTATTTTTTGCATTAAATTAGCCATACCTTTAAATTAGTGGTAAAAGGCCAATATACAAACCTAGTTTTAGATTGTTCCTTGTTAAAATCTCACAATTCATGAGAATTTTTGTTGAAAACTAATTTTTTGGGGCTTGTTGGTCTAGTCGTATGATTCTCGCTTAGGCTGCAAGAGGTCCTGGGTTCAATTCCTGGACGAGCCCTAAGCAGTTATTTTAAACTCTAAGCTTAATTTTCCAAATTGCCCCCCCTCAAGGGATCAATGAAAATGTATAAAATCAAATACAGTGGGACCTCAATTTACAAACTCTAATTGTTCACGAAAGAGCTCGTAATCCTTAGTTCTTTTTTTTGCATCAAAATAGCCATACCTTTAAATTAGTGGTAAAAGGCCAATATACTAACGTAGTTTTAGATTGTGTTCCCTGTTAAAATCTCACAATTCATGAGAATTTTTGTTGAAAAGTCATTTTTTGTGGCTTGTTGGTCTAGTCGTATGATTCTCGCTTAGGGTGCGAGAGGTCCCGGGTTCAATTCCCGCACAAGCCCTTAACAATGCTTTTGAACTCTCAGCTCAATTTTCCAAACTGTGCACACTCAAGGGATCAATGAAAATGTATAAAATCAAGTACAGTGGGACCTCAAATTACGAGCTCTAATTGATTACGAAAGAGCTTGTAACCCTTAGTTATTTTTTGCATTAAAATAGCCATACCTTTAAATTAGAGGTAAAAGGCCAATATACTAACCTAGTTTTAGATTGTTCCTTGTTAAAATCTCACAATTCATGAGAATTTTTGTTGAAAACAGATTTTTTGGGGCTTTTTGGTGTAGTCGTATGATTCTCGCTTAGGCTGCGAGAGGTCCTGGGTTCAATTCCTGGACAAGCCCAAAGCAGTGATTCTAAACTCTAAGCTTTATTTTCCAAATTGCCCCCCCTCAAGGGATCAATGAAAATTTATAAAATCAAATACAGTGGGACCTCATTTTACAAACTCTAATTGTTTACGAAAGAGCTTGTAATCCTTAGTTCTTTTTTTTTTTGCATCAAAATAGCCATACCTTTAAAGGCCTACTGAAACCCACTACTACCGACCACGCAGACTGATAGTTTATATATCAATGATGAAATCTTAACATTGCAACACATGCCAATACGGCCGGGTTAACTTATAAAGTGCAATTTTAAATGTCCCGGGGAACTTCCGGTTCGAAACGCCTCTGAGGATGACGTATGCGCGTGACGTAGCACGGGGAACAGAGGTATGCCTTCCACATTGAAGCCAATACGAAATAGCTGTTTTCATCTCATTCTGGATGTATTCTGGACATCTGTGTTGGTGAATCTGTTGCAATTATGTTCATTGCATTATGGAGAAAGAAGCTGTGCATGCAAAGAAGAAAGTTCTCGGTGCAAAGCGGACGTATTTTGCGAAGGAAATCAGCAGCAACACAAACACAGCCGGTGTTTCATTGTTTACATTCCCGAAAGATGCAGTCAAGATCGAAGAACTCGGATAACAGAGACTCTAACCAGGAGGACTTTTGACTTCGATACACAGACGCCTGTAGAGAACTGGGACAACACAGACTCTTACCAGGATTACTTTGATTTGGATGACAAAGACGCAGACGTGCTACCGTGAGTATGCAGCTTTGGCTTCCAAACATTTGATCGCTTGCACGTACGTGCGCGTCACGTACGTAACTTTGTTTAAATATATAAGCTTTATGAACCTTGGGTTAGGTGAACGGTCTTTTGGGCTGAGTGATTGTGTGTGTTGATCAGGTGTTTGAATTGTATTGGCGTGTTCTATGGAGCTAGGAGCTAGCAGAGGAGCTAGGAGCTAGGAGCTAGCATAAACACCTAGGTGTTTTTATGCAGGATTAATTTGTGGCATATTAAATATAAGCCTGGTTGTGTTGTGGCTAATAGAGTATATATATGTCTTGTGTTTATTTACTGTTTTAGTCATTCCCAGCTGAATATCGGGTACCGTGAGTAGCAGCTGCGCTTCCAAACATTTGATCGCTTGCCAGTACGTGCGCGTCACGTACGTTACTTTGTTTATATATATAAGCTTTATGAACCTTGGGTTAGGTGAACGGTCTTTTGGGCTGAGTGATTGTGTGTGTTGTGCAGGTGTTTGAATTGGATTGGCGGCTTATATGGAGCTAGGAGCTAGGAGCTAGCATAGGAGCTAGGAGCTAACATAACAAACACTTGGGTGTTTTTATGCAGGATTAATTTGTGGCATATTAAATATAAGCCTGGTTGTGTTGTGGCTAATAGAGTATATATATATATATACAACAGTAAATAAACACAAGACATATGTCTTGTGTTTATTTACTGTTGTAGTCATTCGCAGCTGAATATCAGGTCACCCCCGGCTCTCACAGCATCTTCCCTATCTGAATCGCATCCACTCCCCACTAGTCCTTCACTTGCACTTTACTCATCCACAAATCTTTCATCCTCGCTCAAATTAATGGGGAAATTGTTGCTTTCTCGGTTAGAATCTCTCTCACTTCATGCAGCCATCATTGTAAACAATAGGGAACTTTGCGTATATGTTCAATTGACTACGTAACGCTACTTCCGGTAGGGGCAAGCCTTTTTTTTAATCAGATACCAAAAGTTGCGATCTTTATCGTCGTTGTTCTATACTAAATCTTTTCAGCAAAAATATGGCAATATCGCGAAATGATCAAGTATGACACATAGAATAGATCTGCTATCCCCGTTTAAATAAAAAAAAAATCATTTCAGTAGGCCTTTAAATTAGTGGTAGAAGGCCAATATACTAACGTAGTTTTAGATTGTGTTCCCTGTTAAAATCTCACAATTCATGAGAATTTTTGTTGAAAATTCATTTTTTGTGGCTTGTTGGTCTAGTTGTATGATTCTCGCTTAGGGTGCGAGAGGTCCCGGGTTCAATTCCCGGACAAGCCCTTAACAGTGCTTTTGAACTCTCAGCTCAATTTTCCAAACTGTGCACACTCAAGGGATCAATGAAAATGTATAAAATCAAGTACAGTGGGACCTCAAATTACGAGCTCTAATTGATTACGAAAGAGCTTGTAACCCTTAGTTATTTTTTGCATTAAAATAGCCATACCTTTAAATTAGTGGTAAAAGGCCAATATACAAACCTAGTTTTAGATTGTTCCCTGTTAAAATCTCACAATTCATGAGAATTTTTGTTGAAAACAGATTTTTTGGGGCTTGTTGGTCTAGTCATATGATTCTCGCTTAGGCTGTGAGAGGTCCTGGGTTCAATTCCTGGACAAGCCCTAAGCAGTGATTCTAAACTCTAAGCTTAATTTTCCAAATTGCCCCTCCTCAAGGGATCAATGAAAATGTATAAAATCAAATACAGTGGGACCTCAATTTACAAACTCTAAGTGTTTACGAAAGAGCTTGTAATCCTTAGTTCTTTTTTTGCATCAAATTAGCCATACCTTTAAATTAGTGGTAAAAGGCCAATATACTAACGTAGTTTTAAAAGTGAAGTTAAAGTACCAATGATTGTCACATACACACTAGGTGTGGTGAAATTTGTCCTCTGCATTTGACCCATTCCCTTGTTCACCCCCTGGGAGGTGAGGGGAGCAGTGGGCAGCAGCGGTGCCGCACCCGGGAATCATTTTTGGTGATTTAACCCCCAATTCCAACTTTTGATGCCAAGCAGGGAGGTAATGAGTCCCATTTTTATAGTCTTTGGTATGACTCGGCCGGGGTTTGAACTCACAACCTACCGATCTCAGGGCGGACACTCTTAGATTGTGTTTCCTGTTAAAATCTCACAATTTATGAGAATTTTTGTTGAAAAGTCGTTTTTTGTGGCTTGTTGGTCTAGTCGTATGATTCTCGCTTAGGGTGCGAGAGGTCCCGGGTTCAATTCCCGGACAAGCCCTTAACAGTGCTTTTGAACTCTCAGCTCAATTTTCCAAACTGTGCACACTCAAGGGATCAATGAAAATGTATAAAATCAAGTACAGTGGGACCTCAAATTACGAGCTCTAATTGATTACGAAAGAGCTTGAAACCCTTAGTTATTTTTTGCATTAAAATAACCATACCTTTAAATTAGTGGTAAAAGGCCAATATACAAAACTAGTTTTAGATTGTTCCTTGTTAAAATCTCACAATTCATGAGAATTTTTGTTGAAAACAGATTTTTTGGGGCTTGTTGGTCTAGTCGTATGATTCTCGCTTAGGGTGCGAGAGGGTTCAATTCAATTCCCGGACAAGCCCTTAATGGTGCGTTGAACTCTCAGCTCAATTTTCCAAGCTGTGCACACTCAAGGGATCATTGAAAATTGTAGTGAATCAAATTTTTTGTTAATAAAAGTGCGGTTACAGGTCGTCGCCACGGATACAATATAAACTTTTTTGAGAATTTGGTGTGATTAATCATAGGGCTTGTTGGTCTAGTGGTATGATTCTCGCTTTGGGTGGGAGAGGTCCCGGGTTCAATTCCTGGACAAGCCCAAAGCAGTGATTCTAAACTCTAAGCTTAACTTTCCAAATTGCACACCTTCAAGGGATCAATGAAAATGTATAAAATCAAATACAGTGGGACCTCAATTTACAAACTTTAATTGTTTACGAAAGAGCTTGTAACCCTTAGTTCTTTTTTTTGCATCAACATAGCCATACCTTTAAATTAGTGGTAAAAGGCCAATATACAAACCTAGTTTTAGATTGTGTTCCTTGTTAAAATCTCACAATTCATGAGAATTTTTGTTGAAAGTTATATGCGGTCCTCTCCAAGGTTTCTCATAGTCATTCACCGACGTCCCACTGGGGTGAGTTTTTCCTTGCCCGTATGTGGGCTCTGTACCGAGGATGTCGTTGTGGCTTGTACAGCCCTTTGAGACACTTGTGATTTAGGGCTATATAAATAAACATTGATTGATTGAAAGTTCATTTTTTGTGGCTTGTTGGTCTAGTCGTATGATTCTCGCTTTGGGTGAGAGAGGTCCCGGGTTCAATTCCCGGACAAGCCCTTAACAGTGCTTTGAACTGTCAGCTCAATTTTCCAAGCTGTGCACACTCAAGGGATCAATGAAAATTGTAGTGAATCAAATTTTTTGTTAATAAAAGTGCAGTTACAGGTCGTCGCCACGGATAAAATATAAACTTTTTTGAGAATTTGGTGGAATTTAACACAGGGCTTGTTGGTCTAGTGCAGACCTGGGCATTGTGCGGCCCGCGGGCCGCATCCGGCCCTTTGTACGTCCCTGTCCGGCCCGCGTGAGGCCAATTATAAATTACAAAATAAATTTTAAAAAGCATCTATTTCGAGTGTGCAATACAACGGTGCTGCTTTTGTTTTGAAAAGCGTTATTTGTATTACTTCCGTGTGGACGTATGCTCGTGCGCGCAGCGGCAATCTCAAATTACAAAATAAATTTAAAAAAACATCTTTGTCGTGCGTGCAATACAACTGTGCTGCTTTTATTTTGAAAAGTGTTATATGTGCGTATGTCCTGTGAGGGAAGGCGCACAGCGGTTATCCCCGAGACGCCAAAAAGAGAAAAGTTGATGACGAATGGCGTGTTTTCAACAAGACAAGTAAAGGTAAAGCTGTGTGCTTATTTGTGGTACACACGTTGCTGTGTTTAAAGAATATAGTGTAACGACCTGCTGAAGTAGATGTTGTCTTCTTGAGTTGCGTAAATGAGGAGTGAGGAGACGTGCGTGTGGAAGGAACGAGATATGTTGAGCTGTGTTAGTATAGCTTGCTCAATAAAAGTTTAAAAAGAGCGTCAGACTTGATGTGCACTTCTTCTGGACGCTACAATTGGTGGCAGAAGTAAAACTTTGCGCATACTGCACTGTTTGTGTGCTACGTGAGGAGCTCGCCGCAAAGAGAGAGAGAGAGAGAGTGTTTACAGGTGCAGCCACGCTGCTTGCCACGGGGGGAATTCCGCCCTCAATGAAGACTCCCAGGCTTGATGGCAAGGCGAACTGGGAGGCATTTCATCCCACTTCTGACATCAATTGTAGCGTCCAGAAGAAGTGCACACCAAGTCTGATGCACTTTTTAAACTTTTATTGAGCATGCTATACTAACACAGCTCAACTTATCTCGTTCTTTCCAAAAGGAAAACCAATCCTCACTCCTCATTTCCGCAACAGCAACGCTTCCTCCTTCTTCGCCAATCACCTTACAGGCGTGCTACGTTCACAACGTTTTCTTATCTGGTTAAATAAAGGTTTTACAACAAAGAGGATGCAGGATAAAGTGACAGAAATTGAAATTTTTGTATTGTAATATACATCAGGAAGTGTTGTGTAAGAAAGTGTTAAAAATAAAACCATCAAAAGCCATCTGCTTTTGTATAAAGATAAGTTAGGTTGAATGAAAATATTATTATTATCTATCTTACGGTATATCAAAAATAATTTGAGCAAAATTTAATTGAAATATTGTCAGTGTGGCCCTCCAGCAGTGCTCGGGTTGCTCATGCGGCCCCCGGTAAAAATTAATTGCCCACCCCTGGTCTAGTGGTATGATTCTCGCTTTGGATGCGAGAGGTCCAGAGTTCAATTCCCGAACAAGCCCTTAACAGTGCTTTGAACTCTCAGCTAAATTTTCCAAACTGAGCACACTCAAGGGATCAGTGAAAATTGTTGTGAATCAAATTTTTTGTTAATAAAAGTGCAGTTAAGGTCGTCGTCTCAGATAAAATATAAACTTTTATGAGAATTTGGTGTAACTTAACGTAGGGCTTCTTGGTCTAGTGGTATGATTCTCGCCTTGGGTGCGAGAGTTCCCGGGTTCAATTCCTGGACAAGCCCTAAGCAGTGATTCTTAACTCTAAGCTTATTTTTCCAAATTGCCCACCCTCACGGGAGCAATGAAAATGTAGGAAATCAAAAACAGTGGGACCTCAATTTACAAACTGTAATTGTTTACGAAAGAGCTTGTAACCCTTAGTTCTTTTTTTTGCATCAAAATAGCCATACCTTTTAAATTAGTGGTAAAAGGCCAATATACAAACCTAGTTTTAGATTGTTCCTTGTTAAAATCTCACAATTCATGAGAATTTTTGTTGAAAACAGATTTTTTGGGGCTTGTTGGTCTAGTCGTGTGATTCTCGCTTAGGGTGCGAGAGGTCCTGGGTTCAATTCCTGGACAAGCCCTAAGCAGTGATTCTAAACTCTAAGCTTAATTTTCCAAATTGCCCCCCCTCAAGGGATCAGTGAAAATGTATAAAATCAAATACAGTGGGACCTCAATTTACAAACTCTAATTGTTTACGAAAGAGCTTGTAATCCCTAGTTCTTTTTTTGCATCAAAATAGCCATAACTTTAAATTAGTGGCCAATATACTAACTATTTTAATTTTTTTTTTGAGTTTTGTCTCTCTTAGAATTAAAAATGTAGAGCAAAGCGAGACCAGCTTGCTAGTAAATAAATAACATTTAAATAATAGAGGCAGCTCACTGGTAAGTGCTTGTCAAGTGTTTTGCTTTTTTCACTGTGCTTATCCCACACTTGAAGGGATGTACCAATGCTGAATGTGGCTTCTGGATTTCACTCAAAAGACCAGAACGTAGTTACTTTTTTCCTTTTATTTTCCTTTAGTTTTCAAGTTTTTCCAACGAAGAAACAGCTTCTTTTTTCTTCTTTAGTCTTTTTAGCAGTCTTTAGCAGTGTTAGTAGACTTTAGTTTCTTTAGCTGTCATTAGCTTTCTTTAGTAGCCTTTAGCTTCTTTAGTAGGTGAAAAACCTTTAAGGACAAAACACCACAAGATTAACATGCTGTAAAAAATCAATCAATTATCAATCCCATAATTTACAATTATTAATCAGGCTATCAAACACTTAACAATTAAACAAGTGCAAGAACATTTATTAATATTTTCCCTTTAAGTTAATTCAGATTTTAAATAAATTGTCTCAACATAAATGCACCAAGATACATATACAATACATTTAACACCAGAAACACAATAGATAAATGCAGCAGAAAACCCAATATGCAAATACATAAATACCTAACCAATTAACCACCTATTTTAGATACATATTTAAAATCCATATCCAATATAAATATATTATTAATTTAGCAGTGAAACACTCAAACTTAAACGCTGTCTGCTGGTAGAAAAATACCCCTTTTCTATGCCCTCACTAGCAGCCAATGATCCAACACAGTTAAATCCAACACTTTAAGTTGAGCGACTTCACCCTCCTGATGAAGCAAACTGCTCCAACATTTATCAAACTAAGCAAAGAATCCCAACACTTCCTTACCAAACAACAGTTACGCAAAACACTGTGTGTATTTAGCCTCCAGACTAAGCACGCTACATGCACACAACTCCCCCATCTCACCAGCGCAACAGGTGCGCGACACCCACAAGGAGAAATAAAAGTGCAATCTTACCGGCTGTCCGTTCAGCTTTTGGTTATAGTACACTTTTGGCACAACTCTGTGTTATCTGTAATTAACCAAACCTTTCTCCACTCTGCGCTGGCGTCTTTTGTCCTCCTTGATTTGACACAGCTGTCTAATTACCGGGCTCGCGCACCAGCAGACGAGACGGGAGTGCGCCGCGTTATACCTGCGCGTGAACGTAAACTGATAATGCCGAATTATATACATTTCCTTGGGTTGCCTAGGTGAATAGGGATGTGGATGTGCTCTAAAATAAAATATAATTTTATTAAGTGGGGTTTGGCTGGTTGCCAAGCAGCCGCAGTTACGTGCTAGCGCGTCAGCTGACGAGAGTGCTGCTATTTGAGCTATTTTTAGAACAGGCCAGCGGGCGACTCATCTGGCCCTTACGGGCGACCTGGTGCCCGCGGGCGCCGCGTAGGTGACCCCTGGTCTAGTGGTATGATTCTCGCTTTGGGTGCGAGAGGTCCCAGGTTCAATTCCTGGACAAGCCCTAAGCAGTGATTCTGAACTCTAAGCTTATTTTTCCAAATTGCCCACCCTCAAGGGATCAATGAAAATCTATGGAATCATAAACAGTGGGACCTCAATTCACAAACTCTAATTGTTTATGAAAGAGCTTGTAACCCTTAGTTCTTTTTTTTGGATCAAAAGAGCCATACCTTTTAAATTAGTGGTAAAAGGCCAATATACTAACAGAGTTTTGGATTGTTTTCCCTGTTAAAATCTCACAAGTCATGAGAATTTTTGTCGAACACAAATTCTTTGGGGCTTGTTGGTCTAGTCGTATGATTCTAGCTTAGGGTGCGAGAGGTCCTGGGTTCAATTCCTGGACAAGCCCTAAGCAGTGATTATAACTCTAAGCTTAATTTTCCAAATTACCCCCCCTCAAGGGATCAATGAAAATGTACAAAATCAAATACAGTGGGACCTCAATTTAGAAACTCTAATTGTTTACGAAAGAGCTTGTAACCCTTAGTTCTTTTTTTTTTTGCATCAAAATAGCCATACCTTTAAATTAGTGGTAAAAGGCCAATATACTAACCTAGTTTTGGATTGTGTTCCCTGTTAAAATCTCACAATTCATGAGAATTTTTGTTGAAAAGTCATTTTTTGTGGCTTGTTGGTCTAGTCGTATGATTCTCGCTTAGGGTGCGAGAGGTCCCGGGTTCAATTCCCGGACAAGCCCTTAACAGTGCTTTTGAACTCTCAGCTCAATTTTCCAAACTGTGCACACTCAAGGGATCAATGAAAATATATAAAATCAAGTATAGTGGGACCTCAAATTACGAGCTCTAATTGATTACGAAAGAGCTTGTAACCCTTAGTTATTTTTTGCATTAAAATAGCCATACCTTTAAATTAGTGGTAAAAGGCCAATATACGAACCTAGTTTTAGATTGTTCCTTGTTAAAATCTCAGAATTCATGAGAATTTTTGTTGAAAACAGATTTTTTTGGGGGCTTGTCGTATGATACTCGCTTAGGCTGCGAGAGGTCCCGGGTTCAATTCCCGGACAAGCTCTTAATGGTGCATTGAACTCTCAGCTCAATTTTCCAAGCTGTGCACACTCAAGGGATCATTGAAAATTGTAGTGAATCTAATTTTTTGTTAATAAAAGTGCAGTTACAGGTCGTCGCCACAGATAAAAAATAAACTTTTTTGAGAATTTGGTGGAATTTAACATAGGGCTTGATGGTCTAGTGGTATGATTCTCGCTTTGGGTGCGAGAGGTACCGGGTTCAATTCCTGGACAAGCCCAAAGCAGTGATTACAAACTCCAAGCTTAACTATCCAAATTGCACACCCTCAAGGGATCAATGAATATGTATAAAATCAAATACAGTGGGACATCAATTTACAAACTCTAATTGTTTACGAAAGAGCTTGTAACCCTTAGTTCTTTCTTTTGCATCAAAATAGCCATACCTTTAAATCAGTGGTAGAAGGCCAATATACTAACGTAGTTTTAGATTGTGTTCCCTGTTAAAATCTCAAAATTCATGAGAATTTTTGTTGAAAACAGATTTTTTGGGGCTTGTTGGTCTAGTCGTATGATTCTCGCTTAGGGTGCGAGAGGTCCCGGGTTTAATTCCCGGACAAGCCCTTAATGGTGCTTTGAACTTTCAGCTCAATTTTCCAAACTGGGCACACTCAAGGGATCAATGAAAATTGTAGTGAATCAAATTTTTTGTCAATAAAAGTGCAGTTACATGTCGTCTCCACAGATAAAATATAAACTTTTTTGAGAATTTGGTGTAATTTAACATAGGGCTTGTTGGTCCAGTGGTATGATTCTCGCTTTGGGTGCGAGAGGTCCTGGGTTCCATCCCTGGACAAGCGCTAAGCACTGATTCTAAACTGGAAGCTTTATTTTCCAAATTGCCCCCCCCTCAAGGGATTAATGAAAATGTATAAAATCAAATACAGTGGGACCTCAATTTACAAACTCTAATTGTTTACGAAAGAGCTTGTAACCCTTTTTTTTTTTTTTTTGCATCAAAATAGCCATACCTTTAAATTAGTGGTAAAAGGCCAATATCCTAACGTAGTTTTAGATTGTGTTCCTTGTTAAAATCTCACAATTCATGAAAATTTTTGTTGAAAGTGCATTTTTCGTTGCTTGTTGGTCTAGTCGTATGATTCTTGCTTTGGGTGCTAGAGGTCCCGGGTTCAATTCCCGGACAAGCCCTTAACAGTGCTTTGAACTGTCAGCTAAATTTTCCAAACTGCGCACACTCAAGGGATCAATTAAATTGTTGTGAATCAAATTTTTTGTTACTAAAAGTGCAGTTACAGGTCGTCTCCACAGATAAAATATAAACTCTTTTGAGAATTTGGTGTAATTTAACATAGGGCTTGTTGGTCTAGTGCAGGGGTCGGCAACCTTTACCACTCAAAGAGCCATTTTGGCAAGTTTCACACATTAAAGAAAGTAATGGGAGCCACAAAAATGTTTTTAAAATTTAAAATGAAAAACACCGCATACAAAGCTTACATGCTTTGTGCTATGTTAACCAGGGGTCTCAGACACACGCACCGGCACGCACTTTAATGTGGGAATTGGATGTTAGTGCAGCCCGCGAGTTTTGGATGAATGTCGCTTGCGTCACACTTGCCAACCCTCTCATTTTTCCCGGGAGACTCCCGAATATCAGAGCGTGATGACACTGCATTTGGCGCCCTCTACAGTCTGCCCAATCAGTGTACCTGCTCGGCCACAAGTGGAATGCAGCTTTAGCTTGCTCACGTAAGAGACAGCAAGGCTAGTAACTCAGCAGCCACACATCTTACACTGACGGTACCAATACCCAGAATCCCATGCAGCCCTAACTCTTCCGCTCAACCAACCACGAAGAGGGGGGGGGGGGGGGTTGATGTGTGTGGGGATTTGGTGGTAGCGGGGTGTATAATGTAGACCGGAAGAGTTAGGACTGCATGGGATTCTGGGTAATGGTTGTGTTGTGTTTATGTTGTGTTACAGTGGGATGTTCTCCAGAAATGTGTTTTTCATTATTTTTTGGTGTGGGTTCACAGTGTGGCGCATATTTGTAACGTAACAATGTTGAAGTTGTTTGATACGGCTACCGTCAGTGTAAGCTGTGTGGCTGATGAGTAACTATGCTTTGCTGTCTCCTGTGTGAGCAAGTAATAACAACATACAACATGTGGCTGGCCTGGCATGCTGTAAGTAAATGCTATAGAGGACAATTACTGCAGTGCAATTAGGGCACGCCCTTTATATAGTAATTAGAGTGTTAATAGGATTATTTTTCCCTGGGAGTAGTCTATGAGAGACACTGACATCCATAAGTCTCCTGGGAAAATCGAGGGGGTCGGCATGCATGTAGCTGAGCCGCATCAGAGTGGTCAAGGAGCCGCATGCGGCTCCGGAGCCGCGGGTTGCCGACCCCTGGTCTAGTGGTATGAATCTCGCTTTGGGTGCCAGAGGTCCGGGGTTCAATTCCTAGACATGCCCTAAGCAGTGATTCTTAACTCTAAGCTGTTTTTTCCAAATTGCCCACCCTCAAGGGATCAATGAAAACGTATAAAATCAAAAACAGTGGGACCTCAATTTACTAACCCTAATTGATTACGAAAGAGCTTGTAACCTTTAGTTCTTTTTTTTGCATCAAAATAGCCATACCTTTAAATTAGTGGTAAAAGGCCTATATACTAACATAGTTTTGGATTGTGTTCCTTGTTAAAATCTCACAATTCATGACAATTTTTGTTGAAAACAGATTTTTTGGGGCTTGTTGGTCTAGTCGTATGATTCTCGCTTTGGGTGCGAGAGGTCCCAGGTTCCAATTCCAGGACAAGCCCTAAGCTGTGATTCCAAACTCTAAGCTTAATTTTCTAAATTGCACATCCTCAAGGGATCAATGAAAATTTTAAAAATCAAAAACAGTGGGACCTCAATTTACAAACTCTAAATGTTTACGAAAGAGCTTGTAACCCTTAGTTCTTTTTTTTTTGCATCAAAATAGCCATACCTTTAAATTAATGGTAAAAATGCAATATACTAAAGTAGTTATAGATTGTGTTCCCTGTTAAAATGTCACAATTCATGAGAATATTTGTTGAAAGTGGATTATTGGGGGCTTGTTGGTCTAGTCGTATGATTCTCGCTTTGGGTGTGAGAGGTCCTGGGTTCAATTCCTGGACAAGCCCTAAGCAGTGATTCTAAACTCTAAGCTTAATTTTCCAAATTGCACAACCTCATGGGATCAATGAAAATGTGTAAAATCAAATACAGTGGGATCTCAATTTACTAACCCTAATTGATTACGAAAGAGCTTGTAACCTTTAGTTCTTTTTTTTGCATCAAAATAGCCATACCTTTAAATTAGTGGTAAAAGGCCAATATCCTAACGTAGTTTTAGATTGTGTTCCTTGTTAAAATCTCACAATTCATGAACATTTTTGTTGAAAGTGCATTTTTCGTTGCTTGTTGGTCTAGTCGTATGATTCTTGCTTTGGGTGCTAGAGGTCCCGGGTTCAATTCCCGGACAAGCCCTTAACAGTGCTTTGAACTGTCAGCTAAATTTTCCAAACTGCGCACACTCAAGGGATCAATTAAATTGTTGTGAATCAAATTTTTTGTTAATAAAAGTGCAGTTACAGGTCGTCTCCACAGATAAAATATAAACTCTTTTGAGAATTTGGTGTAGTTTAACATAGGGCTTGTTGGTCTAGTGGTATGATTCTCGCTTTGGGTGCCAGAGGTCCGGGGTTCAATTCCTAGACATGCCCTAAGCAGTGATTCTTAACTCTAAGCTTTTTTTTTCCAAATTGCCTACCCTCAAGGGATCAATGAAAACGTATAAAATCAAAAACAGTGGGACCTCAATTTACAAACTAATTGATTACGAAAGAGCTTGTAACCTTTAGTTCTTTTTTTTGCATCAAAATAGCCATACCTTTAAATTAGTGGTAAAAGGCCAATATACTAACATAGTTTTGGATTGTGTTCCTTGTTTAAATCTCACAATTCATGACAATTTTTGTTGAAAACAGATTTTTTGGGGCTTGTTGGTCTAGTCGTATGATTCTCGCTTTGGGTGCGAGAGGTCCCAGGTTCCAATTCCAGGACAAGCCCTAAGCTGTGATTCCAAATTCTAAGCTTAATTTTCTAAATTGCACATCCTCAAGGGATCAATGAAAATTTTAAAATCAAATACAGTGGGACCTCAATTTACAAACTCTAAATGTTTACGAAAGAGCTTGTAACCCTTAGTTGTTTTTTTTTTGCATCAAAATAGCCATACCTTTAAATTAATGGTAAAAATGCAATATACTAATGTAGTTATAGATTGTGTTCCCTGTTAAAATCTCACAATTCATGAGAATATTTGTTGAAAGTGGATTATTGGGGGCTTGTTGGTCTAGTCGTATGATTCTCGCGTTGGGTGCGAGAGGTCCTGGGTTCAATTCCTGGACAAGCCCTAAGCAGTGATTCTAAACTCTAAGCTTAATTTTCCAAATTGCACAACCTCAAGGGATCAATGAAAATGTGTAAAATCAAATACAGTGGGATCTCAATTTACAAACTCTAATTGTTTACGAAAGAGCTTGTAACCCTTAGTTCTTTTTTTTGCATCAAAATAGCCATACCTTTAAATTAGTGGTAAAAGGCCCATATAAAAACGTAGTTTTAGATTGTGTTCCTTGTTAAAATCTCACAATTCATGAGAATTTTTGTTGAAAATAGACTTTTTGGGGCTTGTTGGTCTAGTGGTATGATTCTCGCTTTGGGTGCGAGAGGTCCCGGGTTCAATTCCTGGACAAGCCCTAAGCACTGATTCTAAACTCTGAGCTTAATTTTCCAAATTGCCCCCCCTCAAGGGATCAATGAAAATGTATAAAATCAAATACAGTGGGACCTCAATTTACAAACTCTAATTGTTTACGAAAGAGCTTGTAACCCTTAGTTCTTTTTTTGCATCAAAATAGCCATACCTTTAAATTAGTGGTAAAAGGCCAATATACTAACGTAGTTTTAGATTGTGTTCCCTGTTAAAATCTCACAATTCATGAGAATTTTTGTTGAAAGTGCCTTTTTTGTGGTTTGTTGGTCTAGTGGTATGATTCTCGCTTAGGGTGCGAGAGGTCCCGGGTTCAATTCCTGGAGAAGCCCTTAACAGTGCTTTTGAACTCTTAGCTCAATTTTCCACACTGCGCACACTCAAGGGATCAATGAACATGTATAAAATCAAGTACATTGGGACCTCAAATTACGAGCTCTAATTGATTACGAAAGAGCTTGTAACCCTTAGTTATTTTTTGCATTAAAATAGCCATACCTTTAAATTAGTGGTAAAAGGCACAAACCTATTTTTAGATTGTGTTCCTTGTTAAAATCTCACAATTCATGAGAATTTTTGTTGAAAACAGATTTTGTGGGGTTTGTTGGTCTAGTCATATGATTCTCGCTTAGGGTGCGAGGGGTCCTGGGTTCAATTCTCGGACAGGCCCTTAATGGTGCGTAGAACTCTCAGCTCAATTTTCCAAGCTGTGCACACTCAAGGGATCAATGAAAATTGTAGTGAATCAAATTTTTTGTTAATAAAAGTGCAGTTACAGGTTGTCTTCACAGATGAAATATAAACTTTTTTGAGAATTTGGTGGAATTTAACATAGGGCTTGTTGGTCTAGTGCAGGGGTCACCAACCTTTACGAAACCAAGAGCTACTTCTTGGGTACTGATTAATGCGAAGGGCTACCAGTTTGATACACACTTAAATAAATTGCCAGAAATAGCCAATTTGCTCAATTTACCTTTAACTCTATGTTATTATTGATAATTAATGATATTTATCTTTGTGGAAACACTGATCATCTTAATGATTTCTCACAATTAATATATATAGAAACAGATAAATATCATTATGCAACACTTTATTTTTATATTTTCTCTAAGTGCACATTTTTCAAATTTAACATTTTCAAATGATCACTTTTAAGACAGTCTTGTGAAATCACAATATCCCATTTTAACTAGCTAGCCACTAACATTTTTGAACAAATCATGAATTACTTTGCACCATGTTTGTACAAATAATAACTCATGTAAAATACAAAAGTCAACTCTCAAATTTTTAAATAAATCATGTCACACTTTGAACTGGACACCACATCTGTTATCTGTTTCTTTGTCAGTTAGTGAAGACCAAGTCTTTAAAATATTTTCTTGGATTTTAAAAATTTTTTTTAGTTTTCTCTCTTAGAATTAAAAATGTCGAGCAAAGCGAGACCAGCTTGCTAGTAAATAAATAACATTTAAAAAATAGAGGCAGCTCACTGGTAAGTGCTTGTCAAGTGTTTTGCTTTTTTCACTGTGCTTATCCCACACTTGAAGGGATGTACCAATGCTGAATGTGGCTTCTGGATTTCACTCAAAAGACCACACCGTAGTTACTTTTTTCCTTTTATTTTCCTTTAGTTTTCAAGTTTTTCCAACAAAGAAACAGCTTCTTTTTTCTTCTTTAGTCTTTTTAGCAGTGTTAGTAGACTTTAGTTTCTTTAGCTGTCATTAGCTGTCTTTAGTAGCCTTTAGCAGGTGAAAAACATTTAAGGACAAAACACCACAAGATTAACATGCTGTAAAAAAATCAATCAATTATCAATCCCATAATTTACAATTATTAATCAGGCTATCAAACACTTAACAATTAAACAAGTGCAAGAAAATTTATTAATATTTTCCCTTTAAGTTAATTCAGATTTTAAATAAATTGTCTCAACATAAGTGCACCAAGATACATATACAATACATTTAACACCAGAAACACAATAGATAAATGCAGCAGAAAACCCAATATGCAAATACATAAATACCTAACCAATTAACCACCTATTTTAGATACATATTTAAAATCCATATCCAATATAAATATATTATTAATTTAGCAGTGAAACACTCAATCTTAAACGCTGTCTACTGGTAGAAAAATACCCCTTTTCTATGCCCTCACCAGCAGCCAATGATCCAACACAGTTAAATCCAACACTTTAAGTTGAGCGACTTCACCCTCCTGATGAAGCAAACTGCTCCAACATTTATCAAACTAAGCAAAGAATATCAACACTTACCTACCAAACAACAGTTACGCAAAACACCGTGTGTATTTAGCCTCCAGACTAAGCACGCTACATACATAGACTCCCCCATCTCACCAGCGCAACAGGTGCGCCACACCCACAAGGAGAAATAAAGTGCAATCTTACCGGCTGTCCGTTCAACTTTTGGTTATAGTACACTTTTGGCACAACTCTGTGTTATCTGTAATGAACCAAACCTTTCTCCACTCTGCGCTGGCGTCTTTTGTCCTCCTTGATTTGACACAGCTGTCTAATTACCGGGCTCGCGCACCAGCAGACGAGACCGGAGCGCGGCGCCTTATACCTGCGCGTGAACGTAAACTGATAATGCCGAATTATATACATTTCCTGGGGTTGCCTAGGTGAATAGGGATGTGGATGTGCTCTAAAATAAAATATAATTTTATTAAGTGGGGTGTGGCTGGTTGCCAAGCAGCCGCAGTTGCGTGCTCGGGGCTTGTTGGTCTAGTCGTATGATTCTCGCTTTGGGTGCGACAGGTCCTGGGTTCAATTCCTGGATAAGCCCTAAGCAGTGATTTTAAACTCTAAGCTTGATTTTCGAAATTGCACACCCTCAAGGGATCAATGACATTTTTAAAAATCAAATACAGTGGGACCTCAATTTACAAACTCTAAATGTTTACGAAACAGCTTGTAACCCTTAGTTCTTTTTTTTTGCATCAAAATAGCCATACCTTTAAATTAATGGTAAAAGTGCAATATACTAACGCAGTTATAGATTGTGTTCCCTGTTAAAATCTCACAATTCTTGAGAATATTTGTTGAAAGTGGATTATTGGGGGCTTGTTGGTCTAGTCGTACGATTCTCGCTTAGGGTGCGAGAGGTCCCGGGTTCAATTCCCGGACAAGCCCTTAATGGTGCTTTGAACTCTCAGCTCAATTTTCCCAACTGGGCACACTCAAGGGATCAATGAAAATTGTAGTGAATCTAATTTTTTGTCAATAAAAGTGCAGTTACAGGTCGTCTCCACGGATAAAATATTAACTTTTTTTGAGAATTTGGTGGAATTAAACATAGGGCTTGTTGGTCTAGTGCAGGGGTCGGCAACCTTTACCACTCAAAGAGCCATTTTGACGAGTTTCACAAATTAAAGATAATAATGGGAGCCACAAAACTCTTTTGAAATTTAAAATGAAATAACACTGCATACAAAGCTTTTTTTTTTAACTTTTGGGCTATGTTTAAACCAAGGGTCTCAGACACACGCTCCGGCCCGCACCTTATTAAGACAATTTAATGTTAGTACGGCCCGCAAGTTTTACTTTAACGGCGCTTGACAGCGTCATACTTGCCAACTCTCACAGTCTTTCCAGGAGAGAACTGAAATGTAGGGCGTGTTGGTACTGTTTTTAGCGCCCTCTACAGTCTTTGCAAACAGCGTACCTGATCGGCCACATGTTGAATGCAGCTTCTGCTTACACGCGTAAGTAACAGCAAGGCATACTTAGTCAACAGTCACACAGCTTACACACTGACGGTGACCGTATAAAACAACTTTAACAAAACTTTAACACTGTTACGTTACAAATATGCGCCACACTGTGAACCCACACCAAAAAAGAATGACAAACACATTTCTGGAGAACATCTGCACCGTAACACAACATAAACACAACACATCTAATACCCAGAATCCCATGCAGCCCTAACTCTTCCGGTCTACATTGTACACCCCCGTTACCACCAAACCCCGCCCACCTCAACCGATGCACGAAGGGGGGTGGGGAGGGGGGTTGATGTGTGGGGGGGGGTGGTGGTGGTAGCGGGGGTGTACAATGTAGACTGGAAGAGTTAGGGCTGCATGGGATTCTGGGTATTCGTTCTGTTGTATTTATGTTGTTTAACGGTGCGGATGTTCTCCAGAAATGTGTTTGTCATTCTTTTTTGGTGTGGGTTCACAGTGTGGCGCATATTTGTAACGTAACAGTGTTAAAGTTGTTTTATACGGTCACCGTCAGTGTAAGCTGTGTGGCTGTTGACCAAGTATGCCTTGCTGTCTCTTACGTGTGCAAGTAAAAGCTACATATACCATGTGGACGGGCTGGCACGGTGTTTGTACAGGCTATAGAGGATCAGAAAATGCAATGCTATATTGGCACGCCCTTGATTAAGTTGTTAAGGTGATAACTGGAGAATATTTAACCCGGGAGATTTCTAAAAGAGGCACTGAGATCTGTAAGTCTCCTGGGAAAATCGGGAGGGTCGGCAAGTATGCTGCTGAGCTGCATCAGAGTGGTCAAAGAGCCGCATGCGGCTCCAGAGCCGAGGGTTGCCGACCCCTGGTCTAGTGGTATGATTCTCGCTTTGGGTGCGAGAGATCTTGGGTTCAATTCCTGGACAAGCCCGAAGCAGTGATTCTAAACTCTAAGCTTAATTTTTCAAATTGCACAACCTCAAGGGATCAATGAAATTTTTAAAAATCAAATACAGTGGGACCTCAATTTACAAACTCTAAATGTTTACGAAAGAGCTTGTAACCCTTAGTTCTTCTTTTTTTTTGCATCAAAATAGCCATACCTTTAAACTAGTGGTAAAAGGCCAATATACAAACTTAGTTTTAGATTGTGTTCCTTGTTAAAATCTCACAATTCATGAGCATTTTTGTTGAAAACAGGTTTTTTGGGGCTTGTTGGTCCAGTCGTATGATTCTCGCTTAGGGTGCGAGGGGTCCTGGGTTCAATTCCCGGACAATCCCTTAATGGTGCGTCGAACTCTCGGCTCAATTTTCCAAACTGCGCACACTCAAGGGATCAATGAAAATTGTAGTGAATCAAATTTTTTGTCAATAAAAGTATAGTTACAGGTTGTCTTCACAGATAAAATATAAACTTTTTTGAGAATTTGGTGGAATTTAACATAAGGCTTGTTGGTCCAGTGCAGGGGTTGGCAACCCAAAATGTTGAAAGAGCCATATTGGACCAAAAATATAAAAAAAAAATCTGTCTGGAGCCGCAAAAAATGAAAAGCCTATATATAAGTCTTATAATGAAGGCAACACATGACGTAAGTGTTGATATTAGCTATAATAGCCTACTATCAAAATGACTATGTGTCGCAGGCTGAAGCAAATCTTCGTTGACAGAAATGTTGTATTTTCATTTTTATTCTACACAATTTTGCAACATTAGAAGCCATTAGTAAAACAGAGGCTTTTCAGAAGGTGAGATAACTCCTGGAAATTACTGACTTATAATGGCCAAAAGTATAGATGTGTGTGTCCAAGTTAAAGGAAATGGCAGGCTGTCTTTTTTTAATGGATTTATTACAATCTTTGGCAAGCTAGGTACTGTTTGCTGTGGTCTGGAACAACATGGCACACAAACAACTATCTGAAATGCAGCCAATATTACATACAGATAATATGTCCAAAGACATACGACTTGTCCAGGGTGTACCCCATGTACCCCGCCTTCCGCCCGATTGTAGCTGAGATAGGCTCCAGCACCCCCCGCGACCCCGAAACGGATAAGCGGTAGAAAATGGATGTATGGATGGAGACATGCAAAACTAAATTATATACAAAGAGGATAAAAGTAAAGGATATTAAATGAGCTCAAATATACCTACAAAGGAGGCATAATGATGCAATACGTACATACAGCTAGCCTAAATAGCATGTTAGCATCGATTAGCTTGCTGTCATGCACTGATCAAATATGCCTGATTAGCACTCGAACAAGTCTATAATATCAACAAAGCTCGCCTTTGTGCATTCACGCACAGCATAAAACATTTGGTGGACAAAATGAGACAAAGAAGGAGCGGCATAAAACATGTCTTTCTGTGGCAGCGTCTGAGAAAATTGTACATGTAAACAAACTACGATGACTTCAAGGATCGCTGAAGGTTTGGTTGTTATCATCAGTCATCAACAATTGAGAACAGAGAAATGGATATTGGAACAGTGTAGGTCTGACTTGGTAGGATATGGACAGCAAGTAGTGGGCAGAGAGAGAGAGAGAGAGAGAGAGAGAGAGAGAGAGAGAGAGAGAGAGAGAGAGAGAGAGAGAGAGAGAGAGAGAGAGAGAGAGAGAGAGAGAGAGAGAGAGAGATCAGAAGGCATAAGAAAAAGTATCTGCATTTGATTGTTTACATTTGATTATTAACAATCCGGGGAGGGTGTTAGTTTAGGGTTGTAGCTGCCTGGAGGTGAACTTTAATTGCGGTTTTGAAGGAGGATAGAGATGCCCTTTCTTTTATACCTGTTGGGAGCGCATTCCACATTGATGTGGCATAGGAAGAGAATGAGTTAAGACCTTTGTTAGTTCGGAATCTGGGTTTAACGTGGTTAGTGGAACTCCCACTGGTGTTGTGGTTATGGCGGTCATTTACGTTAAGGAAGTAGTTTGACATGTACTTCGGTATCAGGGAGGTGTAGCGGATTTTATAGACTAGGCTCAGTGCAAGTTGTTTAACTCTGTCCTCCACCCTGAGCCAGCCCACTTTGGAGCAGTGGGTAGGAGTGAGGTGGGATCTGGGGTGGAGGTCTAGAAGTAAGAGTTTAGATTTGAGGGTTTTGGAGGTGCTAGGGTACCAGGAGGTGCATGCGTAATCGAAAAAGGGTTGAACGAGAGTTCCTGCCAGAATCCTCATGGTGCTTTTGTTGACCAGGGAGGAGATACTGTAGAGAAATTTCGTTCGTTGGTTGACCTTTTTGATTACCTTGGTTGCCATTTTATCACAGGAAAGATTAGCCTCTAGAATGGAACCTAGGTATGTGACTGTTACAATGCAGTAGTTTTTCGAATAGATGGCACTGTTGTACTGTTTATCATTTTCATTTCACTTTGTATGCAATTGCTCTCTGTGTGTTTGCCAGTTAATAAAAACTCTGCCGAAGAACAGGTTATGGGCCCAGATCGTCGCTAAAAAGCTGTTGTGCACGGACTTTGTGTGAAGATAAACGGTATTGTGGGAACTCACAATGGAGGATAAGATGTTTATTGACAGACTGAGCGGACCAGAGAATTGGGCAACATGGAAGGAATTTGAGAGAACATTCTCAAATGAGTTTGGTCTAAGCGTCACAAGGCTGAGGACAGATAATGGTGGTGAGTACACATCAAAGGAGTTTCAAGAATATTTGATATCTCAAGGCATCCACCATGAAATGACTGTACCTCACTCACCACAACAAAATGGTGTTGCAGAAAGAAAAAACAGGACATTAGTTGAAGCAGCTAGAAGCATGCTGTCACATGCAAATACCTTTAAATTAATGGTAAAAGGCCAATATACAAACTTAGTTTTAGATTGTGTTCCTTGTTAAAATCTCACAATTCATGAGAATTTTTGTTGAAAATAGGCTTTTTGGGGCTTGTTGGTCTAGTCGTATGATTTTCGCTTAGGGTGCGAGAGGTCCCGGGTTCAATTCCCGGACAAGCCCTTAATGGTGCTTTGAACTCTCAGCTAAATCTTCCAAACTGCGCACACTCAAGGGATCAATGAAAATTGTTGTGAATCAAATTTTGTGTTAATAAAAGTGCAGTTACAGGTCGTCTCCACGGATAAAATATAAACTTTTTTGAGAATTTGGTGCTCTTTAATATAAGGCTTGTTGGTCTAGTGGTATGATTCTCGCTTTGGGTGCGAGAAGTCCTGGGTTCAATTCCTGGACAAGCCCTAAGCAGCAGAGGTGTGGACTCGAGTCACATGACTTGGACTGGAGTCATGAATTTGCTGACTTTAGACTCGACTTGACAAAATGTAAAGAGACTTGCAACTCGACTTAGACTTTAACATCAATGACTTGTGACTTCACTTGGACTTGAGCCTTTTGACTTGACATGACTTGCTACTTTCCCCAAAACCTAAAGCTTAAAAAGTTATTTGGGAGCGCTCCGTAGCTTTCATTTTGTACGTGTCTGTCTATCAGCGTGTGTGCTGCGTGTCAGCGTGTGTGCTCGCAGTACAACAGCCAATCAAATTAGATCTACATTGTTTTCATCACACAGCATTCAGCCAATCAAATTGCAGGACAACCAATGAACAAGAGTTGTCAAACAACGCGCCAGTGAGAGAGATTTATAACAAAGTTGGTTTCGTTCGGGTATAAAAACTACGACTTGGTCAACAAAAAAGGAATTGCCGTATGCAAATCACGCAGTTCGAATATTACAGACGGAGACGCAACAACTTCCAACTTCGTTCGACATTTGAAGTTGCACAAAGAAGGGTAAGTTTTGAATGTAAGATAACGTTTATTGGCTAAGTAACGTGACTTTTATTTGCTGTGTAGTTAAATCAGTGAGGCTGTAAACTCACTGCTAACGTCATAACCATAGACATCTTATAAGGGTACGCTGCATCGAGCGCTACTGCTTACTGGCGCAGACGAGACGCGGGGCCGCCATCTTGGAGTGGTGATCCGCTCCAATTCATTTGGCAGGAGCAATGAACTGTCAGCGCATTTAATTCATTTTACCTCACTGAATACCACTCATTTTCACACGCTTTTTTGTCATACGTGTAGCTATGATAACGGACACATGTTTTATTATTCATAGTTTGCTTAACAGTAATATAATATTCTTATATGCTATAAGTGACCAGACGTCCGAGATCAAAACCGGGAATATAAGCCCAGAGAAGGGGGGAAAAAAAGGTCAGCTATTTTTTAAGTTGAAGAAACAATATAATTACGTTATATATACATGCGTATATCCTACATAAACAATGTATGAATACATTAGATATCTATATATCTTATAGACCGTATCTCTGTTGCTGCAGCAGCAGAGAGTTTATTCTGTCTTGACACTTTGTATTGATACTTTGTATTACATTCTTCCCTTAAATTATCATGTTTACAGTGATTGTTATATATGTATTTTTTATGTATGTCACTTTGGATAAAAGCGTCTGCCAAATACTTAAACATATATAAACACCTGAAAGTCTTTATATCAGCTAAAACCACCAATCTGTTTCACTGGATTCAGAATAAAACCAAATGCTGTCTTACCCAACAATGTTTGTATTTGAATATTGTTACTTGAAGACTTATTCCTGGTTACAATTATACTGTTAAGAAAGTATTGTCTTATATTTTGCCTAAAATGAGAATGCATCATAATCAGTGGCGGCTGGTGAATTTTGTTTTAGGTGGGTCTGAAAGTTTGTAAAGCAAATCCCTGTAGGGTCGTCATCCTCCCCCATAAGATTTATTTGTGATTTTCACATACAAATATTGAAGATCTTTGCTCCTTCTCAACTATGTGGTAATGTTATTTTCATAAAATACAACCAATAGTACATTAATGTTAAATCTTACTTGTGAAAAGTAATCCCCCGATTCCTATTTTCAACAGTCCGCTCATTTGAGCAGGAAAACGCTGAACACCAGCCCGGCATCTTTGTTTTCTACCTGTCAACTGTCAGTTTAGGCTGCTCGCCGGCTCCTCATCACCACTTCAAGATGCAATATGCTCGCGTCACAGCAACCAATACTGCGTCTACTTATAAGATGTCTATGGTTATAACATCATTTCAAACACAGCAATCTGTTGCGTCCACTGCAGTTTGCTACCTTATTCATACTTTTTATCAAGTGATTTTTTTAAGCAGGGTTGCATGAGGTACCTACACATAACGTTACGTTAGTCAATGTATCACACACAGTAACATAACGTTAGACGGCGGTCAGCAGCACCGTGTATTTTAGCCACCTACAAAAAGACAAACATAGTCAAATAAAGGTCAGTTAAAATGTTTACTATATTAAGAATATGTGTACATATTGCATAGGGCCCTGACATCTAAAAAGTAAAACTCTGTTCATTGTTATGTTCATGTATTTGTTATGTTTTTCATATGTACGCACACATAAACACACGTACAGTATGAGATGAGATCAATGAGATAAGGTAAGAACAGAATAGAAACTGCTGTGGAACTAGTTACAATGCAATATGCCATGGAAATACAATGTTAACACTTTTGTACAAATAAGTACAGTTGCACTTGTTTTTGCAAATGTGTTTATTCTGTAAAGGAATGAGTTAAATGTTTAAAATTGTTTAAACTATTAAAATGACTGGTTAATAGTGCTATTATGAATTGCAATGTCAGTACTATTTTTTTTCCTGCTATTTCAAATGCACTTGTTTTAATAAATAAATACAGCGGTTTAAAAGCATACACAATCCGTGTAAAAATATTAGTCTGTGGTTAAAAGGACTTGAAAGGACTCGAAACTCAAAATGCAGGACTT
Organism: Entelurus aequoreus; assembly: GCF_033978785.1. NCBI lineage: Eukaryota > Metazoa > Chordata > Actinopteri > Syngnathiformes > Syngnathidae > Entelurus > Entelurus aequoreus. The sequence goes on along the minus strand of NC_084750.1, from coordinate 30,618,308 downwards.
GTGACTTGACTTGAGACTTTCCAGTCTTGACTTTGGACTTGACTCGGGACTTGCCTGTCTTGACTCGGGACTTGACTCGAGACTTGAGGGCAAAGACTTGAGACTTACTTGTGACTTGCAAAGCAATGACTTGGTCCCACCTCTGCTAAGCAGTGTTTCTAAACTCTAAGCTTAATTTTCCAAATTGCCCCCCCCTCAAGGGATCAATGAAAATGTATAAAATCAAATACAGTGGGACCTCAAATTACGAGCTCTAATTGATTACGAAAGAGCTTGTAACCCTTAGTTCTTTTTTTGCATCAAAATAGCCATACTTTTAAATTAGTGGTAAAAGGCCAATATACTAACGTAGTTTTAGATTGTGTTCCCTGTTAAAATCTCACAATTCATGAGAATTTTTGTTGAAAAGTCATTTTTTGTGGCTTGTTGGTCTAGTCGTATGATTCTCGCTTAGGGTGCGAGAGGTCCCGGGTTCAATTCCCGGACAAGCCCTTAACAGTGCTTTTGAACTCTCAGTTCAATTTTCCAAACTGTGCACACTCAAGGGATCAATGAAAATGTATAAAATCAAATACAGTGGGATCTCAATTTACAAACTCTAATTGTTTACGAAAGAGCTGGTAACCCTCAGTTCTTTTTTTGCATTAAAATGGCCATACCTTTAAATTAGTGGTAAAAGGCCAATATACAAACCTAGTTTTAGATTGTTCCTTGTTAAAATCTCACAATTCATGAGAATTTTTGTTGAAAACAGATTTTTTGGGGCTTGTTGGTCTAGTCGTATGATTCTCGCTTAGGGTGCGAGAGGTCCTGTATTCAATTTCCGGACAAGCCCTTAATGGTGCGTTGAACTCTCAGCTCAATTTTCCAAACTGCGCACACTCAAGGGATCAATGAAAATTGTAGTGAATCAAATTTTTTGACCTTAGGTCAGTAAGGTGCGTCAGATGCGTCAGTAATGCTGTTGTCTCACGAGAGAGAGAGCGTACGTGACGCGGGGAAAAAAATAGAGTCAAGTGTCACACTCAGCTGCCAAACAATTCTGATTTATTCAGAAAATAAAGCAAATAAAACTTAAATATCAAAATCTGGAGGCACTTGAAGGCTACGTCGAAGAGACCGTCTCGTCATGGGGAAGCCCTAAGACGCCAACGTCTAAAAGAAGCCGCCCGGAGGACTCACCTGGCCATGTGTCACCGCCCGGTACAAACTTCACCGACATCCTGGATTCCATCGACAAGAGGCTGACTTGTTTGGATGGCCGCCTTGCACGTGTCGAGGTGCTCCACAAAGAATTCCAAGCCATCCGAGAGAGTTTGGAATCCGGACAACAGCAGGTTATGTCTCTTGCCAAGGAGAACGCCGCTCTTCGTGAGACCGTAAAATCCCTCACCGACGGAGTGACGCAACTCACCCGGGACAACAGGAGCATGAAGGAGACGATGCTGGACCTCCAGGCGAGAAGCATGAGGGACAATCTGGTCTTCGCGGGAATACCGGAAAAGACAGAGGAAGATCCAGAGGAAACCATTAAGTCCTTCATGGAACATCAGCTCAAGCTTCCAGCAGACACCATCAGGAACATCACCTTCCATCGCGTCCACCGGCTTGGAGCAGAAAAGCCGGCGAACAGGAGGCAGAGACCCATCATAGCCAAATTCGAACACTTCAAGCAGAAGGAGCGAGTGAGGAACCAGGGCCGAGAGCTGAAAGGATCCAACTTCAGCATCAACGACCAGTTTCCAAAGGAAATTCCCGACAGACGCCGTCATCTGTTTCCGCTTCGCAAGAAGTTTATCACCGAAGGATGCCGTGCAGTCATCGCGGTGGATAAACTTTTCATCAACGGCCAACTTTACCGTGATCCGGAAGCCATGCCGTGGTTGTATTATTAGCGTCTGAAACACGGTAAATGTTGTATTTTTTTTTCCTTTTGTTATTTCATTATGCTTCAATTCTTCTCTTTTTCCCCCCTCTTGCTCACAATACACCTGTGCGTCATCATAGCGCACACGTAAACACCATACGCTCTCTCTCTCTCTTTCGGTAAACCAACATGTTTACGGTTTTACTTTTTTGTTTTCCTTTTTATGTCACTTATTTCACTACCTGTTTAATACACCACTCTCTTCTTTTCTTTTTCTTTTATGTTTTGTTTTTCTCTTTCTATTTCTCCACCTGTTGTGTGTGTCCACTTGTCGTCATCAGCATTTACACTCACAGCTAATACATACACAACTATACACACTATACACACCTACATATATGCTTGATAGGCTTACATTCAGATACAGACATGCATTATTTACACATTAAGTACACACATACATCCACACACTTAGTTACAGTCTAGTTTAGTATGTCCACTGTGCAGTTTGTCACTTGGAATGTGCGTTGAGTCGGGTCAAAGGAAAAAAATATAAAAATTCTTAATCATTTGAAGAGCATGCAAGCAGACATTGCTTTACTACAAGAGACTCACCTCTCCAAGTCCGATACCTCAAAACTGCATTCATCGCAATACCCACACACATACTTTGCTAGTTACAACTCCAAACAGAGAGGCGTAGCCATTCTCATTAGTAGAAAGGTCAACTTTACATTCCATAACTCCATTACTGACATAGAGGGAAGATACATCATTCTTAATATTTCTGTTGACGGGAGAAACTTATGTATCGCCAACATTTATGGTCCAAATGTTGATGACCCCTCCTTTTTTCACACTTTCTTCTCTTCACTTTCTCCTCACTCAAACCACTGCTTGATTCTAGGAGGGGACCTCAACTTAGTATTTAATCCAAATATAGATCGGTCCAGAGTGACTGGGAGTCACTTAAGCAATATATGAACGATTATGGTCTTTGCGATGCCTGGCGTTCTTATCACCGCACTCTTAGGGAATACACGCATTTTTCCCCAGTTCACCACTCATTCTCTCGCATTGATTACTTTTTAACTAGTAGCTCAATTTTATCTGACATCTCAAACATTCACATCATGGTGCATGGTCACTATCATCATCAGTGACCATGCACCTGTCTCACTTTCCCTCACTAACAAAACTATCACTGCACCTATAAAACAATGGAGACTTAATACATCATTACTAAAGGACCCAGACTTCCTCAACTATTTTGAGAAAGAATGGACAGATTTTTTAGATTTTAATGATCAACCAGAAATCACGGCGTGCGTTCTCTGGGAGGCCGCGAAAGTAGTTATGCGAGGAAAAATAATTTCTTATTCATCATACAAGAAAAAAAAGGAACGTTTACTAGAACAGGAACTTGAAAATGAAATAAAAATATTAGAAATAGCTTATGCGAACTCACAAAATGAACATACTCTGAACAAACTGAGAAAACTCAAATTAGATTTAAGAGAAATAATTGATAAGAAAAGTCGATTCCTGCTCCAGAGGTTACGCTTAGAAAAATTTGAACGTGACAATAAACCAAGCAAATATTTGGCTAACCAACTAAAATTAAACAAAAAAACAAACTCTATACCATCCATTAAAGATTCAGCTGGGAACATTACGCACGTTCCTGAGGAAATTAACTCCATATTTAGAGACTTTTACAGAAACTTGTATACACCCCAGATTGACCCATCTCTTTCAGACATTGAGACATTTCTCAATGGTATAGACTTACCTAAATTAAATACAAGGCAGGTATCAAATTTAGATATTGCTATTTCTGTAGATGAACTTCACAATGCTCTTCAACAGTAGCCAAACAATAAAGCACCAGGGCCTGATGGGTTCCCTGTGGAGTTCTACAAAACATTCTGGTCACTGCTAGCTCCGATATTTACGAAAATGGCTTTAGAGATTAAAGAAAACTCATTCCTTCCTCCAAATATGAACTCTGCCATGATCAGTCTCTTGCTAAAACCTGATAAAGACCCAACACTTCCATCCAGTTACCAGCCAATCCCCCTGATTAATGCTGATCTTAAAATTATCTGCAAAGTATTAGCTCAAAGATTAGAAAAAGTCACTCCATATATAGTACATCCTGATCAAACAGGTTTCATCAAAGAGAGACAATCGTCCAACAATGTTCGCCGTCTACTCAATGTGATAGACTATTCTGTTATTCATAATCTAAAAACAGCTGTTGTTTCATTAGATGCTGAAAAAGCATTTGATAGAGTGAATTGGAATTTTCTTTTAGCTACTCTACAGAAATTTGGATTTGGAGACTCATTTGTAGAATGGTTCAAGGTCCTATATAGTTTCCCTACAGCTTCGGTTAGAACGAACGGCCAAATCTCCCCAAGGTTTAATCTTATGAGGGGCACAAGGCAAGGGTGTCCACTTTCTCCGTCACTGTTTGCTATATTTATTGAACCTCTTGCAACCGCAATTCGACAGCATGCAAATATTAAAGGCATCCATATCGCAACCGTTCATCATAAAATAAGCCTTTATGCTGATGATGTATTACTTTTCTTACAAAATCCACATTCTTCTCTTCAAAATACAATCTCACTTATCAATAAATTCAGTTCTATTTCAGATTACTCCATCAACTGGTACAAATCCACTGTGTTACCAATTAATTTAGACTTTCAGAGCACCTCATCGATTCCACTGCATAAAGGGAACATTAAATACCTGGGAATCAATATATCCTCCACATTGTCAGATCTGAATCGCTTGAATTACTCCCTAATCTTAAAATCGATTGAGGATGATCTGGCGCGTTGGAAAACACTGCCAATCTCACTTATGGGAAGGGTTTCTACCGTGAAAATGATGGTCTTGCCTAGGGTTAATTATCTCTTTTCAATGATTCCAACCAAACCTTCTCAAATCTGGTTTAAATCACTAGACTCACACATCAATCAGTTTCTTTGGAAGAGTAAACCAGCACGAATCAGCCTTAAAACTTTACAAAAACCCAAAGAATATGGGGGTCTAGAACTCCCAAACTTTTCCTATTACTTCCTTGCAAATAAACTACAATAAATAAAATGGATCAATCCCACTTTATTGGATAGTTTATGGTTAGAGATTGAACAATCACTTAGCCAGGAGATCCCAATTTCTAACTTGCCCTTTATTAGCCAAATTCTCAGAAAACCCAACTGCTTTAAAAGTATTACTGTAATATACGCACTACCTTAACAGCTTGGTGGGAGTTTTTGAAAATAACTGGGTCCCCGCTCACTCCCTGTCAATTTACGCCTATTCGGAATAATCCTGATTTTCTTTTAAACAAGAAGCCATTCAACTTTCCAACATGGTATGATAAGGGAGTGAGATGCCTTGGGGATATCATCAATGCAAACAGTTGTATCTCTTTTAAAAGTTTAATAACACAATATGCAACCAATCCTAATAAATTCCTAGAATATATACAAATCAAATCTGTAATCAGCGCAAGATTCAACAAGACAACATGGGAAAGTAATCATACGACCGTTAAATTCTTCAAAACATCTGCCCCCAAAGCTTTATCCAAATTATATGCTCTCTTATCAAAAATAGATAACACCATAAGTATCCCAACTTCCAAATGGCACTCAGACGTATCCACAAGCTCTGACCCAGAATTCTGGAAACAAATATGCCTCAATACTTCTCGTTTGATTAAGAATCCGAATTTACGACAGATTCAGCTCAAATTACATTACAGAATACATTACACCGGTCTAAGAATGTATAACATGGGTTTAGCTGACTCTAACATTTGTGTACACTGCTCAGATAATAAAGTAGATACCTACTTACACTCAATGTGGTTCTGTGCTCCCGTGAGTAACTTTTGGCTTGGAGTGTGCGAGAACCTATCATTAGCGTTACAGATTCCTATTCCCATCTCCCCCGCACTCTGCCTGTTGGGTGATCTCTCTGCAACTGATCTTGATATAAACAAAACATACCTCCTTATAAATGCATTAGGCATCGCCAAGAAAACTATTCTCATGAATTGGAAATCAAAAAATTATTTATGTATAAACCTTTACAAAAACATTTTATTAGATTATGTAGTTATGGAAAGAATGTCTGCTGAATCAAAACAACAACTGACAGAATTCCGATCTCTTTGGACGCCGCTAATTAATTTCCTGACCTGACTCCCATGGGGGCCGGGGCTGGGGCTCTGTCCCGGGGGTCTTGCTCCGTGGGTGGGGGGTCATGGGTGCTGGGGGGGCCGTGTGCCGCGGGGTCGGGTGGGCCTGGGGTGTGTTCCCTGGTTCCGGCCTAGCGGGCCGATCCGTGAGTGGTCTGGCGGCCGGGGGTGGATGGGGGTGCCTGGGCGGGGGTTGGGGTGCGGGTGGGGCTGTTGGGGGCGGCCTCCTTGGGTTGGGCGAGGGGCTGTCCCTCTCGTGGGTGGTTGCGCCCGTGGGGCTGGGGCCTTGCCGCTGTCGGGCGGGGGGGCGGCTCGTGCCCCTCTGGCCCCGGGTGTCCGTGGGCTTCCTCCTTCCCCTGGGGCGTGGGGCGGGGTGTATGTGTATATGTATATGCATGCATGTGTGTATGTGTATGTAGGTGTATATACATGTATGTATGTATATTTGAATGTGTGTATGTATGTGTGTATGGGTGTGGATGTCCGGTGGTTAGATTGGCCTGGCTGTGGATGAGTTGGGGTAGGTGTGTTGGTGGCCTCGGTGGTAGCTGGGGGTGTGCGTTGTTGTGGTTTACGGGGTCGGTCGTTTTTTTTGTTTCGGTTTCAGCGACCGCGGGTGTTTGTACTGTGGACGGGCGGTGGTGGTGATGGTTACTGTGGTGCTGCCAGCGGTTGGCGTCGCTGTGTTGGGTTGGAGTGGTTGGGGGACTGTGGCTGGTATCTGTGCGCTTGTTGGGTTGTGGGGGCTGGCTGGCGTTGGCTTGCCAGCTGGTTTGGGGGCTGGTGTGCGGACGGGATGCATTGGCTTCTTCCCCAGTTGAGGGGCGCCGTCCCCTGGCCGGGACTCGTATGGGCACGTTGTGGCTTGTTGGTCTAGTCGTATGATTCTCGCTTAGGGTGCGAGAGGTCCCGGGTTCAATTCCCGGACAAGCCCTTAACAGTGCTTTTGAACTCTCAACTCAATTTTCCAAACTGCGCACACTCAAGGGATCAATGAAATTATTAGTGAATCAAATTTTTTGTTAATAAAAGTGCAGTTGCAGGTCGTCTCCACAGAAAAAATATAAACTTTTTTGAGAATTTGGTGTAGTTTAACATAGGGCTTGTTGGTGTAGTGGTATGATTCTCGCTTAGGGGGCGAGAGGTCCCGGGTTCAATTCCTGGACAAGCCCTAAGCAGTGATTCTAAACTCTAAGCTTAATTTTCCAAATTGCCCCCACTCAAGGGATCAATGAAAATGTATAAAATCAAATACAGTGGGACCTCAATTTACAAACTCTAATTGTTTACGAAAGAGCTTGTAAGCCTTAGTTCTTTTTTTTGCATCAAAATAGCCATACCTTTAAATAAGTGGTAAAAGGCCAATATACTTGCGTAGTTTTAGATTGTGTTCCCTGTCAAAATCTCACAATTCATGACAATTTTTGTTGATAGTTCATTTTGTGGCTTGTTGGTCTAGTCGTATGATTCTCGCTTAGGGTGCGAGAGGTCCAGTGTTCAATTCCCGGACAACCCCTTAACAGTGCTTTAGAACTCTCAGCTCAATTTTCCAAACAGCACACACTCAAGGGATCAATGAAAATGTATAAAATCAAGTACAGTGGGACCTGAAATTACGAGCTCTAATTGATTACGAAAGAACTGCGCACACTCAAGGGATCAATGAAAATATTAGTGAATCAAATTTTTTGTTAATAAAAGTGCAGTTACAGGTCGTCTCCACAAATAAAAAGTAAACTTTTTTGAGAATTTGGTGTACTTTAACGTAGGTCTAGTGGTATGATTCTCGCTTTGGGTGGGAGAGGTTCTGGGTTCAATTCCTAAACAAGCCCTAAGCAGTGATTCTAAACTCTAAGCTTAATTTTCCAAATTGCCCCCCCTCAAGGGATCAATGAAAATGTATAAAATCAAGTAAAAGGCCCATATAAAAACTTAGTTTTAGATTGTGTTCCCTGTTAAAATCTCACAATACATGAGAGTTTTTGTAGAAAATTCATTTTTTGTGGCTTGTTGGTCTAGTCGTATGATTCTCGCTTAGGGTGCGAGAGGTCCCGGGTTCAATTCCCGGACAAGCCCTTAACAGTGCTTTTGAACTCTCAGCTTAATTTTCCAAATTGCCCCCCCTCAAGGGATCAATGAAAATGTATAAAATCAAGTACAGTGTGACCTCAAATTACGAGCTCTAATTGATTATGAAAGAGCTTGTAACCCTTAGTTATTTTTTGCATTAAAATAACCATACCTTTAAATTAGTGGTAAGAGGCCAATATACAAACCTAGTTTTAGATTGTTCCTTCTTAAAATCTCACAATTCATGAGAATTTTTGTTGAAAGTTAATTTTTTGTGGCTTGTTGGTCTAGTCGTATGATTCTCGCTTTGGTGCGAGAGATCCCGGGTTCAATTCCCGGGCAAGCCCTTAACAGTTCGTTGAACTCTCAGCTAAATTTTCCAAACTGCGCACACTCAAGGGATCAATGAAAATTGTTGTGAATCAAATTTTTTGTTAATAAAAGTGCAGTTACAGGTCGTCTCCACAGATAAAATATAAACTCTTTTGAGAATTTGGTGTAATGTAACATAGGGATTGTTGGTCTAGTGGTATGATTCTCACTTTGGGTGGGAGAGGTCCTGGGTTCAATTCCTGGAAAAGCCCTAAGCAGTGATTCTTAACTCTAAGCTTATTTTTCCAAATTGCCCACCCTCAAGGGATCAATGAAAATGTATAAAATCAAAAACAGTGGGACCTCAATTTAGAAACTCTAATTGTTTACGAAAGAGCTTGTAAGCCTTAGTTCTTTTTTTTGCATCAAAATAGCCATACCTTTAAATAAGTGGTAAAAGGCCAATATACTTGCGTAGTTTTAGATTGTGTTCCCTGTCAAAATCTCACAATTCATGACAATTTTTGTTGATAGTTTATTTTGTGGCTTGTTGGTCTAGTCGTATAATTCTCGCTTAGGGTGCGAGAGGTCCAGTGTTCAATTCCCGGACAACCCCTTAACAGTGCTTTAGAACTCTCAGCTCAATTTTCCAAACAGCACACACTCAAGGGATCAATGAAAATGTATAAAATCAAGTACAGTGGGACCTGAAATTACGAGCTCTAATTGATTACGAAAGAACTGCGCACACTCAAGGGATCAATGAAAATATTAGTGAATCAAATTTTTTGTTAATAAAAGTGCAGTTACAGGTCGTCTCCACAAATAAAAAGTAAACTTTTTTGAGAATTTGGTGTACTTTAACGTAGGTCTAGTGGTATGATTCTCGCTTTGGGTGGGAGAGGTTCTGGGTTCAATTCCTAAACAAGCCCTAAGCAGTGATTCTAAACTCTAAGCTTAATTTTCCAAATTGCCCCCCCTCAAGGGATCAATGAAAATGTATAAAATCAAGTAAAAGGCCCATATAAAAACTTAGTTTTAGATTGTGTTCCCTGTTAAAATCTCACAATACATGAGAGTTTTTGTAGAAAATTCATTTTTTGTGGCTTGTTGGTCTAGTCGTATGATTCTCGCTTAGGGTGCGAGAGGTCCCGGGTTCAATTCCCGGACAAGCCCTTAACAGTGCTTTTGAACTCTCAGCTTAATTTTCCAAATTGCCCCCCCTCAAGGGATCAATGAAAATGTATAAAATCAAGTACAGTGTGACCTCAAATTACGAGGTCTAATTGATTACGAAAGAGCTTGTAACCCTTAGTTATTTTTTGCATTAAAATAACCATACCTTTAAATTAGTGGTAAGAGGCCAATATACAAACCTAGTTTTAGATTGTTCCTTGTTAAAATCTCACAATTAATGAGAATTTTTGTTGAAAGTTAATTTTTGTGGCTTGTTGGTCTAGTCGTATGATTCTCGCTTTGGTGCGAGAGATCCCGGGTTCAATTCCCGGGCAAGCCCTTAACAGTTCGTTGAACTCTCAGCTAAATTTTCCAAACTGCGCACACTCAAGGGATCAATGAAAATTGTTGTGAATCAAATTTTTTGTTAATAAAAGTGCAGTTACAGGTCGTCTCCACAGATACAATATAAACTCTTTTGAGAATTTGGTGTAATGTAACATAGGGCTTGTTGGTCTAGTGGTATGATTCTCACTTTGGGTGGGAGAGGTCCTGGGTTCAATTCCTGGAAAAGCCCTAAGCAGTGATTCTTAACTCTAAGCTTATTTTTCCAAATTGCCCACCCTCAAGGGATCAATGAAAATGTATAAAATCAAAAACAGTGGGACCTCAATTTAGAAACTCTAATTGTTTACGAAAGAGCTTGTAAGCCTTAGTTCTTTTTTTTGCATCAAAATAGCCATACCTTTAAATAAGTGGTAAAAGGCCAATATACTTGCATAGTTTTAGATTGTGTTCCCTGTCAAAATCTCACAATTCATGACAATTTTTGTTGATAGGTCATTTTGTGGCTTGTTGGTCTAGTCGTATAATTCTCGCTTAGGGTGCGAGAGGTCCAGTGTTCAATTCCCGGACAACCCCTTAACAGTGCTTTAGAACTCTCAGCTCAATTTTCCAAACAGCACACACTCAAGGGATCAATGAAAATGTATAAAATCAAGTACAGTGGGACCCGAAATTACGAGCTCTAATTGATTACGAAAGAACTGCGCACACTCAAGGGATCAATGAAAATATTAGTGAATCAAATTTTTTGTTAATAAAAGTGCAGTTACAGGTCGTCTCCACAAATAAAAAGTAAACTTTTTTGAGAATTTGGTGTACTTTAACGTAGGTCTAGTGGTATGATTCTCGCTTTGGGTGGGAGAGGTTCTGGGTTCAATTCCTAAACAAGCCCTAAGCAGTGATTCTAAACTCTAAGCTTAATTTTCCAAATTGCCCCCCCTCAAGGGATCAATGAAAATGTATAAAATCAAGTAAAAAGCCCATATAAAAACTTAGTTTTAGATTGTGTTCCCTGTTAAAATCTCACAATACATGAGAATTTTTGTAGAAAATTCATTTTTTGTGGCTTGTTGGTCTAGTCGTATGATTCTCGCTTAGGGTGCGAGAGGTCCCGGGTTCAATTCCCGGACAAGCCCTTAACAGTGCTTTTGAACTCTCAGCTTAATTTTCCAAATTGCCCCCCCTCAAGGGATCAATGAAAATGTATAAAATCAAGTACAGTGTGACCTCAAATTACGAGCTCTAATTGATTACGAAAGAGCTTGTAACCCTTAGTTATTTTTTGCATTAAAATAACCATACCTTTAAATTAGTGGTAAGAGGCCAATATACAAACCTAGTTTTAGATTGTTCCTTGTTAAAATCTCACAATTCATGAGAATTTTTGTTGAAAGTTTATTTTTGTGGCTTGTTGGTCTAGTCGTATGATTCTCGCTTTGGTGCGAGAGATCCCGGGTTCTATTCCCGGGCAAGCCCTTAACAGTTCGTTGAACTCTCAGCTAAATTTTCCAAACTGCGCACACTCAAGGGATCAATGAAAATTGTTGTGAATCAAATTTTTTGTTAATAAAAGTGCAGTTACAGGTCGTCTCCACAGATAAAATATAAACTCTTTTGAGAATTTGGTGTAATGTAACATAGGGCTTGTTGGTCTAGTGGTATGATTCTCACTTTGGGTGGGAGAGGTCCTGGGTTCAATTCCTGGAAAAGCCCTAAGCAGTGATTCTTAACTCTAAGCTTATTTTTCCAAATTGCCCACCCTCAAGGGATCAATGAAAATGTATAAAATCAAAAACAGTGGGACCTCAATTTAGAAACTCTAATTGTTTACGAAAGAGCTTGTAAGCCTTAGTTCTTTTTTTTGCATCAAAATAGCCATACCTTTAAATAAGTGGTAAAAGGCCAATATACTTGCATAGTTTTAGATTGTGTTCCCTGTCAAAATCTCACAATTCATGACAATTTTTGTTGATAGTTCATTTTGTGGCTTGTTGGTCTAGTCGTATGATTCTCGCTTAGGGTGCGAGAGGTCCAGTGTTCAATTCCCGGACAACCCCTTAACAGTGCTTTAGAACTCTCAGCTCAATTTTCCAAACAGCACACACTCAAGGGATCAATGAAAATGTATAAAATCAAGTACAGTGGGACCTGAAATTACGAGCTCTAATTGATTACGAAAGAACTGCGCACACTCAAGGGATCAATGAAAATATTAGTGAATCAAATTTTTTGTTAATAAAAGTGCAGTTACAGGTCGTCTCCACAAATAAAAAGTAAACTTTTTTGAGAATTTGGTGTACTTTAACGTAGGTCTAGTGGTATGATTCTCGCTTTGGGTGGGAGAGGTTCTGGGTTCAATTCCTAAACAAGCCCTAAGCAGTGATTCTAAACTCCAAGCTTAATTTTCCAAATTGCCCCCCCTCAAGGGATCAATGAAAATGTATAAAATCAAGTAAAAGGCCCATATAAAAACTTAGTTTTAGATTGTGTTCCCTGTTAAAATCTCACAATACATGAGAATTTTTGTAGAAAATTCATTTTTTGTGGCTTGTTGGTCTAGTCGTATGATTCTCGCTTAGGGTGCGAGAGGTCCCGGGTTCAATTCCCGGACAAGCCCTTAACAGTGCTTTTGAACTCTCAGCTTAATTTTCCAAATTGCCCCCCCTCAAGGGATCAATGAAAATGTATAAAATCAAGTACAGTGTGACCTCAAATTACGAGCTCTAATTGATTACGAAAGAGCTTGTAACCCTTAGTTATTTTTTGCATTAAAATAACCATACCTTTAAATTAGTGGTAAAAGGCCAATATACAAACCTAGTTTTAGATTGTTCCTTGTTAAAATCTCACAATTCATGAGAATTTTTGTTGAAAGTTAATTTTTTGTGGCTTGTTGGTCTAGTCGTATGATTCTCGCTTTGGTGCGAGAGATCCCGGGTTCAATTCCCGGGCAAGCCCTTAACAGTTCGTTGAACTCTCAGCTAAATTTTCCAAACTGCGCACACTCAAGGGATCAATGAAAATTGTTGTGAATCAAATTTTTTGTTAATAAAAGTGCAGTTACAGGTCGTCTCCACAGATAAAATATAAACTCTTTTGAGAATTTGGTGTAATGTAACATAGGGCTTGTTGGTCTAGTGGTATGATTCTCACTTTGGGTGGGAGAGGTCCTGGGTTCAATTCCTGGAAAAGCCCTAAGCAGTGATTCTTAGCTCTAAGCTTATTTTTCCAAATTGCCCACCCTCAAGGGATCAATGAAAATGTATAAAATCAAAAACAGTGGGACCTCAATTTAGAAACTCTAATTGTTTACGAAAGAGCTTGTAAGCCTTAGTTCTTTTTTTTTGCATCAAAATAGCCTTACCTTTAAATTAGTGGTAAAAGATCAATATACTAACGTAGTTTTAGATTGTGTTCCCTGTTAAAATCTCACAATTCATGAGAATTTTTGTTGAAAGTGCATATTTTGCGGCTTGTTGGTCGAGTCGTATGATTCTCGCTTAGGTAGCGAGAGGTCCCGGGTTTAATTCCCGGACAAGCCCTTAACAGTGCATTTGAACTCTCAGCTTAATTTTCCAAATTGCCCCCCCTCAAGGGATCAATGAAAATGTATAAAGTCAAGTACAGTGTGCCCTCAAATTACGAGCTCTAATTGTTTACGAAAGAGCTTGTAACCCTTAGTTATTTTTTGCATTAAAATAACCATACCTTTAAATTAGTGGTAAAAGGCCAATATACAAACCTAGTTTTAGATTGTTCCTTGTTAAAATCTCACAATTCATGAGAATTTTTGTTGAAAGTTAATTTTTTGTGGCTTGTTGGTCTAGTCGTATGATTCTCGCTTTGGTGCGAGAGATCCCGTGTTCAATTCCCGGGCAAGCCCTTAACAGTTTCTTGAACATTTAACAACATTTTCCAAACTGCGCACACTCAGGGGATCAATGAAAATTGTTGTGAATCAAATTTTTTGTTAATAAAAGTGCAGTTACAGGTCGTCTCCACAGATAAAATATAAACTCTTTTGAGAATTTGGTGTAATGTAACATAGGGCTTGTTGGTCTAGTGGTATGATTCTCACTTTGGGTGGGAGAGGTCCTGGGTTCAATTCCTGGAAAAGCCCTAAGCAGTGATTCTTAACTCTAAGCTTATTTTTCCAAATTGCCCACCCTCAAGGGATCAATGAAAATGTATAAAATCAAAAACAGTGGGACCTCAATTTAGAAACTCTAATTGTTTACGAAAGAGCTTGTAAGCCTTAGTTCTTTTTTTTTGCATCAAAATAGCCATACCTTTAAATAAGTGGTAAAAGGCCAATATACTTGCATAGTTTTAGATTGTGTTCCCTGTCAAAATCTCACAATTCATGACAATTTTTGTTGATAGTTCATTTTGTGGCTTGTTGGTCTAGTCGTATGATTCTCGCTTAGGGTGCGAGAGGTCCAGTGTTCAATTCCCGGACAACCCCTTAACAGTGCTTTAGAACTCTCAGCTCATTTTCCAAACAGCACACACTCAAGGGATCAATGAAAATGTATAAAATCAAGTACAGTGGGACCTGAAATTACGAGCTCTAATTGATTACGAAAGAACTGCGCACACTCAAGGGATCAATGAAAATATTACTGAATCAAATTTTTTGTTAATAAAAGTGCAGTTACAGGTCGTCTCCACAAATAAAAAGTAAACTTTTTTGAGAATTTGGTGTACTTTAACGTAGGTCTAGTGGTATGATTCTCGCTTTGGGTGGGAGAGGTTCTGGGTTCAATTCCTAAACAAGCCCTAAGCAGTGATTGTAAACTCTAAGCTTAATTTTCCAAATTGCCCCCCCCTCAAGGGATCAATGAAAATGTATAAAATCAAGTAAAAGGCCCATATAAAAACTTAGTTTTAGATTGTGTTCCCTGTTAAAATCTCACAATACATGAGAATTTTTGTAGAAAATTCATTTTTTGTGGCTTGTTGGTCTAGTCGTATGATTCTCGCTTAGGGTGCGAGAGGTCCCGGGTTCAATTCCCGGACAAGCCCTTAACAGTGCTTTTGAACTCTCAGCTTAATTTTCCAAATTGCCCCCTCTCAAGGGATCAATGAAAATGTATAAAATCAAGTACAGTGTGACCTCAAATTACGAGCTCTAATTTATTACGAAAGAGCTTGTAACCCTTAGTTATTTTTTGCATTAAAATAACCATACCTTTAAATTAGTGGTAAGAGGCCAATATACAAACCTAGTTTTAGATTGTTCCTTGTTAAAATCTCACAATTCATGAGAATTTTTGTTGAAAGTTAATTTTTTGTGGCTTGTTGGTCTAGTCGTATGATTCTCGCGTTGGTGCGAGAGATCCCGGGTTCAATTCCCGGGCAAGCCCTTAACAGTTCGTTGAACTCTCAGCTAAATTTTCCAAACTGCGCACACTCAAGGGATCAATGAAAATTGTTGTGAATCAAATTTTTTGTTAATAAAAGTGCAGTTACAGGTCGTCTCCACAGATAAAATATAAACTCTTTTGAGAATTTGGTGTAATGTAACATAGGGCTTGTTGGTCTAGTGGTATGATTCTCACTTTGGGTGGGAGAGTCCTGGGTTCAATTCCTGGAAAAGCCCTAAGCAGTGATTCTTAACTCTAAGCTTATTTTTCCAAATTGCCCACCCTCAAGGGATCAATGAAAATGTATAAAATCAAAAACAGTGGGACCTCAATTTAGAAACTCTAATTGTTTACGAAAGAGCTTGTAAGCCTTAGTTCTTTTTTTTGCATCAAAATAGCCATACCTTTAAATAAGTGGTAAAAGGCCAATATACTTGCATAGTTTTAGATTGTGTTCCCTGTCAAAATCTCACAATTCATGACAATTTTTGTTGATAGTTCATTTTGTGGCTTGTTGGTCTAGTCGTATGATTCTCGCTTAGGGTGCGAGAGGTCCAGTGTTCAATTCCCGGACAACCCCTTAACAGTGCTTTAGAACTCTCAGCTCAATTTTCCAAACAGCACACACTCAAGGGATCAATGAAAATGTATAAAATCAAGTACAGTGGGACCTGAAATTACGAGCTCTAATTGATTACGAAAGAACTGCGCACACTCAAGGGATCAATGAAAATATTAGTGAATCAAATTTTTTGTTAATAAAAGTGCAGTTACAGGTCGTCTCCACAAATAAAAAGTAAACTTTTTTGAGAATTTGGTGTACTTTAACGTAGGTCTAGTGGTATGATTCTCGCTTTGGGTGGGAGAGGTTCTGGGTTCAATTCCTAAACAAGCCCTAAGCAGTGATTCTAAACTCTAAGCTTAATTTTCCAAATTGCCCCCCCTCAAGGGATCAATGAAAATGTATAAAATCAAGTAAAAGGCCCATATAAAAACTTAGTTTTAGATTGTGTTCCCTGTTAAAATCTCACAATACATGAGAATTTTGTAGAAAATTCATTTTTTGTGGCTTGTTGGTCTAGTCGTATGATTCTCGCTTAGGGTGCGAGAGGTCCCGGGTTCAATTCCCGGACAAGCCCTTAACAGTGCTTTTGAACTCTCAGCTTAATTTTCCAAATTGCCCCCCTCAAGGGATCAATGAAAATGTATAAAATCAAGTACAGTGTGACCTCAAATTACGAGCTCTAATTGATTACGAAAGAGCTTGTAACCCTTAGTTATTTTTTGCATTAAAATAACCATACCTTTAAATTAGTGGTAAAAGGCCAATATACAAACCTAGTTTTAGATTGTTCCTTGTTAAAATCTCACAATTCATGAGAATTTTTGTTGAAAGTTAATTTTTTGTGGCTTGTTGGTCTAGTCGTATGATTCTCGCTTTGGTGCGAGAGATCCCGGGTTCAATTCCCGGGCAAGCCCTTAACAGTTCGTTGAACTCTCAGCTAAATTTTCCAAACTGCGCACACTCAAGGGATCAATGAAAATTGTTGTGAATCAAATTTTTTGTTAATAAAAGTGCAGTTACAGGTCGTCTCCACAGATAAAATATAAACTCTTTTGAGAATTTGGTGTAATGTAACATAGGGCTTGTTGGTCTAGTGGTATGATTCTCACTTTGGGTGGGAGAGGTCCTGGGTTCAATTCCTGGAAAAGCCCTAAGCAGTGATTCTTAACTCTAAGCTTATTTTTCCAAATTGCCCACCCTCAAGGGATCAATGAAAATGTATAAAATCAAAAACAGTGGGACCTCAATTTAGAAACTCTAATTGTTTACGAAAGAGCTTGTAAGCCTTAGTTCTTTTTTTTTGCATCAAAATAGCCTTACCTTTAAATTAGTGGTAAAAGATCAATATACTAACGTAGTTTTAGATTGTGTTCCCTGTTAAAATCTCACAATTCATGAGAATTTTTGTTGAAAGTGCATATTTTGCGGCTTGTTGGTCTAGTCGTATGATTCTCGCTTAGGGTGCGAGAGGTCCCGGGTTCAATTCCCGGACAAGCCCTTAACAGTGCTTTTGAACTCTCAGCTTAATTTTCCAAATTGCCCCCCCTCAAGGGATCAATGAAAATGTATAAAATCAAGTACAGTGTGACCTCAAATTACGAGCTCTAATTGATTACGAAAGAGCTTGTAACCCTTAGTTATTTTTTGCATTAAAATAACCATACCTTTAAATTAGTGGTAAAAGGCCAATATACAAACCTAGTTTTAGATTGTTCCTTGTTAAAATCTCACAATTCATGAGAATTTTTGTTGAAAGTT
Source organism: Entelurus aequoreus (assembly GCF_033978785.1). Lineage (NCBI taxonomy): Eukaryota > Metazoa > Chordata > Actinopteri > Syngnathiformes > Syngnathidae > Entelurus > Entelurus aequoreus. The sequence goes on along the minus strand of NC_084750.1, from coordinate 30,600,627 downwards.
AATTTTTTGTGGCTTGTTGGTCTAGTCGTATGATTCTCGCTTTGGTGCGAGAGATCCCGGGTTCAATTCCCGGGCAAGCCCTTAACAGTTCGTTGAACTCTCAGCTAAATTTTCCAAACTGCGCACACTCAAGGGATCAATGAAAATTGTTGTGAATCAAATTTTTTGTTAATAAAAGTGCAGTTACAGGTCGTCTCCACAGATAAAATATAAACTCTTTTGAGAATTTGGTGTAATGTAACATAGGGCTTGTTGGTCTAGTGGTATGATTCTCACTTTGGGTGGGAGAGGTCCTGGGTTCAATTCCTGGAAAAGCCCTAAGCAGTGATTCTTAGCTCTAAGCTTATTTTTCCAAATTGCCCACCCTCAAGGGATCAATGAAAATGTATAAAATCAAAAACAGTGGGACCTCAATTTAGAAACTCTAATTGTTTACGAAAGAGCTTGTAAGCCTTAGTTCTTTTTTTTTGCATCAAAATAGCCTTACCTTTAAATTAGTGGTAAAAGATCAATATACTAACGTAGTTTTAGATTGTGTTCCCTGTTAAAATCTCACAATTCATGAGAATTTTTGTTGAAAGTGCATATTTTGCGGCTTGTTGGTCGAGTCGTATGATTCTCGCTTAGGTAGCGAGAGGTCCCGGGTTTAATTCCCGGACAAGCCCTTAACAGTGCATTTGAACTCTCAGCTTAATTTTCCAAATTGCCCCCCCTCAAGGGATCAATGAAAATGTATAAAGTCAAGTACAGTGTGCCCTCAAATTACGAGCTCTAATTGTTTACGAAAGAGCTTGTAACCCTTAGTTATTTTTTGCATTAAAATAACCATACCTTTAAATTAGTGGTAAAAGGCCAATATACAAACCTAGTTTTAGATTGTTCCTTGTTAAAATCTCACAATTCATGAGAATTTTTGTTGAAAGTTAATTTTTTGTGGCTTGTTGGTCTAGTCGTATGATTCTCGCTTTGGTGCGAGAGATCCCGTGTTCAATTCCCGGGCAAGCCCTTAACAGTTTCTTGAACATTTAGCAAAATTTTCCAAACTGCGCACACTCAGGGGATCAATGAAAATTGTTGTGAATCAAATTTTTTGTTAATAAAAGTGCAGTTACAGGTCGTCTCCACAGATAAAATATAAACTCTTTTGAGAATTTGGTGTAATGTAACATAGGGCTTGTTGGTCTAGTGGTATGATTCTCACTTTGGGTGGGAGAGGTCCTGGGTTCAATTCCTGGAAAAGCCCTAAGCAGTGATTCTTAACTCTAAGCTTATTTTTCCAAATTGCCCACCCTCAAGGGATCAATGAAAATGTATAAAATCAAAAACAGTGGGACCTCAATTTAGAAACTCTAATTGTTTACGAAAGAGCTTGTAAGCCTTAGTTCTTTTTTTTGCATCAAAATAGCCATACCTTTAAATAAGTGGTAAAAGGCCAATATACTTGCATAGTTTTAGATTGTGTTCCCTGTCAAAATCTCACAATTCATGACAATTTTTGTTGATAGTTCATTTTGTGGCTTGTTGGTCTAGTCGTATGATTCTCGCTTAGGGTGCGAGAGGTCCAGTGTTGAATTCCCGGACAACCCCTTAACAGTGCTTTAGAACTCTCAGCTCAATTTTCCAAACAGCACACACTCAAGGGATCAATGAAAATGTATAAAATCAAGTACAGTGGGACCTGAAATTACGAGCTCTAATTGATTACGAAAGAACTGCGCACACTCAAGGGATCAATGAAAATATTAGTGAATCAAATTTTTTGTTAATAAAAGTGCAGTTACAGGTCGTCTCCACAAATAAAAAGTAAACTTTTTTGAGAATTTGGTGTACTTTAACGTAGGTCTAGTGGTATGATTCTCGCTTTGGGTGGGAGAGGTTCTGGGTTCAATTCCTAAACAAGCCCTAAGCAGTGATTCTAAACTCTAAGCTTAATTTTCCAAATTGCCCCCCCTCAAGGGATCAATGAAAATGTATAAAATCAAGTAAAAGGCCCATATAAAAACTTAGTTTTAGATTGTGTTCCCTGTTAAAATCTCACAATACATGAGAATTTTGTAGAAAATTCATTTTTTGTGGCTTGTTGGTCTAGTCGTATGATTCTCGCTTAGGGTGCGAGAGGTCCCGGGTTCAATTCCCGGACAAGCCCTTAACAGTGCTTTTGAACTCTCAGCTTAATTTTCCAAATTGCCCCCCTCAAGGGATCAATGAAAATGTATAAAATCAAGTACAGTGTGACCTCAAATTACGAGCTCTAATTGATTACGAAAGAGCTTGTAACCCTTAGTTATTTTTTGCATTAAAATAACCATACCTTTAAATTAGTGGTAAAAGGCCAATATACAAACCTAGTTTTAGATTGTTCCTTGTTAAAATCTCACAATTCATGAGAATTTTTGTTGAAAGTTAATTTTTCGTGGCTTGTTGGTCTAGTCGTATGATTCTCGCTTTGGTGCGAGAGATCCCGGGTTCAATTCCCGGGCAAGCCCTTAACAGTTCGTTGAACTCTCAGCTAAATTTTCCAAACTGCGCACACTCAAGGGATCAATGAAAATTGTTGTGAATCAAATTTTTTGTTAATAAAAGTGCAGTTACAGGTCGTCTCCACAGATAAAATATACACTCTTTTGAGAATTTGGTGTAATGTAACATAGGGCTTGTTGGTCTAGTGGTATGATTCTCACTTTGGGTGGGAGAGGTCCTGGGTTCAATTCCTGGAAAAGCCCTAAGCAGTGATTCTTAACTCTAAGCTTATTTTTCCAAATTGCCCCACCCTCAAGGGATCAATGAAAATGTATAAAATCAAAAACAGTGGGACCTCAATTTAGAAACTCTAATTGTTTACGAAAGAGCTTGTAAGCCTTAGTTCTTTTTTTTTGCATCAAAATAGCCTTACCTTTAAATTAGTGGTAAAAGATCAATATACTAACGTAGTTTTAGATTGTGTTCCCTGTTAAAATCTCACAATTCATGAGAATTTTTGTTGAAAGTGCATATTTTGCGGTCGTATGATTCTCGCTTAGGTAGCGAGAGGTCCCGGGTTTAATTCCCGGACAAGCCCTTAACAGTGCATTTGAACTCTCAGCTTAATTTTCCAAATTGCCCCCCCTCAAGGGATCAATGAAAATGTATAAAGTCAAGTACAGTGTGCCCTCAAATTACGAGCTCTAATTGATTACGAAAGAGCTTGTAACCCTTAGTTATTTTTTGCATTAAAATAACCATACCTTTAAATTAGTGGTAAAAGGCCAATATACAAACCTAGTTTTAGATTGTTCCTTGTTAAAATCTCACAATTCATGAGAATTTTTGTTGAAAGTTAATTTTTTTGTGGCTTGTTGGTCTAGTCGTATGATTCTCGCTTTGGTGCGAGGGATCCCGTGTTCAAATCCCGGGCAAGCCCTTAACAGTTCCTTGAACTCTCAGCTAAATTTTCCAAACTGCGCACACTCAAGGGATCAATGAAAATTGTTGTGAATCAAATTTTTTCTTAATAAAAGTGCAGTTACAGGTCGTCTCCACAGATAAAATATAAACTTTTTTGAGAATTTGGTGTAATTTAACATAGGACTTGTTGGTCTAGTGGTATGATTCTCGCTTTGGGTGGGAGAGGTCTTGGGTTCAATTCCTGGACAAGCCCCAAGCAGTGATTCTTAACTCTAAGCTTATTTTTCCAAATTGCCCACCCCCAAGGGATCAATGAAAATGTATAAAATCAAAAACAGTGGGACCTCGATTTAGAAACTCTAATTGTTTACGAAAGAGCTTGTAACCCTTAGTTATTTTTTGCATTAAAATAACCATACCTTTAAATTAGTGGTAAAAGGCCAATATACAAACCTAGTTTTAGATTGTTCCTTGTTAAAATCTCACAATTCATGAGAATTTTTGTTGAAAGTTAATTTTTTGTGGCTTGTTGGTCTAGTCGTATGATTCTCGCTTTGGTGCGAGAGATCCCGTGTTCAATTCCCGGGCAAGCCCTTAACAGTTTCTTGAACATTTAGCAAAATTTTCCAAACTGCGCACACTCAGGGGATCAATGAAACTTGTTGTGAATCAAATTTTTTGTTAATAAAAGTGCAGTTACAGGTCGTCTCCACGGATAAAATATAAACTTTTTTGAGAATTTGGTGTAATTTAACATAGGGCTTGTTGGTTTAGTGGTATGATTCTCGCTTTGGGTGGGAGAGGTCTTGGGTTCAATTCCTGGACAAGCCCCAAGCAGTAATTCTTAACTCTAAGCTTATTTTTCCAAATTGCCCCCCCTCAAGGGATCAATGAAATTGTATAAAATCAAAAACAGTGGGACCTCAATTTAGAAACTCTAACTGTTTACGAAAGAGCTTGTAACCCTTAGTTATTTTTTGCATTAAAATAACCATACCTTTAAATTAGTGGTAAAAGGCCAATATACTTGCATAGTTTTAGATTGTGTTCCCTGTCAAAATCTCACAATTCATGACAATTTTTGTTGATAGTTCATTTTGTGGCTTGTTGGTCTAGTCGTATGATTCTCGCTTAGGGTGCGAGAGGTCCAGTGTTCAATTCCCGGACAACCCCTTAACAGTGCTTTAGAACTCTCAGCTCATTTTCCAAACAGCACACACTCAAGGGATCAATGAAAATGTATAAAATCAAGTACAGTGGGACCTGAAATTACGAGCTCTAATTGATTACGAAAGAACTGCGCACACTCAAGGGATCAATGAAAATATTAGTGAATCAAATTTTTTGTTAATAAAAGTGCAGTTACAGGTCGTCTCCACAAATAAAAAGTAAACTTTTTTGAGAATTTGGTGTACTTTAACGTAGGTCTAGTGGTATGATTCTCGCTTTGGGTGGGAGAGGTTCTGGGTTCAATTCCTAAACAAGCCCTAAGCAGTGATTCTAAACTCTAAGCTTAATTTTCCAAATTGCCCCCCCCTCAAGGGATCAATGAAAATGTATAAAATCAAGTAAAAGGCCCATATAAAAACTTAGTTTTAGATTGTGTTCCCTGTTAAAATCTCACAATACATGAGAATTTTTGTAGAAAATTCATTTTTTGTGGCTTGTTGGTCTAGTCGTATGATTCTCGCTTAGGGTGCGAGAGGTCCCGGGTTCAATTCCCGGACAAGCCCTTAACAGTGCTTTTGAACTCTCAGCTTAATTTTCCAAATTGCCCCCTCTCAAGGGATCAATGAAAATGTATAAAATCAAGTACAGTGTGACCTCAAATTACGAGCTCTAATTTATTACGAAAGAGCTTGTAACCCTTAGTTATTTTTTGCATTAAAATAACCATACCTTTAAATTAGTGGTAAGAGGCCAATATACAAACCTAGTTTTAGATTGTTCCTTGTTAAAATCTCACAATTCATGAGAATTTTTGTTGAAAGTTAATTTTTTGTGGCTTGTTGGTCTAGTCGTATGATTCTCGCGTTGGTGCGAGAGATCCCGGGTTCAATTCCCGGGCAAGCCCTTAACAGTTCGTTGAACTCTCAGCTAAATTTTCCAAACTGCGCACACTCAAGGGATCAATGAAAATTGTTGTGAATCAAATTTTTTGTTAATAAAAGTGCAGTTACAGGTCGTCTCCACAGATAAAATATAAACTCTTTTGAGAATTTGGTGTAATGTAACATAGGGCTTGTTGGTCTAGTGGTATGATTCTCACTTTGGGTGGGAGAGTCCTGGGTTCAATTCCTGGAAAAGCCCTAAGCAGTGATTCTTAACTCTAAGCTTATTTTTCCAAATTGCCCACCCTCAAGGGATCAATGAAAATGTATAAAATCAAAAACAGTGGGACCTCAATTTAGAAACTCTAATTGTTTACGAAAGAGCTTGTAAGCCTTAGTTCTTTTTTTTGCATCAAAATAGCCATACCTTTAAATAAGTGGTAAAAGGCCAATATACTTGCATAGTTTTAGATTGTGTTCCCTGTCAAAATCTCACAATTCATGACAATTTTTGTTGATAGTTCATTTTGTGGCTTGTTGGTCTAGTCGTATGATTCTCGCTTAGGGTGCGAGAGGTCCAGTGTTCAATTCCCGGACAACCCCTTAACAGTGCTTTAGAACTCTCAGCTCAATTTTCCAAACAGCACACACTCAAGGGATCAATGAAAATGTATAAAATCAAGTACAGTGGGACCTGAAATTACGAGCTCTAATTGATTACGAAAGAACTGCGCACACTCAAGGGATCAATGAAAATATTAGTGAATCAAATTTTTTGTTAATAAAAGTGCAGTTACAGGTCGTCTCCACAAATAAAAAGTAAACTTTTTTGAGAATTTGGTGTACTTTAACGTAGGTCTAGTGGTATGATTCTCGCTTTGGGTGGGAGAGGTTCTGGGTTCAATTCCTAAACAAGCCCTAAGCAGTGATTCTAAACTCTAAGCTTAATTTTCCAAATTGCCCCCCCCTCAAGGGATCAATGAAAATGTATAAAATCAAGTAAAAGGCCCATATAAAAACTTAGTTTTAGATTGTGTTCCCTGTTAAAATCTCACAATACATGAGAATTTTTGTAGAAAATTCATTTTTTGTGGCTTGTTGGTCTAGTCGTATGATTCTCGCTTAGGGTGCGAGAGGTCCCGGGTTCAATTCCCGGACAAGCCCTTAACAGTGCTTTTGAACTCTCAGCTTAATTTTCCAAATTGCCCCCTCTCAAGGGATCAATGAAAATGTATAAAATCAAGTACAGTGTGACCTCAAATTACGAGCTCTAATTTATTACGAAAGAGCTTGTAACCCTTAGTTATTTTTTGCATTAAAATAACCATACCTTTAAATTAGTGGTAAGAGGCCAATATACAAACCTAGTTTTAGATTGTTCCTTGTTAAAATCTCACAATTCATGAGAATTTTTGTTGAAAGTTAATTTTTTGTGGCTTGTTGGTCTAGTCGTATGATTCTCGCGTTGGTGCGAGAGATCCCGGGTTCAATTCCCGGGCAAGCCCTTAACAGTTCGTTGAACTCTCAGCTAAATTTTCCAAACTGCGCACACTCAAGGGATCAATGAAAATTGTTGTGAATCAAATTTTTTGTTAATAAAAGTGCAGTTACAGGTCGTCTCCACAGATAAAATATAAACTCTTTTGAGAATTTGGTGTAATGTAACATAGGGCTTGTTGGTCTAGTGGTATGATTCTCACTTTGGGTGGGAGAGTCCTGGGTTCAATTCCTGGAAAAGCCCTAAGCAGTGATTCTTAACTCTAAGCTTATTTTTCCAAATTGCCCACCCTCAAGGGATCAATGAAAATGTATAAAATCAAAAACAGTGGGACCTCAATTTAGAAACTCTAATTGTTTACGAAAGAGCTTGTAAGCCTTAGTTCTTTTTTTTGCATCAAAATAGCCATACCTTTAAATAAGTGGTAAAAGGCCAATATACTTGCATAGTTTTAGATTGTGTTCCCTGTCAAAATCTCACAATTCATGACAATTTTTGTTGATAGTTCATTTTGTGGCTTGTTGGTCTAGTCGTATGATTCTCGCTTAGGGTGCGAGAGGTCCAGTGTTCAATTCCCGGACAACCCCTTAACAGTGCTTTAGAACTCTCAGCTCAATTTTCCAAACAGCACACACTCAAGGGATCAATGAAAATGTATAAAATCAAGTACAGTGGGACCTGAAATTACGAGCTCTAATTGATTACGAAAGAACTGCGCACACTCAAGGGATCAATGAAAATATTAGTGAATCAAATTTTTTGTTAATAAAAGTGCAGTTACAGGTCGTCTCCACAAATAAAAAGTAAACTTTTTTGAGAATTTGGTGTACTTTAACGTAGGTCTAGTGGTATGATTCTCGCTTTGGGTGGGAGAGGTTCTGGGTTCAATTCCTAAACAAGCCCTAAGCAGTGATTCTAAACTCTAAGCTTAATTTTCCAAATTGCCCCCCCTCAAGGGATCAATGAAAATGTATAAAATCAAGTAAAAGGCCCATATAAAAACTTAGTTTTAGATTGTGTTCCCTGTTAAAATCTCACAATACATGAGAATTTTGTAGAAAATTCATTTTTTGTGGCTTGTTGGTCTAGTCGTATGATTCTCGCTTAGGGTGCGAGAGGTCCCGGGTTCAATTCCCGGACAAGCCCTTAACAGTGCTTTTGAACTCTCAGCTTAATTTTCCAAATTGCCCCCCTCAAGGGATCAATGAAAATGTATAAAATCAAGTACAGTGTGACCTCAAATTACGAGCTCTAATTGATTACGAAAGAGCTTGTAACCCTTAGTTATTTTTTGCATTAAAATAACCATACCTTTAAATTAGTGGTAAAAGGCCAATATACAAACCTAGTTTTAGATTGTTCCTTGTTAAAATCTCACAATTCATGAGAATTTTTGTTGAAAGTTAATTTTTTGTGGCTTGTTGGTCTAGTCGTATGATTCTCGCTTTGGTGCGAGAGATCCCGGGTTCAATTCCCGGGCAAGCCCTTAACAGTTCGTTGAACTCTCAGCTAAATTTTCCAAACTGCGCACACTCAAGGGATCAATGAAAATTGTTGTGAATCAAATTTTTTGTTAATAAAAGTGCAGTTACAGGTCGTCTCCACAGATAAAATATAAACTCTTTTGAGAATTTGGTGTAATGTAACATAGGGCTTGTTGGTCTAGTGGTATGATTCTCACTTTGGGTGGGAGAGGTCCTGGGTTCAATTCCTGGAAAAGCCCTAAGCAGTGATTCTTAACTCTAAGCTTATTTTTCCAAATTGCCCACCCTCAAGGGATCAATGAAAATGTATAAAATCAAAAACAGTGGGACCTCAATTTAGAAACTCTAATTGTTTACGAAAGAGCTTGTAAGCCTTAGTTCTTTTTTTTTTGCATCAAAATAGCCTTACCTTTAAATTAGTGGTAAAAGATCAATATACTAACGTAGTTTTAGATTGTGTTCCCTGTTAAAATCTCACAATTCATGAGAATTTTTGTTGAAAGTGCATATTTTGCGGCTTGTTGGTCTAGTCGTATGATTCTCGCTTAGGGTGCGAGAGGTCCCGGGTTCAATTCCCGGACAAGCCCTTAACAGTGCTTTTGAACTCTCAGCTTAATTTTCCAAATTGCCCCCCCTCAAGGGATCAATGAAAATGTATAAAATCAAGTACAGTGTGACCTCAAATTACGAGCTCTAATTGATTACGAAAGAGCTTGTAACCCTTAGTTATTTTTTGCATTAAAATAACCATACCTTTAAATTAGTGGTAAAAGGCCAATATACAAACCTAGTTTTAGATTGTTCCTTGTTAAAATCTCACAATTCATGAGAATTTTTGTAGAAAATTCATTTTTTGTGGCTTGTTGGTCTAGTCGTATGATTCTCGCTTAGGGTGCGAGAGGTCCCGGGTTCAATTCCCGGACAAGCCCTTAACAGTGCTTTTGAACTCTCAGCTTAATTTTCCAAATTGCCCCCCCTCAAGGGATCAATGAAAATGTATAAAATCAAGTACAGTGTGACCTCAAATTACGAGCTCTAATTGATTACGAAAGAGCTTGTAACCCTTAGTTATTTTTTGCATTAAAATAACCATACCTTTAAATTAGTGGTAAGAGGCCAATATACACACCTAGTTTTAGATTGTTCCTTGTTAAAATCTCACAATTCATGAGAATTTTTGTTGAAAGTTTATTTTTGTGGCTTGTTGGTCTAGTCGTATGATTCTCGCTTTGGTGCGAGAGATCCCGGGTTCTATTCCCGGGCAAGCCCTTAACAGTTCGTTGAACTCTCAGCTAAATTTTCCAAACTGCGCACACTCAAGGGATCAATGAAAATTGTTGTGAATCAAATTTTTTGTTAATAAAAGTGCAGTTACAGGTCGTCTCCACAGATAAAATATAAACTCTTTTGAGAATTTGGTGTAATGTAACATAGGGCTTGTTGGTCTAGTGGTATGATTCTCACTTTGGGTGGGAGAGGTCCTGGGTTCAATTCCTGGAAAAGCCCTAAGCAGTGATTCTTAACTCTAAGCTTATTTTTCCAAATTGCCCACCCTCAAGGGATCAATGAAAATGTATAAAATCAAAAACAGTGGGACCTCAATTTAGAAACTCTAATTGTTTACGAAAGAGCTTGTAAGCCTTAGTTCTTTTTTTTGCATCAAAATAGCCATACCTTTAAATAAGTGGTAAAAGGCCAATATACTTGCATAGTTTTAGATTGTGTTCCCTGTCAAAATCTCACAATTCATGACAATTTTTGTTGATAGTTCATTTTGTGGCTTGTTGGTCTAGTCGTATGATTCTCGCTTAGGGTGCGAGAGGTCCAGTGTTCAATTCCCGGACAACCCCTTAACAGTGCTTTAGAACTCTCAGCTCAATTTTCCAAACAGCACACACTCAAGGGATCAATGAAAATGTATAAAATCAAGTACAGTGGGACCTGAAATTACGAGCTCTAATTGATTACGAAAGAACTGCGCACACTCAAGGGATCAATGAAAATATTAGTGAATCAAATTTTTTGTTAATAAAAGTGCAGTTACAGGTCGTCTCCACAAATAAAAAGTAAACTTTTTTGAGAATTTGGTGTACTTTAACGTAGGTCTAGTGGTATGATTCTCGCTTTGGGTGGGAGAGGTTCTGGGTTCAATTCCTAAACAAGCCCTAAGCAGTGATTCTAAACTCCAAGCTTAATTTTCCAAATTGCCCCCCCTCAAGGGATCAATGAAAATGTATAAAATCAAGTAAAAGGCCCATATAAAAACTTAGTTTTAGATTGTGTTCCCTGTTAAAATCTCACAATACATGAGAATTTTTGTAGAAAATTCATTTTTTGTGGCTTGTTGGTCTAGTCGTATGATTCTCGCTTAGGGTGCGAGAGGTCCCGGGTTCAATTCCCGGACAAGCCCTTAACAGTGCTTTTGAACTCTCAGCTTAATTTTCCAAATTGCCCCCCCTCAAGGGATCAATGAAAATGTATAAAATCAAGTACAGTGTGACCTCAAATTACGAGCTCTAATTGATTACGAAAGAGCTTGTAACCCTTAGTTATTTTTTGCATTAAAATAACCATACCTTTAAATTAGTGGTAAAAGGCCAATATACAAACCTAGTTTTAGATTGTTCCTTGTTAAAATCTCACAATTCATGAGAATTTTTGTTGAAAGTTAATTTTTTGTGGCTTGTTGGTCTAGTCGTATGATTCTCGCTTTGGTGCGAGAGATCCCGGGTTCAATTCCCGGGCAAGCCCTTAACAGTTCGTTGAACTCTCAGCTAAATTTTCCAAACTGCGCACACTCAAGGGATCAATGAAAATTGTTGTGAATCAAATTTTTTGTTAATAAAAGTGCAGTTACAGGTCGTCTCCACAGATAAAATATAAACTCTTTTGAGAATTTGGTGTAATGTAACATAGGGCTTGTTGGTCTAGTGGTATGATTCTCACTTTGGGTGGGAGAGGTCCTGGGTTCAATTCCTGGAAAAGCCCTAAGCAGTGATTCTTAGCTCTAAGCTTATTTTTCCAAATTGCCCACCCTCAAGGGATCAATGAAAATGTATAAAATCAAAAACAGTGGGACCTCAATTTAGAAACTCTAATTGTTTACGAAAGAGCTTGTAAGCCTTAGTTCTTTTTTTTTGCATCAAAATAGCCTTACCTTTAAATTAGTGGTAAAAGATCAATATACTAACGTAGTTTTAGATTGTGTTCCCTGTTAAAATCTCACAATTCATGAGAATTTTTGTTGAAAGTGCATATTTTGCGGCTTGTTGGTCGAGTCGTATGATTCTCGCTTAGGTAGCGAGAGGTCCCGGGTTTAATTCCCGGACAAGCCCTTAACAGTGCATTTGAACTCTCAGCTTAATTTTCCAAATTGCCCCCCCTCAAGGGATCAATGAAAATGTATAAAGTCAAGTACAGTGTGCCCTCAAATTACGAGCTCTAATTGTTTACGAAAGAGCTTGTAACCCTTAGTTATTTTTTGCATTAAAATAACCATACCTTTAAATTAGTGGTAAAAGGCCAATATACAAACCTAGTTTTAGATTGTTCCTTGTTAAAATCTCACAATTCATGAGAATTTTTGTTGAAAGTTAATTTTTTGTGGCTTGTTGGTCTAGTCGTATGATTCTCGCTTTGGTGCGAGAGATCCCGTGTTCAATTCCCGGGCAAGCCCTTAACAGTTTCTTGAACATTTAACAACATTTTCCAAACTGCGCACACTCAGGGGATCAATGAAAATTGTTGTGAATCAAATTTTTTGTTAATAAAAGTGCAGTTACAGGTCGTCTCCACAGATAAAATATAAACTCTTTTGAGAATTTGGTGTAATGTAACATAGGGCTTGTTGGTCTAGTGGTATGATTCTCACTTTGGGTGGGAGAGGTCCTGGGTTCAATTCCTGGAAAAGCCCTAAGCAGTGATTCTTAACTCTAAGCTTATTTTTCCAAATTGCCCACCCTCAAGGGATCAATGAAAATGTATAAAATCAAAAACAGTGGGACCTCAATTTAGAAACTCTAATTGTTTACGAAAGAGCTTGTAAGCCTTAGTTCTTTTTTTTTGCATCAAAATAGCCATACCTTTAAATAAGTGGTAAAAGGCCAATATACTTGCATAGTTTTAGATTGTGTTCCCTGTCAAAATCTCACAATTCATGACAATTTTTGTTGATAGTTCATTTTGTGGCTTGTTGGTCTAGTCGTATGATTCTCGCTTAGGGTGCGAGAGGTCCAGTGTTCAATTCCCGGACAACCCCTTAACAGTGCTTTAGAACTCTCAGCTCATTTTCCAAACAGCACACACTCAAGGGATCAATGAAAATGTATAAAATCAAGTACAGTGGGACCTGAAATTAGGAGCTCTAATTGATTACGAAAGAACTGCGCACACTCAAGGGATCAATGAAAATATTACTGAATCAAATTTTTTGTTAATAAAAGTGCAGTTACAGGTCGTCTCCACAAATAAAAAGTAAACTTTTTTGAGAATTTGGTGTACTTTAACGTAGGTCTAGTGGTATGATTCTCGCTTTGGGTGGGAGAGGTTCTGGGTTCAATTCCTAAACAAGCCCTAAGCAGTGATTGTAAACTCTAAGCTTAATTTTCCAAATTGCCCCCCCCTCAAGGGATCAATGAAAATGTATAAAATCAAGTAAAAGGCCCATATAAAAACTTAGTTTTAGATTGTGTTCCCTGTTAAAATCTCACAATACATGAGAATTTTTGTAGAAAATTCATTTTTTGTGGCTTGTTGGTCTAGTCGTATGATTCTCGCTTAGGGTGCGAGAGGTCCCGGGTTCAATTCCCGGACAAGCCCTTAACAGTGCTTTTGAACTCTCAGCTTAATTTTCCAAATTGCCCCCTCTCAAGGGATCAATGAAAATGTATAAAATCAAGTACAGTGTGACCTCAAATTACGAGCTCTAATTTATTACGAAAGAGCTTGTAACCCTTAGTTATTTTTTGCATTAAAATAACCATACCTTTAAATTAGTGGTAAGAGGCCAATATACAAACCTAGTTTTAGATTGTTCCTTGTTAAAATCTCACAATTCATGAGAATTTTTGTTGAAAGTTAATTTTTTGTGGCTTGTTGGTCTAGTCGTATGATTCTCGCGTTGGTGCGAGAGATCCCGGGTTCAATTCCCGGGCAAGCCCTTAACAGTTCGTTGAACTCTCAGCTAAATTTTCCAAACTGCGCACACTCAAGGGATCAATGAAAATTGTTGTGAATCAAATTTTTTGTTAATAAAAGTGCAGTTACAGGTCGTCTCCACAGATAAAATATAAACTCTTTTGAGAATTTGGTGTAATGTAACATAGGGCTTGTTGGTCTAGTGGTATGATTCTCACTTTGGGTGGGAGAGTCCTGGGTTCAATTCCTGGAAAAGCCCTAAGCAGTGATTCTTAACTCTAAGCTTATTTTTCCAAATTGCCCACCCTCAAGGGATCAATGAAAATGTATAAAATCAAAAACAGTGGGACCTCAATTTAGAAACTCTAATTGTTTACGAAAGAGCTTGTAAGCCTTAGTTCTTTTTTTTGCATCAAAATAGCCATACCTTTAAATAAGTGGTAAAAGGCCAATATACTTGCATAGTTTTAGATTGTGTTCCCTGTCAAAATCTCACAATTCATGACAATTTTTGTTGATAGTTCATTTTGTGGCTTGTTGGTCTAGTCGTATGATTCTCGCTTAGGGTGCGAGAGGTCCAGTGTTCAATTCCCGGACAACCCCTTAACAGTGCTTTAGAACTCTCAGCTCAATTTTCCAAACAGCACACACTCAAGGGATCAATGAAAATGTATAAAATCAAGTACAGTGGGACCTGAAATTACGAGCTCTAATTGATTACGAAAGAACTGCGCACACTCAAGGGATCAATGAAAATATTAGTGAATCAAATTTTTTGTTAATAAAAGTGCAGTTACAGGTCGTCTCCACAAATAAAAAGTAAACTTTTTTGAGAATTTGGTGTACTTTAACGTAGGTCTAGTGGTATGATTCTCGCTTTGGGTGGGAGAGGTTCTGGGTTCAATTCCTAAACAAGCCCTAAGCAGTGATTCTAAACTCTAAGCTTAATTTTCCAAATTGCCCCCCCTCAAGGGATCAATGAAAATGTATAAAATCAAGTAAAAGGCCCATATAAAAACTTAGTTTTAGATTGTGTTCCCTGTTAAAATCTCACAATACATGAGAATTTTGTAGAAAATTCATTTTTTGTGGCTTGTTGGTCTAGTCGTATGATTCTCGCTTAGGGTGCGAGAGGTCCCGGGTTCAATTCCCGGACAAGCCCTTAACAGTGCTTTTGAACTCTCAGCTTAATTTTCCAAATTGCCCCCCTCAAGGGATCAATGAAAATGTATAAAATCAAGTACAGTGTGACCTCAAATTACGAGCTCTAATTGATTACGAAAGAGCTTGTAACCCTTAGTTATTTTTTGCATTAAAATAACCATACCTTTAAATTAGTGGTAAAAGGCCAATATACAAACCTAGTTTTAGATTGTTCCTTGTTAAAATCTCACAATTCATGAGAATTTTTGTTGAAAGTTAATTTTTTGTGGCTTGTTGGTCTAGTCGTATGATTCTCGCTTTGGTGCGAGAGATCCCGGGTTCAATTCCCGGGCAAGCCCTTAACAGTTCGTTGAACTCTCAGCTAAATTTTCCAAACTGCGCACACTCAAGGGATCAATGAAAATTGTTGTGAATCAAATTTTTTGTTAATAAAAGTGCAGTTACAGGTCGTCTCCACAGATAAAATATAAACTCTTTTGAGAATTTGGTGTAATGTAACATAGGGCTTGTTGGTCTAGTGGTATGATTCTCACTTTGGGTGGGAGAGGTCCTGGGTTCAATTCCTGGAAAAGCCCTAAGCAGTGATTCTTAACTCTAAGCTTATTTTTCCAAATTGCCCACCCTCAAGGGATCAATGAAAATGTATAAAATCAAAAACAGTGGGACCTCAATTTAGAAACTCTAATTGTTTACGAAAGAGCTTGTAAGCCTTAGTTATTTTTTTTTGCATCAAAATAGCCTTACCTTTAAATTAGTGGTAAAAGATCAATATACTAACGTAGTTTTAGATTGTGTTCCCTGTTAAAATCTCACAATTCATGAGAATTTTTGTTGAAAGTGCATATTTTGCGGCTTGTTGGTCTAGTCGTATGATTCTCGCTTAGGGTGCGAGAGGTCCCGGGTTCAATTCCCGGACAAGCCCTTAACAGTGCTTTTGAACTCTCAGCTTAATTTTCCAAATTGCCCCCCCTCAAGGGATCAATGAAAATGTATAAAGTCAAGTACAGTGTGACCTCAAATTACGAGCTCTAATTGATTACGAAAGAGCTTGTAACCCTTAGTTATTTTTTGCATTAAAATAACCATACCTTTAAATTAGTGGTAAAAGGCCAATATACAAACCTAGTTTTAGATTGTTCCTTGTTAAAATCTCACAATTCATGAGAATTTTTGTTGAAAGTTAATTTTTTGTGGCTTGTTGGTCTAGTCGTATGATTCTCGCTTTGGTGCGAGAGATCCCGGGTTCAATTCCCGGGCAAGCCCTTAACAGTTCGTTGAACTCTCAGCTAAATTTTCCAAACTGCGCACACTCAAGGGATCAATGAAAATTGTTGTGAATCAAATTTTTTCTTAATAAAAGTGCAGTTACAGGTCGTCTCCACAGATAAAATATAAACTCTTTTGAGAATTTGGTGTAATGTAACATAGGGCTTGTTGGTCTAGTGGTATGATTCTCACTTTGGGTGGGAGAGGTCCTGGGTTCAATTCCTGGAAAAGCCCTAAGCAGTGATTCTTAGCTCTAAGCTTATTTTTCCAAATTGCCCACCCTCAAGGGATCAATGAAAATGTATAAAATCAAAAACAGTGGGACCTCAATTTAGAAACTCTAATTGTTTACGAAAGAGCTTGTAAGCCTTAGTTCTTTTTTTTTGCATCAAAATAGCCTTACCTTTAAATTAGTGGTAAAAGATCAATATACTAACGTAGTTTTAGATTGTGTTCCCTGTTAAAATCTCACAATTCATGAGAATTTTTGTTGAAAGTGCATATTTTGCGGCTTGTTGGTCGAGTCGTATGATTCTCGCTTAGGTAGCGAGAGGTCCCGGGTTTAATTCCCGGACAAGCCCTTAACAGTGCATTTGAACTCTCAGCTTAATTTTCCAAATTGCCCCCCCTCAAGGGATCAATGAAAATGTATAAAGTCAAGTACAGTGTGCCCTCAAATTACGAGCTCTAATTGTTTACGAAAGAGCTTGTAACCCTTAGTTATTTTTTGCATTAAAATAACCATACCTTTAAATTAGTGGTAAAAGGCCAATATACAAACCTAGTTTTAGATTGTTCCTTGTTAAAATCTCACAATTCATGAGAATTTTTGTTGAAAGTTAATTTTTTGTGGCTTGTTGGTCTAGTCGTATGATTCTCGCTTTGGTGCGAGAGATCCCGTGTTCAATTCCCGGGCAAGCCCTTAACAGTTTCTTGAACATTTAACAAAATTTTCCAAACTGCGCACACTCAGGGGATCAATGAAAATTGTTGTGAATCAAATTTTTTGTTAATAAAAGTGCAGTTACAGGTCGTCTCCACAGATAAAATATAAACTCTTTTGAGAATTTGGTGTAATGTAACATAGGGCTTGTTGGTCTAGTGGTATGATTCTCACTTTGGGTGGGAGAGGTCCTGGGTTCAATTCCTGGAAAAGCCCTAAGCAGTGATTCTTAACTCTAAGCTTATTTTTCCAAATTGCCCACCCTCAAGGGATCAATGAAAATGTATAAAATCAAAAACAGTGGGACCTCAATTTAGAAACTCTAATTGTTTACGAAAGAGCTTGTAAGCCTTAGTTCTTTTTTTTGCATCAAAATAGCCATACCTTTAAATAAGTGGTAAAAGGCCAATATACTTGCATAGTTTTAGATTGTGTTCCCTGTCAAAATCTCACAATTCATGACAATTTTTGTTGATAGTTCATTTTGTGGCTTGTTGGTCTAGTCGTATGATTCTCGCTTAGGGTGCGAGAGGTCCAGTGTTCAATTCCCGGACAACCCCTTAACAGTGCTTTAGAACTCTCAGCTCATTTTCCAAACAGCACACACTCAAGGGATCAATGAAAATGTATAAAATCAAGTACAGTGGGACCTGAAATTACGAGCTCTAATTGATTACGAAAGAACTGCGCACACTCAAGGGATCAATGAAAATATTAGTGAATCAAATTTTTTGTTAATAAAAGTGCAGTTACAGGTCGTCTCCACAAATAAAAAGTAAACTTTTTTGAGAATTTGGTGTACTTTAACGTAGGTCTAGTGGTATGATTCTCGCTTTGGGTGGGAGAGGTTCTGGGTTCAATTCCTAAACAAGCCCTAAGCAGTGATTGTAAACTCTAAGCTTAATTTTCCAAATTGCCCCCCCCTCAAGGGATCAATGAAAATGTATAAAATCAAGTAAAAGGCCCATATAAAAACTTAGTTTTAGATTGTGTTCCCTGTTAAAATCTCACAATACATGAGAATTTTTGTAGAAAATTCATTTTTTGTGGCTTGTTGGTCTAGTCGTATGATTCTCGCTTAGGGTGCGAGAGGTCCCGGGTTCAATTCCCGGACAAGCCCTTAACAGTGCTTTTGAACTCTCAGCTTAATTTTCCAAATTGCCCCCTCTCAAGGGATCAATGAAAATGTATAAAATCAAGTACAGTGTGACCTCAAATTACGAGCTCTAATTTATTACGAAAGAGCTTGTAACCCTTAGTTATTTTTTGCATTAAAATAACCATACCTTTAAATTAGTGGTAAGAGGCCAATATACAAACCTAGTTTTAGATTGTTCCTTGTTAAAATCTCACAATTCATGAGAATTTTTGTTGAAAGTTAATTTTTTGTGGCTTGTTGGTCTAGTCGTATGATTCTCGCGTTGGTGCGAGAGATCCCGGGTTCAATTCCCGGGCAAGCCCTTAACAGTTCGTTGAACTCTCAGCTAAATTTTCCAAACTGCGCACACTCAAGGGATCAATGAAAATTGTTGTGAATCAAATTTTTTGTTAATAAAAGTGCAGTTACAGGTCGTCTCCACAGATAAAATATAAACTCTTTTGAGAATTTGGTGTAATGTAACATAGGGCTTGTTGGTCTAGTGGTATGATTCTCACTTTGGGTGGGAGAGTCCTGGGTTCAATTCCTGGAAAAGCCCTAAGCAGTGATTCTTAGCTCTAAGCTTATTTTTCCAAATTGCCCACCCTCAAGGGATCAATGAAAATGTATAAAATCAAAAACAGTGGGACCTCAATTTAGAAACTCTAATTGTTTACGAAAGAGCTTGTAAGCCTTAGTTCTTTTTTTTTGCATCAAAATAGCCTTACCTTTAAATTAGTGGTAAAAGATCAATATACTAACGTAGTTTTAGATTGTGTTCCCTGTTAAAATCTCACAATTCATGAGAATTTTTGTTGAAAGTGCATATTTTGCGGCTTGTTGGTCGAGTCGTATGATTCTCGCTTAGGTAGCGAGAGGTCCCGGGTTTAATTCCCGGACAAGCCCTTAACAGTGCATTTGAACTCTCAGCTTAATTTTCCAAATTGCCCCCCCTCAAGGGATCAATGAAAATGTATAAAATCAAAAACAGTGGGACCTCAATTTAGAAACTCTAATTGTTTACGAAAGAGCTTGTAAGCCTTAGTTCTTTTTTTTGCATCAAAATAGCCATACCTTTAAATAAGTGGTAAAAGGCCAATATACTTGCATAGTTTTAGATTGTGTTCCCTGTCAAAATCTCACAATTCATGACAATTTTTGTTGATAGTTCATTTTGTGGCTTGTTGGTCTAGTCGTATGATTCTCGCTTAGGGTGCGAGAGGTCCAGTGTTCAATTCCCGGACAACCCCTTAACAGTGCTTTAGAACTCTCAGCTCAATTTTCCAAACAGCACACACTCAAGGGATCAATGAAAATGTATAAAATCAAGTACAGTGGGACCTGAAATTACGAGCTCTAATTGATTACGAAAGAACTGCGCACACTCAAGGGATCAATGAAAATATTAGTGAATCAAATTTTTTGTTAATAAAAGTGCAGTTACAGGTCGTCTCCACAAATAAAAAGTAAACTTTTTTGAGAATTTGGTGTACTTTAACGTAGGTCTAGTGGTATGATTCTCGCTTTGGGTGGGAGAGGTTCTGGGTTCAATTCCTAAACAAGCCCTAAGCAGTGATTCTAAACTCTAAGCTTAATTTTCCAAATTGCCCCCCCTCAAGGGATCAATGAAAATGTATAAAATCAAGTAAAAGGCCCATATAAAAACTTAGTTTTAGATTGTGTTCCCTGTTAAAATCTCACAATACATGAGAATTTTGTAGAAAATTCATTTTTTGTGGCTTGTTGGTCTAGTCGTATGATTCTCGCTTAGGGTGCGAGAGGTCCCGGGTTCAATTCCCGGACAAGCCCTTAACAGTGCTTTTGAACTCTCAGCTTAATTTTCCAAATTGCCCCCCTCAAGGGATCAATGAAAATGTATAAAATCAAGTACAGTGTGACCTCAAATTACGAGCTCTAATTGATTACGAAAGAGCTTGTAACCCTTAGTTATTTTTTGCATTAAAATAACCATACCTTTAAATTAGTGGTAAAAGGCCAATATACAAACCTAGTTTTAGATTGTTCCTTGTTAAAATCTCACAATTCATGAGAATTTTTGTTGAAAGTTAATTTTTTGTGGCTTGTTGGTCTAGTCGTATGATTCTCGCTTTGGTGCGAGAGATCCCGGGTTCAATTCCCGGGCAAGCCCTTAACAGTTCGTTGAACTCTCAGCTAAATTTTCCAAACTGCGCACACTCAAGGGATCAATGAAAATTGTTGTGAATCAAATTTTTTGTTAATAAAAGTGCAGTTACAGGTCGTCTCCACAGATAAAATATAAACTCTTTTGAGAATTTGGTGTAATGTAACATAGGGCTTGTTGGTCTAGTGGTATGATTCTCACTTTGGGTGGGAGAGGTCCTGGGTTCAATTCCTGGAAAAGCCCTAAGCAGTGATTCTTAACTCTAAGCTTATTTTTCCAAATTGCCCACCCTCAAGGGATCAATGAAAATGTATAAAATCAAAAACAGTGGGACCTCAATTTAGAAACTCTAATTGTTTACGAAAGAGCTTGTAAGCCTTAGTTCTTTTTTTTTTGCATCAAAATAGCCTTACCTTTAAATTAGTGGTAAAAGATCAATATACTAACGTAGTTTTAGATTGTGTTCCCTGTTAAAATCTCACAATTCATGAGAATTTTTGTTGAAAGTGCATATTTTGCGGCTTGTTGGTCTAGTCGTATGATTCTCGCTTAGGGTGCGAGAGGTCCCGGGTTCAATTCCCGGACAAGCCCTTAACAGTGCTTTTGAACTCTCAGCTTAATTTTCCAAATTGCCCCCCCTCAAGGGATCAATGAAAATGTATAAAATCAAGTACAGTGTGACCTCAAATTACGAGCTCTAATTGATTACGAAAGAGCTTGTAACCCTTAGTTATTTTTTGCATTAAAATAACCATACCTTTAAATTAGTGGTAAAAGGCCAATATACAAACCTAGTTTTAGATTGTTCCTTGTTAAAATCTCACAATTCATGAGAATTTTTGTTGAAAGTTAATTTTTTGTGGCTTGTTGGTCTAGTCGTATGATTCTCGCTTTGGTGCGAGAGATCCCGTGTTCAATTCCCGGGCAAGCCCTTAACAGTTTCTTGAACATTTAGCAAAATTTTCCAAACTGCGCACACTCAGGGGATCAATGAAAATTGTTGTGAATCAAATTTTTTGTTAATAAAAGTGCAGTTACAGGTCGTCTCCACAGATAAAATATAAACTCTTTTGAGAATTTGGTGTAATGTAACATAGGGCTTGTTGGTCTAGTGGTATGATTCTCACTTTGGGTGGGAGAGGTCCTGGGTTCAATTCCTGGAAAAGCCCTAAGCAGTGATTCTTAACTCTAAGCTTATTTTTCCAAATTGCCCACCCTCAAGGGATCAATGAAAATGTATAAAATCAAAAACAGTGGGACCTCAATTTAGAAACTCTAATTGTTTACGAAAGAGCTTGTAAGCCTTAGTTCTTTTTTTTGCATCAAAATAGCCATACCTTTAAATAAGTGGTAAAAGGCCAATATACTTGCATAGTTTTAGATTGTGTTCCCTGTCAAAATCTCACAATTCATGACAATTTTTGTTGATAGTTCATTTTGTGGCTTGTTGGTCTAGTCGTATGATTCTCGCTTAGGGTGCGAGAGGTCCAGTGTTGAATTCCCGGACAACCCCTTAACAGTGCTTTAGAACTCTCAGCTCAATTTTCCAAACAGCACACACTCAAGGGATCAATGAAAATGTATAAAATCAAGTACAGTGGGACCTGAAATTACGAGCTCTAATTGATTACGAAAGAACTGCGCACACTCAAGGGATCAATGAAAATATTAGTGAATCAAATTTTTTGTTAATAAAAGTGCAGTTACAGGTCGTCTCCACAAATAAAAAGTAAACTTTTTTGAGAATTTGGTGTACTTTAACGTAGGTCTAGTGGTATGATTCTCGCTTTGGGTGGGAGAGGTTCTGGGTTCAATTCCTAAACAAGCCCTAAGCAGTGATTCTAAACTCTAAGCTTAATTTTCCAAATTGCCCCCCCTCAAGGGATCAATGAAAATGTATAAAATCAAGTAAAAGGCCCATATAAAAACTTAGTTTTAGATTGTGTTCCCTGTTAAAATCTCACAATACATGAGAATTTTGTAGAAAATTCATTTTTTGTGGCTTGTTGGTCTAGTCGTATGTTTCTCGCTTAGGGTGCGAGAGGTCCCGGGTTCAATTCCCGGACAAGCCTTTAACAGTGCTTTTGAACTCTCAGCTTAATTTTCCAAATTGCCCCCCTCAAGGGATCAATGAAAATGTATAAAATCAAGTACAGTGTGACCTCAAATTACGAGCTCTAATTGATTACGAAAGAGCTTGTAACCCTTAGTTATTTTTTGCATTAAAATAACCATACCTTTAAATTAGTGGTAAAAGGCCAATATACAAACCTAGTTTTAGATTGTTCCTTGTTAAAATCTCACAATTCATGAGAATTTTTGTTGAAAGTTAATTTTTTGTGGCTTGTTGGTCTAGTCGTATGATTCTCGCTTTGGTGCGAGAGATCCCGGGTTCAATTCCCGGGCAAGCCCTTAACAGTTCGTTGAACTCTCAGCTAAATTTTCCAAACTGCGCACACTCAAGGGATCAATGAAAATTGTTGTGAATCAAATTTTTTGTTAATAAAAGTGCAGTTACAGGTCGTCTCCACAGATAAAATATAAACTCTTTTGAGAATTTGGTGTAATGTAACATAGGGCTTGTTGGTCTAGTGGTATGATTCTCACTTTGGGTGGGAGAGGTCCTGGGTTCAATTCCTGGAAAAGCCCTAAGCAGTGATTCTTAACTCTAAGCTTATTTTTCCAAATTGCCCACCCTCAAGGGATCAATGAAAATGTATAAAATCAAAAACAGTGGGACCTCAATTTAGAAACTCTAATTGTTTACGAAAGAGCTTGTAAGCCTTAGTTCTTTTTTTTTGCATCAAAATAGCCTTACCTTTAAATTAGTGGTAAAAGATCAATATACTAACGTAGTTTTAGATTGTGTTCCCTGTTAAAATCTCACAATTCATGAGAATTTTTGTTGAAAGTGCATATTTTGCGGTCGTATGATTCTCGCTTAGGTAGCGAGAGGTCCCGGGTTTAATTCCCGGACAAGCCCTTAACAGTGCATTTGAACTCTCAGCTTAATTTTCCAAATTGCCCCCCCTCAAGGGATCAATGAAAATGTATAAAGTCAAGTACAGTGTGCCCTCAAATTACGAGCTCTAATTGATTACGAAAGAGCTTGTAACCCTTAGTTATTTTTTGCATTAAAATAACCATACCTTTAAATTAGTGGTAAAAGGCCAATATACAAACCTAGTTTTAGATTGTTCCTTGTTAAAATCTCACAATTCATGAGAATTTTTGTTGAAAGTTAATTTTTTTGTGGCTTGTTGGTCTAGTCGTATGATTCTCGCTTTGGTGCGAGGGATCCCGTGTTCAAATCCCGGACAAGCCCTTAACAGTTCCTTGAACTCTCAGCTAAATTTTCCAAACTGCGCACACTCAAGGGATCAATGAAAATTGTTGTGAATCAAATTTTTTCTTAATAAAAGTGCAGTTACAGGTCGTCTCCACAGATAAAATATAAACTTTTTTGAGAATTTGGTGTAATTTAACATAGGACTTGTTGGTCTAGTGGTATGATTCTCGCTTTGGGTGGGAGAGGTCTTGGGTTCAATTCCTGGACAAGCCCCAAGCAGTGATTCTTAACTCTAAGCTTATTTTTCCAAATTGCCCACCCCCAAGGGATCAATGAAAATGTATAAAATCAAAAACAGTGGGACCTCGATTTAGAAACTCTAATTGTTTACGAAAGAGCTTGTAACCCTTAGTTATTTTTTGCATTAAAATAACCATACCTTTAAATTAGTGGTAAAAGGCCAATATACAAACCTAGTTTTAGATTGTTCCTTGTTAAAATCTCACAATTCATGAGAATTTTTGTTGAAAGTTAATTTTTTGTGGCTTGTTGGTCTAGTCGTATGATTCTCGCTTTGGTGCGAGAGATCCCGTGTTCAATTCCCGGGCAAGCCCTTAACAGTTTCTTGAACATTTAGCAAAATTTTCCAAACTGCGCACACTCAGGGGATCAATGAAACTTGTTGTGAATCAAATTTTTTGTTAATAAAAGTGCAGTTACAGGTCGTCTCCACGGATAAAATATAAACTTTTTTGAGAATTTGGTGTAATTTAACATAGGGCTTGTTGGTCTAGTGGTATGATTCTCGCTTTGGGTGGGAGAGGTCTTGGGTTCAATTCCTGGACAAGCCCCAAGCAGTAATTCTTAACTCTAAGCTTATTTTTCCAAATTGCCCCCCCTCAAGGGATCAATGAAATTGTATAAAATCAAAAACAGTGGGACCTCAATTTAGAAACTCTAATTGTTTACGAAAGAGCTTGTAACCCTTAGTTATTTTTTGCATTAAAATAACCATACCTTTAAATTAGTGGTAAAAGGCCAATATACAAACCTAGTTTTAGATTGTTCCTTGTTAAAATCTCACAATTCATGAGAATTTTTGTTGAAAGTTAATTTTTTGTGGCTTGTTGGTCTAGTCGTATGATTCTCGCTTTGTTGCGAGAGATCCCGTGTTCAATTCCCGGGCAAGCCCTTAACAGTTCCTTGAAATCTCAGCTAAATTTTCCAAACTGCGCACACTCAAGGGATCAATGAAAATTGTTGTGAATCAAATTTTTTGTTAATAAAAGTGCAGTTACAGGTCGTCTCCACAAATAAAAAGTAAACTTTTTTGAGAATTTGGTGTACTTTAACGTAGGTCTAGTGGTATGATTCTCGCTTTGGGTGGGAGAGGTTCTGGGTTCAATTCCTAAACAAGCCCTAAGCAGTGATTCTAAACTCTAAGCTTAATTTTCCAAATTGCCCCCCCCTCAAGGGATCAATGAAAATGTATAAAATCAAGTAAAAGGCCCATATAAAAACTTAGTTTTAGATTGTGTTCCCTGTTAAAATCTCACAATACATGAGAATTTTTGTAGAAATTTCATTTTTTGTGGCTTGTTGGTCTAGTCGTATGATTCTCGCTTAGGGTGCGAGAGGTCCCGGGTTCAATTCCCGGACAAGCCCTTAACAGTGCTTTTGAACTCTCAGCTTGATTTTCCAAATTGCCCCCCCCTCAAGGGATCAATGAAAATGTATAAAATCAAGTACAGTGTGACCTCAAATTACGAGCTCTAATTGATTACGAAAGAGCTTGTAACCCTTAGTTATTTTTTGCATTAAAATAACCATACCTTTAAATTAGTGGTAAGAGGCCAATATACAAACCTAGTTTTAGATTGTTCCTTGTTAAAATCTCACAATTCATGAGAATTTTTGTTGAAAGTTAATTTTTTGTGGCTTGTTGGTCTAGGCGTATGATTCTCGCTTTGGTGCGAGAGATCCCAGGTTCAATTCCCGGGCAAGCCCTTAACAGTTCGTTGAACTCTCAGCTAAATTTTCCAAACTGCGCACACTCAAGGGATCAATGAAAATTGTTGTGAATCAAATTTTTTGTTAATAAAAGTGCAGTTACAGGTCGTCTCCACAGATAAAATATAAACTCTTTTGAGAATTTGGTGTAATGTAACATAGGACTTGTTGGTCTAGTGGTATGATTCTCACTTTGGGTGGGAGAGGTCCTGGGTTCAATTCCTGGAAAAGCCCTAAGCAGTGATTCTTAACTCTAAGCTTATTTTTCCAAATTGCCCACCCTCAAGGGATCAATGAAAATGTATAAAATCAAAAACAGTGGGACCTCAATTTAGAAACTCTAATTGTTTACGAAAGAGCTTGTAAGCCTTAGTTATTTTTTTTGCATCAAAATAGCCATACCTTTAAATTAGTGGTAAAAGATCAATATACTAACGTAGTTTTAGATTGTGTTCCCTGTTAAAATCTCACAATTCATGAGAATTTTTGTTGAAAGTGCATATTTTGCGGCTTGTTGGTCGAGTCGTATGATTCTCGCTTAGGTAGCGAGAGGTCCCGGGTTTAATTCCCGGACAAGCCCTTAACAGTGCATTTGAACTCTCAGCTTAATTTTCCAAATTGCCCCCCCTCAAGGGATCAATGAAAATGTATAAAGTCAAGTACAGTGTGCCCTCAAATTACGAGCTCTAATTGATTACGAAAGAGCTTGTAACCCTTAGTTATTTTTTGCATTAAAATAACCATACCTTTAAATTAGTGGTAAAAGGCCAATATACAAACCTAGTTTTAGATTGTTCCTTGTTAAAATCTCACAATTCATGAGAATTTTGTTGAAAGTTAATTTTTTGTGGCTTGTTGGTCTAGTCGTATGATTCTCGCTTTGGTGCGAGAGATCCCGTGTTCAATTCCCGGGCAAGCCCTTAACAGTTCCTTGAACTCTCAGCTAAATTTTCCAAACTGCGCACACTCAAGGGATCAATGAAAATTGTTGTGAATCAAATTTTTTCTTAATAAAAGTGCAGTTACAGGTCGTCTCCACAGATAAAATATAAACTTTTTTGATAATTTGGTGTAATTTAACATAGGACTTGTTGGTCTAGTGGTATGATTCTCGCTTTGGGTGGGAGAGGTCTTGGGTTCAATTCCTGGACAAGCCCCAAGCAGTGATTCTTAACTCTAAGCTTATTTTTCCAAATTGCCCACCCTCAAGGGATCAATGAAAATGTATAAAATCAAAAACAATGGGACCTCGATTTAGAAACTCTAATTGTTTACGAAAGAACTTGTAACCCTTAGTTATTTTTTGCATTAAAATAACCATACCTTTAAATTAGTGGTAAAAGGCCAATATACAAACCTAGTTTTAGATTGTTCCTTGTTAAAATCTCACAATTCATGAGAATTTTTGTTGAAAGTTAATTTTTTGTGGCTTGTTGGTCTAGTCCAGGGGTCGGCAACCCAAAATGTTGAAAGAGCCATATTGGACCAAAAATACAAAAACAAATCGGTCTGGAGCCGCAACAAATTAAAAGCCATATTTCATGTGTCATGAGATATAAATTTAATTAAGAGGACTTAAAGGAAACTAAATGAGCTCAAATATACCTACAAATGAGGCATAATGATGCAATATGTACATATCACTAGCCCAAATAGCATGTTAGCATCGATTAGCTTGCAGTCATGCAGTGACCAAATATGTCTGATTAGCACTCCACACAAGTCAATAACATCAACAAAACTCACCTTTGTGCACTCATGCACAACGTTAAAAGTGTGGTGGACAAAATGAGACAGAAAAAGAAGTGGCATAAAACACGTCCTAGAAAGTCGGAGAAAGTTATGCATGGAAACAAACTATACGGTGAGTTCAAGGACCGCCAAAATTAGTAGGACAAAACGGCGCTCGCCAAATACTCGAATCAGTGAAGCATGTTTAATATAAACAGAGTGATTTTTAACAATTAGGGAGGTTTGTGTCATGTTTGTCCTCCTACAGAAACCATACTAAAACAAAAAAATTGATTTTTTTTCCCCCTCATCTTTTTCCATTCTTCATACATTTTTGAAAAATCTCCAGAGAGCCACTAGGGCGGCGCTAAAGAGCCTCATGCGGCTGTAGAGCCGCGGGTTGCCGACCCCTGGTCTAGTCGTATGATTCTCGCTTTGGTGCGAGAGATCCCGTGTTCAATTCCCGGGCAAGCCCTTAACAGTTTCTTGAACATTTAGCAAAATTTTCCAAACTGCGCACACTCAGGGGATCAATGAAAATTGTTGTGAATCAAATTTTTTGTTAATAAAAGTGCAGTTACAGGTCGTCTCCACAGATAAAATATGAACTTTTTTGAGAATTTGGTGTAATTTAACATAGGGCTTGTTGGTCTAGTGGTATGATTCTCGCTTTGGGTGCGAGAGGTCCTGGGTTCAATTCCCGGGCAAGCCCTTAACAGTTCCTTGAACTCTCAGCTAAATTTTCCAAACTGCGCACACTCAAGGGATCAATGAAAATTGTTGTGAATCAAATTTTTTGTTAATAAAAGTGCAGTTACAGGTCGTCTCCACAAATAAAAAGTAAAATTTTTTGAGAATTTGGTGTACTTTAACGTAGGTCTAGTGGTATGATTCTCGCTTTGGGTGGGAGAGGTTCTGGGTTCAATTCCTAAACAAGCCCTAAGCAGTGATTCTAAACTCTAAGCTTAATTTTCCAAATTGCCCCCCCTCAAGGGATCAATGAAAATGTATAAAATCAAGTAAAAGGCCCATATAAAAACTTAGTTTTAGATTGTGTTCCCTGTTAAAATCTCACAATACATGAGAATTTTTGTAGAAATTTCATTTTTTGTGGCTTGTTGGTCTAGTCGTATGATTCTCGCTTAGGGTGCGAGAGGTCCCGGGTTCAATTCCCGGACAAGCCCTTAACAGTGCTTTTGAACTCTCAGCTTAATTTTCCAAATTGCCCCCCCCTCAAGGGATCAATGAAAATGTATAAAATCAAGTACAGTGTGACCTCAAATTACGAGCTCTAATTGATTACGAAAGAGCTTGTAACCCTTAGTTATTTTTTGCATTAAAATAACCATACCTTTAAATTAGTGGTAAGAGGCCAATATACAAACCTAGTTTTAGATTGTTCCTTGTTAAAATCTCACAATTCATGAGAATTTTTGTTGAAAGTTAATTTTTTGTGGCTTGTTGGTCTAGTCGTATGATTCTCGCTTTGGTGCGAGAGATCCCGGGTTCAATTCCCGGGCAAGCCCTTAACAGTTCGTTGAACTCTCAGCTAAATTTTCCAAACTGCGCACACTCAAGGGATCAATGAAAATTGTTGTGAATCAAATTTTTTGTTAATAAAAGTGCAGTTACAGGTCGTCTCCACAGATAAAATATAAACTCTTTTGAGAATTTGGTGTAATGTAACATAGGACTTGTTGGTCTAGTGGTATGATTCTCACTTTGGGTGGGAGAGGTCCTGGGTTCAATTCCTGGAAAAGCCCTAAGCAGTGATTCTTAACTCTAAGCTTATTTTTCCAAATTGCCCACCCTCAAGGGATCAATGAAAATGTATAAAATCAAAAACAGTGGGACCTCAATTTAGAAACTCTAATTGTTTACGAAAGAGCTTGTAAGCCTTAGTTCTTTTTTTTGCATCAAAATAGCCATACCTTTAAATTAGTGGTAAAAGGCCAATATACAAACCTAGTTTTAGATTGTTCCTTGTTAAAATCTCACAATTCATGAGAATTTTTGTTGAAAGTTAATTTTTTGTGGCTTGTTGGTCTATTCGTATGATTCTCGCTTTGGTGCGAGAGATCCCGTGTTCAATTCCCGGGCAAGCCCTTAACAGTTCCTTGAACTCTCAGCTAAATTTTCCAAACTGCGCACACTCAAGGGATCAATAAAAATAGTTGTGAATCAAATTTTTTCTTAATAAAAGTGCAGTTACAGGTCGTCTCCACGGATAAAATATAAACTTTTTTGAGAATTTGGTGTAATTTAACGTAGGACTTGTTGGTCTAGTGGTATGATTCTCGCTTTGGGTGGGCGAGGTCTTGGGTTCAATTCCTGGACAAGCCCCAAGCAGTGATTCTTAACTCTAAGCTTATTTTTCCAAATTGCCCACCCTCAAGGGATCAATGAAAATGTATAAAATCAAAAACAGTGGGACCTCAATTTAGAAACTCTAATTGTTTACGAAAGAGCTTTTAACCCTTAGTTATTTTTTGCATTAAAATAACCATACCTTTAAATTAGTGGTAAAAGGCCAATATACAAACCTAGTTTTAGATTGTTCCTTGTTAAAATCTCACAATTCATGAGAATTTTTGTTGAAAGGTAATTTTTTGTGGCTTGTTGGTCTAGTCGTATGATTCTCGCTTTGGTGCGAGAGATCCCGTGTTCAATTCCCGGGCAAGCCCTTAACAGTTTCTTGAACATTTAGCAAAATTTTCCAAACTGCGCACACTCAAGGGATCAATGAAAATTGTTGTGAATCAAATTTTTTGTTAATAAAAGTGCAGTTACAGGTCGTCTCCACAGATAAAATATAAACTTTTTTGAGAATTTGGTGTAATTTAACATAGGGCTTGTTGGTCTAGTGGTATGATTCTCGCTTTGGGTGGGAGAGGTCTTGGGTTCAATTCCTGGACAAGCCCCAAGCAGTAATTCTTAACTCTAAGCTTATTTTTCCAAATTGCCCCCCCTCTAGGGATCAATGAAAATGTATAAAATCAAAAACAGTGGGACCTCAATTTAGAAACTCTAATTGTTTACAAAAGAGCTTGTAACCCTTAGTTATTTTTTGCATTAAAATAACCATACCTTTAAATTACTGGTAAAAGGCCAATATACAAACCTAGTTTTAGATTGTTCCTTGTTAAAATCTCACAATTCATGAGAATTTTTGTTGAAAGTTAATTTTTTGTGGCTTGTTGGTCTAGTCGTATGATTCTCGCTTTGTTGCGAGAGATCCCGTGTTCAATTCCCGGGCAAGCCCTTAACAGTTCCTTGAACTCTCAGCTAAATTTTCCAAACTGCGCACACTCAAGGGATCAATGAAAATTGTTGTGAATCAAATTTTTTGTTAATAAAAGTGCAGTTACAGGTCGTCTCCACATATAAAATATAAACTTTTTTGAGAATTTGGTGTAATTTAACATAGGGCTTGTAGGTCTAGTGGTATGATTCTCGCTTTGGGTGGGAGAGGTCTTGGGTTCAATTACTGGACAAGCCCCAAGCAGTGATTCTTAACTCTAAGCTTATTTTTCCAAATTGCCCACCCTCAAGGGATCAATGAAAATGTATAAAATCAAAAACAGTGGGACCTCAATTTAGAAACTCTAATTGTTTACGAAATAGCTTGTAACCCTTAGTTCTTCTTTTTGCATCAAAATAGCCATAACTTTAAATTAGTGGTAAAAGGCCAATATACTAACGTAGTTTTAGATTGTGTTCCCTGTTAAAATCTCACAATTCATGAGAATTTTTGTTGAAAGTGCATATTTTCTGGCTTGTTGGTCGAGTCGTATGATTCTCGCTTAGGGTGCGAGAGGTCCCGGGTTTAATTCCTGGACAAGCCCTTAACAGTGCATTTGAACTCTCAGCTCAATTTTCCAAACGGCGCACACTCAAGGGATAAATGAAAATGTATAAAATCAAGTACAGTGGGACCTCAAATTACGAGCTCTAATTTATTGCGAAAGAGCTTGTAACCCTTAGTTCTTATTTTTTGCATCAAAATAGCCATACCTTTAAGTTAGTGGTAAAAGGCCAATATACTAACATAGTTTTGGATTGTGGTCCTTGTTAAAATCTCACAATTCATGAGAATTTTTGTTAAAAACAGATTTTTTGGGGCTTGTTGGTCTAGTCGTATGATTCTCGCTTTGGGTGCGATAGCTCCCAGGTACAAGCCCTATGCTGTGATTCGAAACTCTAAGCTTAATTTTCTAAATTGCACACCCTCAAGGGATCAATGAAAATGTAAAAAATCAATGACAGTGGGACCTCAATTTACAAACTCTAAATGTTCACAAAAGAGTTTGTAACCCTTAGTTCTTTTTTTTTTTGGATCAAAATAGCCATACCTTTAAATTTATGGTAAAAGTGCAATATACTAACGTAGTTTTAGCTTGTGTTCCCTGTTAAAATCTTACAATTCATGAGAATATTTGTTGAAAGTGGATTATTGGGGGCTTGTTGGTCTAGTCGTATGATTCTCGCTTAGGGTGCGAGATGTCCCGGGTTCACTCTCAGCTCAATTTTCCAAACTGGGCACACTCAAGGGATCAATGAAAATTGTAGTGAATCAAATTTTTTGTTAATAAAAGTGCAGTTACAGGTCGTCTCCACTGATAAAATATAAACTTTTTTGAGAATTTGGTGGAATTTTACATATGGCTTGTTGGTCTAGTGGTATGATTCTTGCTTTGGGTGCGAGAGGTCCTGGTTTCAATTCCTGGACAAGCCCTTGACAGTGCTTTTGAACTCTCAGCTCAATTTTCCAAACTGCGCACACGCAAGGGATTAATGAAAATGTACAAAATCAAATACAGTGGGACCTCAATTTACAAACTCTAATTGTTTACGAAAGAGCTTGTAACCCTTAGTTCTTTTTTTTTGCATCAACATAGCTATACCTTTAAATTAGTGGTAAAACACCAATATAAAAATTTACTTTTAGATTGTGTTCCCTGTTAAAATCTCCCAATTCATGAACATTTTTGTTGAAAGTGCATTTTGTGGCTTGTTGGTCTAGTCGTATGATTCTCGCTTTGGGTGCGAGAGGTCCCGGGTTCAATTCCCGGATAAGCCCTTAACAGTGCTTTTGAACTCTCAGCTCAATTTTCCAAACTGTGCACACTCAAGGGATTACTGTAATGAAAATGTACAAAATCAAATACAGTGGGACCTCAATTTACAAACTCTAATTGTTTACGAAAGAGCTTGTAACCCTTAGTTATTTTTTTTGCATCAAAATAGCCATACCTTTAAAGGCCTACTGAAATGAAATTTTTTATTTAAACGGGGATAGCAGATCTATTCTATGTGTCATACTTGATCATTTCGCGATATTGCCATATTTTTGCTGAAAGGATTTAGTATAAACCAACGACGATAAAGATCGCAACTTTTGGTATCTGATAAAAAAAAGGCTTGCCCCTACCGGAAGTAGCATGACGTAGTAAATTGAGCATGGCGAAGTTGATAGAGTGGCTGTGCCAGCAATCGGAGTGTTGCTGGTTACTGGGGTTCAATTCCCACCTTGACCTTCCTAGTCACATCCGTTGTGTCCTTGGGCCAGACACTTCACTCTTTACCTCTGATGGCTGCTGGTTAGCGCCTTGCATGGCAGCTCCCGCCATCAGTGTGTGAATGGGTAAATGTGGAAATACTGTCAAAGCGCTTTGAGTACCTTGAAGGTAGAAAAGCGCTATACAAGTATAACCCATTTAACATATCCGCAAAGTTCCTTATTGTTTACAATGATGGCCGCCAGAAGTGAGAGAGATTCGGACCGAGAAAGCGACGATTTACCCATTAATTTGAGCGAGGATGAAAGATTTGTCGATGAGGAAAATGCAAGTGAAGGACTAGTGGGGAGTGGAAGCGATTCAGATAGGGAAGATGCTGTGAGAGCCGGGGGTGACCTGATATTCAGCTGGGAATAACTACAACAGTAAATAAACACAAGACATATATATACTCTATTAGCCACAACACAACCAGGCTTATATTTAATATGCCACAAATTAATCCCGCATAAAAACACCTAGGTGTTTGTTATGCTAGCTCCTAGCTCCTAGCTACTAGCTCGAGCTAGTTATAGCTCGAGCGGGTAATATGGACGGGATCCCGTATATATAACCCGCCAATACAATTGAAACACCTGCACAATACACACACTCACTCAGCCCAAAGAACCGTTCACCTAACCCAAGGTTCATAAAGCTTATATATTTAACCAAAGTTACGTACATGACACGCACGTACGGGCAAGCAATCAAATGTTTGGAAGCGCGCGGGTGGGACCTGATATTCAGCTGGGAATGACTACAACAGTAAATAAACACAAGACATATATATATACTCTATTAGCCACAACAAAACCAGGCTTATATTTAATATGCCACAAATTAATCCCGCGTAACAAACACCTAGGTGTTTGTTATGCTAGCTCCTAGCTCCTAGCTACTAGCTCGAGCTAGTTATAGCAAGCGATCAAATGTTTGGAAGCGCAGCTACGTACTCACGGTATCGCGTCTGTGTATCCAAATCAAAGTCCTCCTGGTTAGAGTCTCTGTTGTCCGAGTTCTTCAATCTTGACTGCATCTTTCGGGAATGTAAACAATGAAACACCGGCTGTGTTGTGTTGCTGACTTCCCTCGCAAAATATCCGCTTCGCACCGACATCTTTCTTCTTTGCTTGCTCAGCTTCTTTCTCCATAATGCAATGAACAAATTGCAATAGATTCACCAACACAGATGTCCAGAATACTGTGGAATGAGATGAAAACAGAGCTATTTCGTATTGGCTTCAATGGGGAAGCCATACCTCTGTTAAACTGGCTACGTCACGCGCAAACGTCATCATACCGAGACGTTTTCAAGCGGAAGTGTGGCGGGAAATTTAAAATTGCACTTATTGGCATGTGTTGCAATGTTAAGATTTCATCATTGATATATAAACTATCAGACGGCGTGGTCAGTAGTAGTGGGTTTCAGTAGGCCTTTAAATTAGTGGTAAAAGGCCAATATACTAACGTAGTTTTAGATCGGGTTCCCTGTTAAAATCTCACAATTCATGAGAATTTTTGTTGAAAAACAGTCTTTTGTGGCTTGTTGGTCTAGTCGTATGATTCTCGCTTAGGGTGCGAGAGGTCCCGGGTTCAATTCCCGGACAAGCCCTTAACAGTGCTTTTGAACTCTCACCTTAATTTTCCAAATTGCCCCCCCTCAAGGGATCAATGAAAATGTATAAAATCAAGTACAGTGGGACCTCAAATTACGAGCTCTAATTGATTACGAAAGAGCTTGTAACCCTTAGTTATTTTTTGCATTAAAATAGCCATACCTTTAAATTAGAGGTAAAAGGCCAATATACAAACCTAGTTTTAGATTGTTCCTTGTTAAAATCTCACAATTCATGAGAATTTTTGTTGAACACAGATTTTTTTGGAGCTTGTTGGTCTAGTCGCATTATTCTCGCTTAGGGTGCGATAGGTCCCGGGTTCAATTCCCGGACAAGCCCTCAATGGTGCTATGAACTCTTAGCTAAAATTTTCCAAACTGTGCACACTCAAGTGATGAATGAAAGTGTTGCCCTAAGCAGTGATTCTAAACCAGGGGTCACCAACGCGGTGCCCGCGGGCACCAGGTCGCCCGTAAGGACCAGATGAGTCGCCCGCGGGCCTGCTCTAAAAAAGGAAGAACATTTTTTTTTAAAATACAAAAAAATTAAAAAATTAAATCTACATAGAAAAAACACAAGATACACTTTCAATCAGTGCATTAACCCAAACAACCCCCCCCCCCCCCCCCCCCATGCACACTCATCCACACCCACTCACACAAAAGGGGTTATTTCTTTCTGCTACCAATATTCTGGTTCCCACAACATAGACAACACATCTGCAAGGGACACAGTCCCTGAAGCACACATAGGCTGCTGGTCCACTAACATTTTCATTAATTACTATTTTTTATGTAATTATTTTTATATTGTTTTACTTTCTTTTTTATCCGAGAAAATGTTTTTTATTTTTTTATCTTATTTTATTTTATTTTTAAAAAAAGGGCCTTATCTTCAACAGACCAGGTTGTCAATGAAATTAGATTTGTTTAAAGGGTTTTTAAAACCAGGCCCAGTCCAGATAATGTCCAAGTCGGACTCAGCAACACACAACTTCATTGATGTACACAGAAAAAAATTAGGGAACACAACAGATTGCATATAATTTATAAACAAAATTACATTATCAAAATAAGCATTTATGTACAGTCCAGATTATGTCCAGGTCACTCAAATTAGGGAACACAACAACAGATATCATATAATCTATAAACATAATTATACTTTCAAAATAAGCCTTTGAGGACTTCTCATCTTTTTTTTTAAATGTTTTTTTGCATCATTATCGTTTTCAACCATGTAACTTTCTACAGTTAGAAAATACTGAATAAATGTTTTAAAGAAAGTAATACTAAGTGAATATCTGTTTTTGGCCTTAAAAATAAACCTTTTACTGAGTACTATAATTAAATTGACTAAATCATGATTGTCAATGAACTCTCCTAAAATAACAGAAACAACATTAAGCTTCATAAACAAACCAATCCTTAAACACATTTTTTCAACTTCCACCCAAAACAAAGACACAATATGACAATACCAAAACAAATGCAGGGTGGATTCAGGCTCCTGACAACAAAATCGGCAATCATCTGACTCTGTCATATTCCATAATTTTAACATTTTCCCTGTGGGTAAGAAGTTATAAATAATTTTAATTTGAAAATAACGATTTTGCACATCGGTAGTAGTTTTATAGATTAGTTTGAATATGGCGTCCCACGGCAACGGGTAGTCAAAAAAGTCCTCCCATTTTCCATATGTGTTGTATGGGGCAGCCTTCAAAGATTTCTTTATTAAATAGAAATTATATATTTTTCTATTTATTTTAGTTCCTTTTTGCCAACTAGAATTTCTTATTAGAGGTTTACAAACTAATAATTTAGTAGTCCCATAATTAATTATTTGTTTCCATCTTTTCCCAATTACTCCAGTTAGTTGATAAAATGAAAAGCTTGAGCAAGCATCACCATACATAATTCTAAATTCATCATACTTCATAATTTTACCATTCCATAATATCATTGACAAAAATTATTCCTCTTTCAAACATATTTTTCCAAAAGAAAGGCTTTCCATCTATTACAATATTAGAGTTCATCCATATTATCTGCTGCAAAATATCGTCTCTTTTTTCTGGCACATAAAATTGAAAACACCACTATGAGTGGATTGTTTCCTTTATGAACCCCGCCATGTTTCCCAGCAGACTGTGCTGGTGATCCCCTCCCAGAAAAATGGGAGTGGATCACTTGTAAAAAAGGATATAATTTATTTTGATACATAAATATATATATATATATATATATATATATATATATATATATATATATATATATATATATATATATATATATATATATATATATATATATATATATATATATATATATATATATATATATATGTTTTTTGTCCAACAGGACATTTGTGTACTACTCAATGTTTAAATACATCTTTGGAACAATTGATGCTTTTAAAGACAGACACATAGCTTCAAGGTTGAGAAGTTTCAGGGCCCCATATTCATACTCTTTGTACAAAACCTTTCTTTTAATCTTTTCTGGTTTGCCGTTCCAGACAAAATCGAAGACCCTCCGCTCATAAATCTTAAAAAAGTTTTGTGATGGAGCTGGTAATGACAAAAACAAATAAATAAATTGAGTAATAATTAACGAGTTGGCAATAGACATTTTACCATACAAGGTTAGGGATTTCTCTTTCCATAATTGCATAATTTTGTCCAGCTTTCTTAGTCGATTATCATAATTTACTGAGCCTAGATCTTCCAGATTTTCTGGGACAACATCACCAAGTATGTTAACTGGTCCATCCGTCCACAAAACAGGCACTTTGCATTCCATTCGAAAGGACGTTCCCTTTAGATTTCCGATCCTTAACATTTTACATTGATCATAATTAAGCTTAAGGCCAGATTGCTGTGAAAATATGTCCAAACGATTAAGAAGGTTCCGCAAACAATGAGGAAAAATCTTATCTTTGTGAATCAGCCTTTTCTGACATGAACTTCATCAAAAACAAACACAGAACACGCCTCACTGATGCACATCTGCAAGACTCACTCAGAGTTGCAGTGTCAAGTTACACACCAGAGTACAACACACTAGTTAACAGCATGCAATGCCAGCAAGCGATCAAATGTTTGGAAGCGCAGCTACGTACGTAGTAGACATACGTAAGTATGTCTACTTACTTTTTTTTTTGTTAGCACTATGCAGGTGTTGCACCTGTCCTGCTTCCTGCTCCCAGATTATGTGAGATTATCTGTTTCTGACAAAGAAACAGATAACAGATTTGGTGTCCAGTTCAAAGTGTGACATGATTTAAAAAATTGAGAGTTTACTTTTGTATTTTACATGAGTTATTATTTGTATAAACATGGTGCAAAGTAATTCATGATTTGTTAAAAAATGTAGTGGCTAGCTAGTTAAAATGGGGTATTGTGATTTCACAAGACTGTCTTAGAAGTGATCATTTGAAAATGTTCAATTTGAAAAATGTGCACTTAGAGAAAATATAAAAATAAAGTGTTGCATATTGATATTTATCTGTTTCTATATATATTTATTGTGAGAAATCATTAAGATGATCAGTGTTTCCACAAAGATAAATATCATTAATTATTAATAATAACAGAGTTAAAGGTAAATTGAGCAAATTGGCTATTTCTGGCAATTTATTTAAGTGTGTATAAAACTGGTAGCCCTTCGCATTAATCAGTACCCAAGAAGTAGCTCTTGGTTTCAAAAAGGTAGGTGACCCCTGCACTAGACCAACAAGCCCTATGTTAAATTTCACCAAATTCTCAAAAAGTTTATATTTCATCTTTGGAGACGACCTGTAACTGTACTTTTATTAACAAAAAATTTGATTCACTACAATTTTCATTGATCCCTTGAGTGTGCACAGCTTGGAAAATTGAGCTGAGAGTTCAAAAGCACTGTTAAGGGCTTGTCTGGGAATTGAACCCGGGACTTCTCGCACCCTAAGCGAGAATCATACGACTAGACCAACAAGCCCCAAAAAATGAGCTTTCAACAAAAATTCTCATGAATTGTGAGATTTTAACAGGGAACACAATCTAAAACTACGTTAGTATATTGCACTTTTACCACTAATTTAAAGGTATGGCTATTTTGATGCAAAAAAAAGAACTAAGGGTTACAAGATCTTTTGTAAACAAATAGAGTTTGTAAATTGAGGTCCCACTGTTTTTGATTTCATACATTTTCATTGAGAGTGTGCATTTTGGAAAATTAAGCTAAGAGTTTATAGTCACTGCTTAGGGCTTGTCCAGGAATTGAAACCGGGACCTCTCACACCCAAAGCGAGAATCATACCACTAGACCAATGTTGGTTTTCACCAAGTTCACAAAAAAGTTTATATTTTATCTGTGGAGACAACCTTTAACTGCACTTTTATTAACAAAAAAGTTGATTCACTACAATTTTCATTGATCGCTTGAGTGTGCGCAGTTTGGAAAATTGAGCTGAGAGTTCATAGCACCATGAAGGGCTTGTCTAGGAATTGAACACGGGACATCTCGCACCCTAAGCGAGAATCATACGACTAGACCAACAAGCCCTACAAATTCACCTTTCAACAAAAATTCTCATGAATTGTGACATTTTAACAGGGAACACAATCTAAAACTACGTTAGTATATTGCACTTTTACCACTAATTTAAAGGTATGGCTATTTTGATCAAAAAAAAAAACTTAGGGTTACAAGCTACATTTTCATTGATCCCTTGAGTGTGCGCTAGAGATGCGCGGATAGGCAATTATTTCATCTGCAACCGCATCACAAAAGTCGTCATCCCCCCGCCATTCACCCGAACCAACATTTTATCAAAACCACACCCACCCGCCACCGGCCCGTTGTTATATATCTAATATAGACGATGCAAGGCATTAGTGAGGTTAGAAAGCTTTTGCCTGTTAAAGACAGGAGACTGATTCGATGCAGCAGAGACATTCAATGCGTGCCACGCATTAATATCTCTTGGCCACGCATTAGTGGCTAAGAGATATTAATGCGTGATAATGTTATTTATCATTATTATAATATTATTGTCATTTCCATTAAGAAAGTGTTGACTATTGTTGCCAATGCCCTCAGATCAGGAGTGCGTTCCTCACACTTTGTGTGCGCAGTTGCAGCAAGCAGAACGATGCTTTTAAGAAGTTAAAAAAATGTTTTAGAAAGATTAGGCCTATATTTTCGTTGGGTAAAAAAAATGTTCGGAATTTATTTCAATGAATATTAACTTGTTAACGTTATAATGCTCAAATAGGGACGAGGGCGGGGTGCACAGTGAAACAGTGAACAATTTCGCGACAAAGATGAACCTTTATTGATTGATCTGCAGCCATGACAAAATATCAGACAATCTCCATTGTCAACGACAGGCAGGAAAATAAAGATAAACACATAGCCTATGTTGTAGGCATAGGCATAGGCTCATACGTTTTTAAGTTGAAATAAAAAGATAAATAAAACATGTGCCTCATAAGCCTTAGGCTGTCAATCACGCGCACAAACTTAAATTATACAATAACATATGTATGTCAGCCCTATTTAAACAAAAATAAATTAAATAAATAATAATAATTGAATTATAATGAAAATAGATGGTCGCGACAAACAAAGCAGGCTAAATAGCCTTACATTGTAGCCAGCGCTTCACTTGAAATCGAGCCCAAATAATTAACACACAGTAGTATATCTCAAATAGAAAAAAACCACAATTAACAACGCAATTGCCTTAATTCCATTGCAATGTAGTGCGCCCAAACAACACGTAACCATCACAATTATTCAGCTGACCGAACTCAATATAGGTTAGACATGGTCTTATTTGGTATAGCCTAGGTAACGTAGACTAATTCGTTTAACATATCCAACCGTATGTCTACTTACTTTTTTTTTTGTTAGCACTATGCAGGTGTTGCACCTGTCCTGCTTCCTGCTCCCAGACCGTAGTCGAAGAGTGCAGGGGAGACACTTCTCCAGGGCCGATGTATGCTCGGGGCAACATCCTTTACTTTACCTGGCAGTGGGTCTCCACAGCGGACGACTTTAGGGTGAATGATGAGTCCGGCGATTAGTTGCAACTCTTGCTTTATTGATTGCTTGCACACAGCCAATCCAACACAAAACAAAACAAACTAGTCCCCGCCCGCACTCACGCTACCGCTCCCTCTCTTCTCTCGCCCACACACTCACTGACGTCACTCACCTCACATGCTGTCACCTGTTAAAGGGCCACACACACACACATACGCTACTCTCATAACACTGGAATAAAATGGCATCTACAGTGCCAGGATTCAGGCGAGAGCGCCTGGCCTCTAAAATGCGCCCTGCTGCGCTGAAGGAGCGCTCACTTGCGGCACTTGTTGCTGGGACGCATAGGATTCTCTTTATACATTTAACTATGTATATATATTTCCAAATTGGTTCGGGCGGGACTATCTATTTTTAAATCTATTTTTGCATTTTGAGAAAATTAGTTTTGGAGAATTAAGCTAAGGGTTTGAAGTCAAGGCTTAGGGCTTGTCCAGGAATTGAACCCGGGACCTCTCACACCCAAAGCGAGAATCATACCACTAGACCAACAAGCCCTATGTTACATACCACCAAATTCTCAAAAAAGTTTATATTTTATCTGTGGAGACAACCTGTAACTGCACTTTTATTAACAACAAATTTGATTCACATTGATCCCTTGAGTGTGCGCAGTTTGGAAAATTGAGCTGAGATTTCAAAGCACCATTAAGGGCTCGTCCGGGAGACCTCGTATGAAGTGAGAATCATACGACTAGACCAACAAGCCCCAAAAAAATCTGTTATCAACAAAAATTCTCATGAATTGTGAGATTTTAACAAGG
The DNA here is from genome assembly GCF_033978785.1 of Entelurus aequoreus. NCBI lineage: Eukaryota > Metazoa > Chordata > Actinopteri > Syngnathiformes > Syngnathidae > Entelurus > Entelurus aequoreus. Next base: position 30,559,357 of record NC_084750.1, on the reverse strand, counting down.
AACACAATCTAAAACTAGGTTTGTATATTGGCCTTTTACCACTAATTTAAAGGTATGGCTATTTTGATGCAAAAAAATAACTAAGGGTTACAAGCTCTTTTGTAATCAATTAGAGCTCGTAATTTGAGGTCCCACTGTACTTGATTTTATACATTTTCATTGATCCCTTGAGGGTGCGCAGTTTGGAAAATTGAGCTAAGTGTTCAAAAGCACTGTTAAGGGCTTGTCCGGGAATTGAACCCGGGACCTCTCGCACCCTAAGCGAGAATCATACGACTAGACCAACAAGCCTCAAAAAATGCACTTTAAATTTTTTTTTAATGAATTGTGAGATTTTAACAGGGAACACAATCTAAAACTAAGTTAGTATATTGGCCTTTTACCACTAATTTAAAGGTATGGCTATTTTAATGCAAAAAAAGAACTAAGGGTTACAAACTCTTTCGTAAACAATTAGAGTTTGTAAATTGAGATCCCACTGTATTTAATTTAGAAAATTAAGCTTAGAGTTTCGAATCACAGCTTAGGGCTTGTCCAGGAATTGAACCCGGGACCTGTCGCACCCAAAGCTAAAATCATACCAATAGACCAACAAGCCCTATGTTAAATTACACCAAATTTTCAAAAAAGTTCATATTTTATCTGTGGAGACGACCTGTAACTGCACTTTTATTAACAACAAATTTGATTAACTACAATTTTCATTGATCCCTTGAGTGTGCACAGTTTGGAAATTTTAGCTGAGAGTTCAGAGCACCATTAAGGGCTTGTCCGGGAATTGAACCTCTCGCACCCTAAGCGAGAATCATACGACTAGACCAATAAGCCCCAAAAAGTCTATTTTCAACAAAAATTCTCATGAATTGTGAGATTTTAACAAGGAACAATCTAAAACTAGGTTTGTATATTGGCCTTTTACCACTAATTTAAAGGTATGGCTATTTTAATGCAAAAAATAACTAAGGGTTACAAGCTCTTTCGTAATCAATTAGAGCTCGTAATTTGAGGTCACACTGTACTTGATTTTATACATTTTCATTGATCCCTTGAGGGTGCGCAGTTTGGAAAATTGAGCTAAGTGTTCAAAAGCACTGTTAAGGGCTTGTCCGGGAATTGAACCCGGGACCTCTCGCACCCTAAGCGAGAATCATACGACTAGACCAACAAGCCTCAAAAAATGCACTTTAAATTTTTTTTTAATGAATTGTGAGATTTTAACAGGGAACACAATCTAAAACTAAGTTAGTATATTGGCCTTTTACCACTAATTTAAAGGTATGGCTATTTTAATGCAAAAAAAGAACTAAAGGTTACAAACTCTTTCGTAAACAATTAGAGTTTGTAAATTGAGATCCCACTGTATTTAATTTAGAAAATTAAGCTTAGAGTTTCGAATCACAGCTTAGGGCTTGTCCAGGAATTGAACCCGGGACCTGTCGCACCCAAAGCTAAAATCATACCAATAGACCAACAAGCCCTATGTTAAATTACACCAAATTTTCAAAAAAGTTCATATTTTATCTGTGGAGACGACCTGTAACTGCACTTTTATTAACAACAAATTTGATTAACTACAATTTTCATTGATCCCTTGAGTGTGCACAGTTTGGAAATTTTAGCTGAGAGTTCAGAGCACCATTAAGGGCTTGTCCGGGAATTGAACCTCTCGCACCCTAAGCGAGAATCATACGACTAGACCAATAAGCCCCAAAAAGTCTATTTTCAACAAAAATTCTCATGAATTGTGAGATTTTAACAAGGAACAATCTAAAACTAGGTTTGTATATTGGCCTTTTACCACTAATTTAAAGGTATGGCTATTTTAATGCAAAAAATAACTAAGGGTTACAAGCTCTTTCGTAATCAATTAGAGCTCGTAATTTGAGGTCACACTGTACTTGATTTTATACATTTTCATTGATCCCTTGAGGGGGGGCAATTTGGAAAATTAAGTTGAGAGTTCAAAAGCACTGTTAAGGGCTTGTCCGGGAATTGAACCCGGGACCTCTCGCACCCTAAGCGAGAATCATACGACTAGACCAACAAGCCGCAAAAAATCATTTTTCAACAAAAATTCTCATGAATTGTGAGATTTTAACAGGGAACACAATCTAAAACTACGTTAGTATATTGATCTTTTACCACTAATTTAAAGGTATGGCTATTTTGATGCAAAAAAAAGAACTAAGGGTTACAAGCTCTTTCGTAAACAATTAGAGTTTGTAAATTGAGGTCCCACTGTATTTGATTTTGTACATTTTCATTGATCCCTTGAGGGGGGGCAATTTGGAATATTAATCTTAGAGTTTAGAATCACTGCTTAGGGCTTGTCCAGGAATTGAACCCAGGACCTCTCGCACCCTAAGCGAGAATCATACGACTAGACAAACAAGCCCCAAAAAAATCTGTTTTCAACAAAAATTCTCATGAATTGTGAGATTTTAACAAGGAACACAATCTAAAACTAGAATAGTAAATTGGCCTTTTACCACTAATTTAAAGGTATGGCTATTTTAATGCAAAAAATAACTAAGGGTTACGAGCTCTTTCGTAATCAATTAGAGCTCGTAATTTGAGGCCACACTGTACTTGATTTTATCCATTTTCATTGATCCTTTGAGTGTGTGCAGTTTGGAAAATTGAGCTGAGAGTTCAAAAAGCACTGTTAAGGGCTTGTCCGGGAATTGAACACAGGACCTCTTGCACCCTAAGCGAGAATCCTACGACTAGACCAACAAGCCACAAAAAATGAGCTTTCATCAAAAATTCTCATTACTTGTGGGATTTTAACAGGGAAAACAATCTAAAACTCTGTTAGTATATTGGCCTTTTACCATTAATTTAAAGGCCTACTGAAATGATTTTTTTTTATTTAAACGGGAATAGCAAATCCATTCTATGTGTCATACTTGATAATTTCGCAATATTGCCATATTTTAGCTGAAAGGATTTAGTAAAGAAAATCGACGATAAAGTTCGCAACTTTTGCTCGCTGATAAAAAAAGCCTAGCCTGTACCAGAAGTAGCGTGACGTCATAGAAGGTAATATTCCTCACAATTTTTCTTTGTTTACAATGGAGCGAGAGAGATTCGGAGCGACAAAGCGACGATTACCCCATTAATTCGAGCGAGGATGAAAGATTCGTAGATGAGGAACGTTACAGTGAAGGACTAGAGAGGCAGTGATGGACGTATCTTTTTTCGCTCTGACCGTAACTTAGGTACAAGCTGGCTCATTGGATTCCACACTCTCTCCTTTTTCTATTGTGGATCACGGATTTGTATTTTAAACCGCCTCGTATACTATATCCTCTTGAAAATGAGAGTCGAGCACGCGAAATGGACACTTAAAGTGACTTTTATCTCCACGACAATACATCGGTGACACACTTAGCTACTGAGCTAACGTGATAGCATCGTTCTCAAATGAAGATAGAAACAAAAGAAATAAACCCCTGACTGGAAGGATAGACAGAAGATTGTAGTAGAATTTCTGACCTTTTGACCTATATTTCTTGTCTTTTAAGAATGTCCGCTCATTTCCAATACTCTTGTATTTTGTGCCATTGAATGGACCAGTTGTGGGACAAAAGTGAATATTAAGTCGTGCCAACCTGTCTACAGAATGTGTTGACTGTCTAAAGGATTCGAGTTGTTATGGAACAGATAGGAAAAGCAAACAAGACATTTGACGCACTCGATAAGGAACGATGACGCACAACAGACATATAAAAAATGGCAGAAGACCGGAACTCGGGAGTGATTTTGGCTTGTGTGTGTCTTGTTTGCTCCGGAGTAACTTGTGGTTTGTCTGCACGGCAAACTCAATTCAACCTGCACTTCTGATAATGGGTAAATACATTTGTTGTACTAAACTACTTTTGTTGCCAGCTTAAGCTTCGGACAATCCACTACACAAATTGGCGTCACGAACAGGATGGTTTAGAAGCTACAGGTCGACAGCCGCTCTCGCTCTCTCTGTCAGGCAGACAGTGTGCTGCACGCGCGCATCTAATACAAGGTAAGCGTTTTGCTTAAAGTGTAAACATTTTCTGCCTGGAGAGAGCCGGATCAATAAGACTAATTGCTGAATCTATTTTTGATAAAAGATAGGTTTAGTCAGGTTCTCCAAAAACAACCTGGAATGGGGTACATTATGGTTGGATTCAGTTGTTTTATATGTGATCATTTGTCTGTGTGTTTGTTGAAAACTTGTGATTTCTTGTTTTTAACATCAGGGGATTGTTGATAGAATTTTGGTGGTTTGGAGTGTAGAAGCATAGACTATGTGAGACGAAACATTTCTCTTAACCTCTTCATCCTCTGTCGTTGCTGGCAGAGGATGCTTCTTTCTGCAAGTGCATCAGCATTAGCCATAGTTGGATACAGCTAAATTTAAGGCAGGGTTTTGCTAACTGATGTGAAATTTGGCCCATACAAATTTATGAAGTCTATGAAGGTGCGACATATCTCTCTATGTGGAAACTGCAGCGTTGGAAAAGCCTCATTTTGGGTGACCGTTTGGTGACTCCGGTAAAGGAGATCAACTGAGCTGTATTTGTCACGACGTTCTGTTTAATTGGCTGCAGTATAGATGGATATTGATCGGGCTGCATATGGTAGAGCTTTGGTGGAGCTTTGGTGAAGCTTTGGTGAAACTGTATGGAACTGACCAAAACATGATGACTGTAGAGCATTGGGTGATTATCAGTGACTCTATGGTGCTTTTATGCTGTTGCCGTGTATTGGTTAGGGAGTAAAACCAGGGGCTGCTCCGCTGAATGGGTTAATCGCCGTTGTATGAGTAATGATGGGACCTGTGTTTGTTAATGAGACGGCCGATTCCACAAAAGCACGCGTGCATTAGTTGTTTATATTGGTCCGGACCAGGGGGGAGTGGTTTGTGGGATAAAAATGTGTGTTTTTTAAATTTATATATATATAAATCTGCGTATTGTAATAACATTTGTGTAGCACCTGATTTCTTATCTGGTTTAATTCCCCCCTTCCTTTTCCTCCCCCCCTCTCGCAACCTCCCCCCTTCACGCTTTTTCTCACAGCCCCGCTATCTGTAAAAGTTTGGAAATTGTCTAAAATGTGTGTGCGTGTGAGAAAGTAGACAACGTTTATGTACAGAAAACATATGAGTGTATGATCTATCCATTTAATTATCTTATTCTGCTCTCGGAGGTTGGATCGCGGGGGCAGCAGCCTAAGCAGGGAAGCCCAGAATACCCTCCTTAAACTTGACTATTTGTCCATCTAAGAGTGAATGCTAAATGTTGTTCTTATTATTAAGGTTCTGATATGATACAGCTGTGCTTCTGGATGAGAAAAATAGTTGTCTATTGCATTTACTTTTAACTGTGCTGGTAAATTCTCTGTGTGTGAGTGACTGTGTGACGCATATAAAAAACAAAACAAAAAAATTAATAGATTAAAAAAAAAAAAAAAAGAGTCTCAGCTGGGAGACATTTTGAGATAAGAGTGTGTGCGTGTGACGAGGCTCTGTGAGTGACAGCTGCGTGAGGCATTGGTTCGAAGAGGAGTGACACTGATAGCATTGAGCTGGGTTAGCATTGTGTTAGCATAGCATTGAGCTAGGTTAGCATTGTGTTAGCATAGCATTGGGCTAGGTTAGCAAAAGTTTGCTTACTGAGGCATAGTAAGGCTAAGTTAGCATCTAGCTTGGCATTACTAAGTGTGGTTGAACAGTTATTCTCGGTCTGTAGAGTGTGCTAGTAGTAGGTGCTTGCTAAGTCCAGTAAAATAATAGATATGGAAAATTACACGTTTAAATATCAATAAATAAATACGGATTGTGGGACATTGAAACATTGTTTAATTCATCATTCATTTATATGTCTAGTATACTTTTTTTGGTACAGCCTTGCTGCTTATCTGATCCATCCAGTTCCTGTGGGAAGTTGCGACAAACACACACATCATAGATTAGCACACACTGTAACTTTGAATGAATAGTTATACAACAAATAAATTAATAATATTGAATTTAAATTTGATAAAGATAAATTGATCATACATTGACATTTTAATTTTTTTTTTAGGAATAAACACACAATAAAATAAAAGTTAAATTTATATTCTAATACATCTAAGGGCATCTGTGAAACAGAGAGTCTGAAGAAGTACAGATAAGAGCCACTCAGCGCCATTGTCAAAACAAAACGTAGAGAAGCGTTAAACAAATTCTAATCAGAAGGAAGACAGACCAAAATATGAGAACTTAAGTAAACAGACAGCAAGTAAACCATAAATAATAATGTAAATAAATAACAAAGAAAGCTAATTTTTATGTGACATTGGTGCATGTAGAATTACAAATAGAGAATAAAACTAAATGGAAATAACTGTCTGCAAGATGAGCATGACGTCATGAATTGTGCTCGGGTTAGTAATAGATAGATAGATAGACAGATAAAACGTTATTGATTCCTTCAGGAGAGTTCCCTTTGGAAGAAGAACTAAAAAGTAAACAGTAACTAATAAGGGTATAAATGGAAACAAAATAGATTCTATTAAAAGAGAAACTAGGCATTAACGACCATGATATAAAAAAGTATTGCACTGTTATTGTTTTGCATTCCCTGTCATCCTAGCCCCCCAAAGAGGAGTTGTACAGTGTAATGATGTATGAGACAAAGGATTTTTTATAGGCTAAACCAGTAGTTCTCAAAGGAGGATATGGTGTTTCCGCCCGGACAAAAAAAGGAGGTACTTGAAGGTATGCGACACACAGAACAAAAAAGAAAAAGAATGACCGGAAAAAAAAAAAAAAAAAAAGAATAGGCGGAAGCCAAAGCTTATAATGGCCTATGATATACAATTACTGAACATTAAATTACCTGGAACATCAACGTTAAAAGATGAAAGTAATTGTTACTATATTTTATAATGTTCAAAAAACTTTACCTTTCAAGGGTCTCCAAAACCATAACAAAAAACTACATGTGTTCAGCTCATCACTGAGGATGGTACATTATTTAACTCCTAAAACTGAAATACATTTGTGTTTTTATTTTATTTTACTTGACCTATTTCAAAAATCCATATCCCCCGTAAATGATAGTGTCTCCTCATAATGTAAACAAGCTAAGAATACAAACTGGAAGGCTGTTGTTCTTTACTTGGAAACATAATTGCCATTGTTTTAAAATTAAATTATCTGAACATTTAACACATTATGACTTATAAAAAATAGATTGGTATGATCATAACAATAATGCTTTGTGTAATATTGAAATGAGCCTTTTATTTTTAAGTATTGGGTCTATATTTCTTCTATAAACATTTGCCCAAACTTCAAAACAATATTACATATGGAAAAATAAATGAATAATATAACATGTGCAGACATTGCTTATTCAGCATGTGTTTAACTTTATACCGAATAGCAATGGATTTGGATATTTTCTTTAATATGTTCAATATGTGGCTTCCAACATATTAATGATCAATTACTATTCTGAAGAATGTAGTTCATATACTCTGTCAATTTCCACTTGATTTAACTTTAATTTTTGTTTCACAATTTGACTTTGCACCATGGACAGGTCGCCACCTCATCACAGGGCCAACACAGATAGATAGACAGACAACATTCACACACTAGGGCAAATTTAGTCTTATTAATTTCTACATATTGAGATATATTACTTAAAATAACTACTTAACCACTGTTGTGAAACACCTTTCTAATTTATGGGAGTATTGGGATAGGATTGAGGAAGATGTCTGCTGTGGTGGTGGTTAGTTTGGAAATTAATTTAATAAAAGTAACTTTAAAGTGCAGTCTGACATTTTAGTTTGGAGTAATTTATAGTTTTATTTAGACATTGCAGTACACCATACCATGCACCCGGGAATCATGTTTGGTGATTTGGCTCCCAAATTTTTTGTAGTCTTTGGTGTGACTCGACCGGGGTTTTGAACTTGCGACCTGCCGATCTCAGGGCGGACACTCTAACCACTAGGCCACTGAGATGAAGGAGGCAATCCAAATCTCAACAGCTTTCAGTTAGCAATAGATTTTGAGAGTATAATGCGAATAACTATAACTTTACAACCGTTTGCTGTGAATAGTGTTACAAATAATAATTACAAATAACAGCCTACATTAATAAATAGAATAAGAGCCGATATGTAAAGTGTTAAAAAGAGGAGAAGTGTGATTAAGCCTGGCGCTTAGAGCATGGCCTTGTGTGTTTGTTGTGACTAGGTTGGATAACCAGTCGGAGACAGGCAAGGCAAGGCGGGGCAGCTTTGTTTGTGTGGCATTTTTCCAGGAAAGGACAAGACTCAAAGTGCTTCACAGACAACAAAGTGAAATGAAAGAAAATAAAAGCAAAATTAAAATGCAGACAATAAAAATAAACACAGTACGGACGTTAAAAGTTAAAAGATTAAAAGATTTAGCTGAAAGATAAGGAGAAACGTGAATAAAAACATTCCTTTGTTTTGGAGAGTATCACGCACAGCAGGAGGTCAGAGTGCAAGCATGACAGCTTGCTCGCGCCTACTGATAGACAAATGATAGTTTAAATTAACTTATAGATAATCTTTAAGTGAATTAAAAGGGTACTTAAATACACATGAAGTAGTACGTATAATCTTTGAATTAAGGTTATTGATTAGCAATTAATGGGATAGTTAAGACAGTTATTTTAAAACGTGATATGCAAAATTGAACTAACCGAGAGGATATGAAAACGATGGGTGTACATGTTTTGAGTTCCAAATTCTGGAGGAAAAAAAAACCTCAACAAAACGTAAAACTATTCAGACGGACTTGGGTGGTAGCCACGGTTGTGGAAAGGATGTGCAGCCGGGGGACTGCCAGCTTCTCTGAACAAGACAAGCTCCAAAGTTGTAGCCAGAACATGCTCACAAAAAATACAGGTGTGACAGCAGGACGAACAGCAGGATACAAACAGACCCCTGCTGGACATAAGTGTCAACGGACAATATTCAACACAATCTTTGAAGCATTCCTTTGTGGTCAACCTGCACACATCTTGTAATGACCTGCTTACGAACTGTGCCCTGACAATTTAATACTGCACAGAAGGAACTTCCTGATGTTGCCTGACAGCACGACATCAGCTGACAACTACTAGGGACGCCTCCCAGGAATGAGTGGAAGACGGGGACTGCTCCAACTGTCCTAGCACTGGCTGACGCAGGTGCGTCCGTGTGTCCTGCCACCCAAACCGCCAAAGTGTATGATCACCAATTAGACGACTCATAATAGGAGCCTTTTGACTCTTATATATGGTGGGACTCAAGGTATGGCCGCTCATGTGAACTATCCTTACAACAATTAGAATGGTATAAGATGGACAACTAATGACCCACATTGTTCCCTCTGTCCTGCCTACGAAACCAAAAATTTAGGTCAAATGATAAAACAGGGCGTAGTTGCCGCTGATTGAACCGATACGCTAATACCACATTTTTAATTATTTCGGTTGTCTGTTAAAAACAAAGCTATTGGTTGCAATTTGGACATTCCTGCTGTAGGCTACAAGGAGCTAGCAGCTACACAACAGCTGAGCTAAAACAAAATTTAAGCATATCAAATAATTATAATTGCTTATTACGTACATAAAGTCGCAGAGAGACAGAAGTCTGTAGAAAGTATTCAGTAACAAACGTGTCCGCATTATTAAACTTTCTACCACAGGAAACATACTGAACAAATACAGCAGTTACTGTCAGACTCTAATCCGGATTACCTTGTCTATCAGAGACATAGTTAAAACCCACAACAACTTTCGTTCTAATTAATGTCCCGGGGGACAAGATTACAGAAAAGACAGATCGAGTGACAAAGGGGGGAGGAATTATGATTTATGAAAGGGAAAACATTAAAAGTAGATCAATTTGAGTATGTTGAAATTAAAATCACATTTTCCTCAGAAATGTATTTCAAGGTAATTGTAGTATACCGACCGACCACAGCTAAAGACATTTTTCTCGATTCATTTTCAGACATCCTCAAACAGCATAGTATGAAAGAAGTAACGTCATGGGGGACGTTAATCTGGACTGGTTAAATAAGACGCGTAGAAAGAAACTTAAGGATATTATAAACGGCTTCTACATGATACAAAGGATAAGCAGCCCTACTAGAATTACAATTGGATGACAAAAATTAAAGAGAACATCTGTAAATACACGAATACAAAACCAGAAAGAAGAGTTCTAAAATAAAAATACCTTGGATTAATACAACAATTTGGATTCTAATAAAGACATGAGGACTCAGCTCTCATAAGAGCAATTATAACAGGTCTAAATACAGATCGTATGATTTAAAAGTTTGGAGGAACAAAGTTACAATGTTTATGCGGAAGTCTAAGGCTGACTTTCACTTAGAAGTAATCAAAGTTGCAAAAGGGAACATTAGAAAGTTATGGAAAACCAGATACAAACTTACGGAAAGAGACCAGACAAGAAACAACACTATAACATTAAATATCAATGGCGCTACTATCGCAGACAGTCTGGACATAAGTAATAATTTTAATGAACATTTCATCCAGTCTGTACAAACCCTGAATAAAAAATCCCTCAAAATCAGTGCAAATAATTGTCATTTATTCAGGATGGACTAATTTTAGAATTAACAAATGAAACAAAGTTAAACAAAATCTTCACTGCATTATCAGACTCACGATCTAGAGATATATATATGGGTTGGACACTATCTTCCTAAAAACATATAAGGATTATATTATTGCTCGTATAACGACGATTGATAAATAAATCAATAATGGAAAACACTTTCCCTACCACGTCGAGAAACTGCTACTATGATTAAATCCATAAAGCAGGAAATAAAGAAGATCAGAACATGTACAGACCAATTAGCCTTCTCCACGTTATAACAAAAGGAATAGAACATTTGAAATCAAAAAGTGGCTTTGGAGCAATCAAGGCTGCTCACACGGTCACTAAGAGGGGCATTATGTTGACACATCAAATTAATGAGTATTATATTTATCCATGAGAGCATTTTTGTTGTAAATTGTGAGGTATGGCTGTTAAAATCTTGGTTGTTTTTACGAATGATGACAGATGTGAACAAGAGCATGTATTGTCTTTGTGTGATGATGTAAATAAGGTGTGGTTGTATTGTATGGTAAGTATGTGTCCATGAAGGGGCATTTGGTGACTTTTCTTATAATTGATTACATGCTACAGTATGATTATTTTTGATTAATTATTGATTATTATGAATGTATATATTTATTATGATTAATTAGTGTCATAATTTTATTGCTTGATTTTTGGATCCCTTTAATTTAGGTAGCCAGGGACTACAGATGGAAATTAGCTATTTAGATATAATCTGGTACAGAACATATCTGTTTCTGAACTTAATGTTTCTGAGCATTGTCCCATAATAGATAGACTAAATTAAATACAACTATTTAGTGAATTATTGTGGCCACAATAATTCACTAGGTGTTGTAAAATATCAAAGTACTATTGCAAAAGCGAACAGTGACCTCAAACATGACCTGTCCTCCGCCTCTGTTCTTGTTGCGCTTGACTATCAGCTGTCTTTTCTTTTTCTTGGGTGTTTCTGAAACTACTAATACTACTACTACTATTACTATTACTACGACTAACACTGTCCCTGTGAGAGGGACAGAGGGGGGAGGTGAGTTTGGATTGGGTCAAGTTTGAGCGTGTTGAGGTTTTATTTAATCAATATGATCAATCGATATGATCAAGGATAAAGGAACGTAATGATTTAGATTGACAATTGCAGTGGTTGGCGGAAGCAACCCCAACCTCAAAGGAGGGTGCCAATTCAGTAATTAAATGTTTTGTGAATGATCTAATATCCCGACATGGTTTCCCCAAAAAGATTAGGTCAAACAACGGCACCTATTTTAAGAAAACAGGTTAATCTTCTTCAGTCACAAGATCAGCACTTCTCAGGACCAGCAGCTTCCTAGGAAGGTGGAAAGACCATGAGACCAAAATGGTAAGTTTGCAAAATGTAGAATTTGTGTGCCAGTTCCTCTGTGCAGATTTGAGGATGAAAGAAGCCACCCCAGATTCCCTTGCACTCGCTAAGAGGGGCACGGTCAAAGCCAATCCAGGACCAACACCCGATACCTGACTGGAAGGAACCGAGAGGAGAGACAACACCTTGCCAGCGATGACGAGGTTGCCAGCCAATGTGTCCACCGGGACTCCAGCAGCTGTGGAAAGAAGTGTCGGGAGTGCCGAAGCAGCGAGGAGGCCTGAAGCAAGCCGAGGGCCTGGACCAAAGCCCCACGCCCCATACTCTGCCCCAGCCTTCCCCAAAGCCCCCACAGCTCCAACTCTACCTGAGTTTTCCCCAATTTCGGCCAGCACGCACATGCCATTGCACAGTCTGCCCAATGGACTGAACCACACCCCAAGAAGAGAGAGACAGACTGTTTGAGTGGATCTCTTTCTTCACCAAGGCAGCCAAAAGCCCAACGAGGTGTCGGCAGGCCACCAGCCTGAGGCACCACCGAGCCATCTATACGAGCACTAATCGGACATGGACTCATACGAAATTCAGTTGTGTGTTCAAAATCAATTGATAATTAACAATATTGGTAACTACATTCATTGCAAATGCCGGGAAAAATATTTTTGCAAATGTCTTACAGTCATAAGTCTATATACATTCATCTATTTATGTTCAATGATGTTCATGATCAAAGTATTTGTTATTCCTTCTAAATCAAAGGGTAGGCCACTAATTGTGTTCTGTGAGATGGTTTTACTGCAGGCTGGTAACAGCGATCGCTCTGAAGGAGGGTCATAGACGGAATTTTTGCCTCGTATAAAAACATTGAGGTTTTTGCCTCTATCTGCGGTAGAGATTTAAGTTAGTGGTCTATATCAGAAATTGTTTTGGTCCAGGGTCTTAAGACCCTGGAAGGCGGGTATGTAGTAGAATTTCTGACCTTTTGACCTATATTTCTTGTCTTTTAAGAATGTCCGCTCATTTTCAATACTCTTGTATTTTGTGCCATTGAATGGACCAGTTGTGGGACAAAAGTGAATATTAAGTCATGCCAACCTGTCTACAGAATATGTTGACTGTCTAAAGGATTCGAGTTGTTATGGAACAGATAGGAAAAGCAAACAAGACATTTGACGCACTCGATAAGGAATGATGACGCACAACAGACATATAAAAAATGGCAGAAGACCGGAACTCGGGAGTGATTTTGGCTTGTGTGTGTCTTGTTTGCTCCGGAGTAACTTGTGGTTTGTCTGCACGGCAAACTCAATTCAAACTGCACTTCTGATAATGGGTAAATACATTTGTTGTACTAAACTACTTTTGTTGCCTGCTTAAGCTTCGGACAATCCACTACAAGATCAACAATACTATTAAACCATGTACATGTAACTACACGGTTACATTAACAGCCGTGCTCACCTGCGTTCCAGCGATCGACGGCGCGACGAAGGACACCCATCATCGACGAACCTCTGTAGCATGAGCTAACGTGATAGCATCTGTCTCAAATGCAGATAGAAACAAAATAAATAAATCCCTGACTGGAAGGATGGACAGAAGATCAACAATACTATTAAACCATGTACATGTAACTACACGGTTAAAAATTCTCAGCCTGGTAAGGCTTAACAATGCTGTTGCTAACGATGCTAAGGCTAATTTAGCAACTTAGCAACCGGACCTCACAGAACTATGATAAAAACATTAGCGCTCCACCTACGCCAGCCAGCCCTCATCTTCCCATCAACAGCCGTGCTCACCTGCGTTCCAGCGATCGACGGCGCGACGAAGGACTTCATCCGTGGGTTTGGCGGCAAGCATCGGCTAGGCGTAGTAAGTAGTCCTTGTTGTGTTGCTGTAAGTATTGTACTTAGCCGCTAATACACCGATCGATCCCACCTACAACGTTCTTCTTTGCAGCCTCCATTGTTCATTAAACAAATTGCAAAAGATTCACCAACACAGATGTCCAGAATACTGTGGAATTTTGTCGAAGAAAACAAGAGGTTTTTGTATCGGGTCCGATGGGGTCCAACCACTTCCGTGGATTTTGTGACGTCACGCGCATAAATCATATCCAAAGGAGTTTTTCAACCGGAAGTGTGGCGGGAATTTTAAAATTGCACTTTATAAGTTAACCCGGCCGTATTGGCATGTGTTTCAATGTTAAGATTTCATCATTGATATATAAACTATCAGACTGCGTGGTCGGTAGTAGTGGGTTTCAGTAGTTCTTTAAAGGTATGGCTATTTTAATGCAAAACATAACTAAGGGTTACAAGCTCTTTCGTAAACAATTAGAGTTTGTAAATTGAGATCCCACTGTATTTGATTTTATACATTTTCATTGATCCCTTGAGTGTGCGCAGTTTGGAAAATTGAGCTGAGAGTTCAAAAAGCACTGTTAAGGGCTTGTCCGGGAATTGAACCCGGGACCTCTCGCACCCTAAGCGAGAATCATACGACTAGACCAACAAGCCAAAAAAAAATGCACTTTCAACAAAAATTCTCAAGACTTGTGAGATTTTAACTGGGAACACAATCTAAAACTATGTTAGTATATTGGCCTTTTACCACTAATTTAAAGGTATGGCTATTTTGATGCAAAAAAAAGAACTAAGGGGTACAAGCTCTTTCGTAAACAATTAGAGTTTGTAAATTGAGGTCCGACTGTATTTGATTGTATACATTTTCATTGATCCCTTAAGGGGGGGCAGTTTGGAAAATTAAGCTTAGAGTTTAGAATCACTGCTTAGGGCTTGTCCAGGAATTGAACCCGGGACCTCTCACACCCAAAGCGAGAATCGTACCAATAGACCAACAAGCCACAAAAAATGATCTTTCAACAAAAATTCTCATGAATTGTGAGATTTTAACAAGGAACACAATCTAAAACACTCAAAGGATCAATGAAAATGGATAAAATCAAGTACAGTGTGACCTCAAATTACGAGCTCTAATTGATTACGAAAGAGCTCTTAACCCTTAGTTATTTTTTGCATTAAAATAGCCATACCTTTAAATTAGTGGTAAAAGGCCAATTTACAATTCTAGTTTTAGATTGTGTTCCTTGTTAAAATCTCACAATTCATGAGAATTTTTGTTGAAAACAGATTTTTTTGGGGCTTGTTGGTCTAGTTGTATGATTCTCGCTTAGGGTGCGAGAGGTCCTGGGTTCAATTCCTGGACAAGCCCTAAGCAGTGATTCTAAACTCTAAGATTAATTTTCCAAATTGCCCCCCCTCAAGGGATCAATGAAAATGTACAAAATCAAATACAGTGGGACCTCAATTTACAAACTCTAATTGTTTACGAAAGAGCTTGTAACCCTTAGTTCTTTTTTTTGCATCAAAATAGCCATACCTTTAAATTAGTGGTAAAAGATCAATATACTAACGTAGTTTTAGATTGTGTTCCCAGTTAAAATCTCACAAGTCTTGAGAATTTTTGTTGAAAGTGCATTTTTTTTTGGCTTGTTGGTCTAGTCGTATGATTCTCGCTTAGGGTGCGAGAGGTCCCGGGTTCAATTCCCGGTCAAGCCCTTAACAGTGCTTTTGAACTCTCAGCTTGATTTTCCAAATTGCCACCCCTCAAGGGATCAATGAAAATGTATAAAATCAAGTACAGTGTGACCTCAAATTACGAGCTCTAATTGATTACGAAAGAGCTTGTAACCCTTAGTTATTTTTTGCATTAAAATAGCCATACCTTTAAATTAGTGGTAAAAGGCCAATATACAAACCTAGTTTTAGATTGTTCCTTGTTAAAATCTCACAATTCATGAGAATTTTTGTTGAAAGTTCATTTTTTGTGGCTTGTTGGTCTAGTCCAGGGGTCACCAACGCCCGTAAAAAAAAAAAAAAAAAAAAAAAAAAAAAAATTAAAAAAAAATTAAATCTACATAGAAAAAACACAAGATACACTTTCAATCAGTGCATCAACCCAAACAACCTCCCCCATGCACACTCATCCACACAAAAGGGGTTATTTCTTTCTGCTACCAATATTCTGGTTCCCACAACATAGACAACACATCTGCAAGGGACACAGTCCCTGAAGCACACATGATTGTATAGGCTGCTGGTCCACTAACATTTTCATTAATTACTATTTTTTATGTAATTATTTTTATATTGTTTTACTTTCTTTTTTATCCAAGAAAATGTTTTTTATTTATTTATCTTATTTTATTTTATTTTTAAAAAAAAGGGCCTTATCTTCAACAGACCAGGTTGTCAATGAAATTAGATTTTTTTAAAGGGTTTTTTAAACCAGGCCCAGTCCAGATAATGTCCAAGTCGGACTCAGCAACACACACCTTCATTCATGTACACAGAAAAAAATTAGGGAACACAACAGATTGCATATAATTTATAAACAAAACACTTTGCATTCCATTCGAAAGGACGTTCCCTTTAGATTTCCGATCCTTAACATTTTACATTTATCATAATTAAGCTTAAGGCCAGATTTTTGTGAAAATATGTCCAAAAGATTAAGAAGGTTCCGCAAACAATGAGGAAAAATCTTATCTTTGTGAATCAGCCTTTTCTGACATGAACTTCATCAAGAACAAACACAGAACATGCCTCACTGATGCACATCTGCAAGACTCACTCAGAGTTGCAGTGTCAAGTTACACACCAGAGTACAACACACTAGTTGACAGCATGCAATGCCAGGCTTCCCACTAACTGACAAAGAAACAGATAACAGATTTGGTGTCCAGTTCAAAGTGTGACATGATTTAAAAATTTGAGAGTTTACTTTTGTATTTTACATGAGTTATTATTTGTACAAACATGGTGCAAAGTAATTCATGATTTGTTAAAAAATGTTAGTGGCTAGGTAGTTAAAATGGGATATTGTGATTTCACAAGACTGTCTTAGAAGTGATCATTTGAAAATGTTCAATTTGAAAAATGTGCACTTAGAGAAAATATAAAAATAAAGTGTTGCATATTGATATTTATCTGTTTCTATATATATTTATTGTGAGAAATCATTAAGATGATCAGTGTTTCCACAAAGATAAATATAATTAATTATTAATAATAACAGAGTTAAAGGTAAATTGAGCAAATTGGCTACTTCTGGCAATTTATTTATGTGTGTATCTAACTGGTAGCCCTTCGCATTAATCAGTACCCAAGAAGTAGCTCTTGGTTTCAAAAAGGTTGGTGACCCCTGGTCTAGTCGTATGATTCTCGCTTTGGTGCGAGAGATCCCGGGTCCAATTCCCGGACAAGCCCTTAACAGTTCCTTGAACTCTCAGCTAAATTTTCCAAACTGTGCACACTCAAGGGATCAATGAAAATTGTTGTGAATCAATTTTTTTGTTAATAAAAGTGCAGTTACAGGTCGTCTCCACAGATAAAATATAAACTTTTTTGAGAATTTGGTGTAATTTAACAGAGGGCTTGTTGGTCTAGTGCAGTGTGTTTCAACCACTGTGCCGTGGCACACTAGTGTGCCGTGAGATACAGTCTGGTGTGCCGTGGGAGATTATATAATTTCACCTATTTGGGTTAAAAATATTTTTTGCAAACCAGTAATTGTAGTCTGCAAATAATGTGCCGTTGTTGAGTGTCAGTGCTGTCGAGAGCTCGGCAGAGTAACCGTGTAATACTCTTCCATATCAGTAGGTGGAAGCCGGTAGCTAATTGTTTTGTAGATGTCTGGAACACGTCGTGTGAGACAACGATGGTTTGTCATGATCACAATATGCAGGCGACAGCGGGAGGCAGCATGCAGGTAAAAAGGTATCTAATGCTTAAACCAAAAATAAAGAAAAGGTGAGTGCCCCTAAGAAAACGCATTAAAGCTTAGGGATGGGTATGTAGAACGAAACTAAAACTGATCGGGCTACTGTAGTGGATTGTCCGAAGCTTAAACAGGCAACAAAAGTAGTTTAGTACAACAAATTTATTTACCCATTATCAGAAGTACAGGTTGAATTAAGTTGGCCGTGCAGACAGACCACATGTTACTCCGGAGCAAACAAGACACACACAAGCCAAAATCACTCTCTAGTTCCGGTCTTCTGCCATTTTTTATATGTCTCTTGTGCGTCATTGTTTGTTATCTAATGCGTCAATGTCTTTTATCTAGTGCGTCAATGTCTTTTATCTAGTGCGTCAATGTCTTTGTTTTCCCTATCTGTTCCATAACAACTCGAATCCTTTAGACAGTCAACACATTCTGTAGACAGGTTGGCACGACTTAATATTCACTTTTGTCCCACTGGCACAGAATAGAAGAGAAATCAAATGAGCGTACATTCTTATTTGACATGCAATATAGGTCAAAGGTCAGAAATTCTACTACATACCCGCCTTCCAGGGTCTTAAGACCCTGGACCAAAACAATTTCTGATGTAGACCACTAATCTCTACCACAGATAGAGGCAAAAACCTCAATGTTTTTATACGAGGCAAAAATTCCGTCTATGACCCTCCTTCAGAGCGATCGCTGTTACCAGCCTGCAGTAAAACCATCTCACAGAACACAATTAGTGGCCTACCCTTTGATTTAGTAAAGGAATAACAAATACTTTGATCATGAACATCATTGAACATAAATAGATGAATGTATATAGACTTATGACTGTAAGACATTTGCAAAAATATTTTTCCCGGCATTTGCAATGGATGTAGTTACCAATATTGTTAATTACCAATTAATTTTGAACACACAACTGAATTTCGTATGAGTCCATGTCCGATTAGTGCTCGTATAGATGGCTCGGTGGTGCCTCAGGCTGGTGGCCTGCCGACACCTCGTTGGGCTTTTGGCTGCCTTGGTGAAGAAAGATATCCACTCAAACAGTCTGTCTCTGTCTCTTCTTGGGGTGTGGTTCAGTCCATTGGGCAGACTGTGCAATGGCATGTGCGCGCTGGCCGCTTTGGGGAAAACTCAGGTAGAGTTGGAGCTGTGGGGGCTTTGGGGAAGGCTGGGGCAGAGTATGGGGCGTGGGGCTTTGGTCCAGGCCCTCGGCTTGCTTCAGGGCCTCCTTCCACAGCTGCTGGAATCCCGACGGACACATATTGGCTGGCAACCTTAGTCGTTCTCGTCATTGCTGGCAAGGTGTAGTCTCTCCTCTCGGTTCCTTCCAGTCAGGTATCGGGTGTTGGTCCTGGATCGGCTTTGACCGTGCCCTCTTAGCGAGTGCAAGGGAATCTGGAGTGGCTGCTTTCATCCTCAAATCTGCACAGAGGAACTGGCACACAAATTCTACATTTTGCAAACTTACCATTTTGGTCTCATGATCTTTCCACCTTCCTAGGAAGCTGCTGGTCCTGAGAAGTGCTGATCTTGTGACTGAAGAAGATTAACCTGTTTTCTTAAAATAGGTGCCGTTGTTTGACCTAATCTTTTTGGGGAAACCATGTCGGGATATTAGATCATTCACAAAACATTTAATTACTGAATTGGCACCCTCCTTTGAGGTTGGGGTTGCTTCCGCCAACCACTGCAATTGTCAATCTAAATCATTACGTTCCTTTATCCTTGATCATATCGATTGATCATATTGATTAAATAAAACCTCAACACGCTCAAACTTGACCCAATCCAAACTCACCTCCCCCCTCTGTCCCTCTCACAGGGACAGTGTTGGTCGTAGTAATAGTAATAGTAATAGTAGTAGTAGTATTAGTAGTTTCAGAAACATCCAAGAAAAAGAAAAGGTAGCTGATAGTCAAGCGCAGCAAGAACAGAGGCGGAGGACAGGTCATGTTCGCTTTTGCAATAGTACTTTGATATTTTACAACACCTAGTGAATTATTGTGGCCTCAATAATTCACTAAATAGTTGTATTTAATTTAGTCTATCTATGATGGGACAATGCACAGAAACATTAAGTTCAGAAACAGATATGTTCTGTACCAGATTATATCTAAATAGCTACTTTCCATCTGCAGTCCCTGGCTACCTAAATTAAAGGGATCCAAAAATCAAGCAATAAAATTATGACACTAATTAATCATAATAAATATATACATTCATATTAATCAATAATTAATCAAAAATAATCATACTGTAGCATGTAATCAATTATAAGAAAAGTCACCAAATGCCCCTTCATGGACACATACTTACCATACAATACAACCACACCTTATTTACATCATCACACAAAGACCATACATGCTCTTGTTCACATCTGTCATCATTCGTAAAAACAACCAAGATTTTAACAGCCATACCTCAAAATGTACAACAAAAATGCTCTCATAGATAAATATAATACTCATTAAATTGATGTGTCAACATAATGCCCCTCTTAGTGACCGTCTGAGCAGCCTTGATTGCTCCAAAGCCACGTTTTAATTTCAAATTTTCTATTCCTTTTGTTATAACGTGGAGAAGGCTAATTGGTCTGTACATGTTCTGGTCTTCTTTATTTCCTGCTTTATGGATTTAATCATAGTAGCAGTTTCTCGACGTGGTAGGGAAAGTGTTTTCCGTTATTGATTTATTTATCAATCGTTGTTATACGAGCAATAATACAATCCTTATATGTTTTTAGGAAGATAGTGTCCAACCCATATATATATCTCTAGATCGTGAGTCTGATAATGCAGTGAAGATTTTGTTTAACTTTGTTTCATTTGTTAATTCTAAAATTAGTCCATCCTGAATAAATGACAATTATTTGCACTGATTTTGAGGGATTTTTTATTCAGGGTTTGTAAAGACTGGATGAAATGTTCATTAAAATTATTACTTATGTCCAGACTGTCTGCGATAGTAGCGCCATTGATATTTAATGTTATAGTGTCGTTTCTTGTTTGCTCTCTTTCCGTAAGTTTGTATCTGGTTTTCCATAACTCTCTATTGTTCCCTTTTGCAGCTTTGATTAATTCTAAATGAAAGTCAGCCTTAGACTTCCGCATAAACATTGTAACTTTGTTCCTCCAAACTTTTAAAATCATACGATCTGTATTTAGACCTGTTATAATTGCTCTTATGAGAGCTGAGTCCTCGTGTCTTTATTAGAATCCAATGGTATTTTTATTTTAGCACTCTTCTTTCTGGTTTTGTATTCGTGTATTTACAGATGTTCTCTTTGATTTTTGTCATCCAATTGTAATTCTAGTAGGGCTGCTTATCATTTGTATCATGTAGAAGCCGTTTATAATATCCTTAAATTTCTTTCTACGTGTTTTATTTAACCAGTCCAGATTAAAGTCCCCATGACGTTACTTCTTTCATACTATGCTGTTTGAGGATGTCTGAAAATGAATCAAGAAAAATGTCTTTAGCTGTGGTCGGTCGGTATACTACAATTACCTTGACATACATTTCTGAGGAAAATGTAATTTTAATTTCAACATACTCAAATTGATCTACTTTTAATGTTTTCTCTTTCATAAATCATAATTCCTCCCCCCTTTGTCACTCGATCTGTCTTTTCTGTAATCTTGTCCCCCGGGACATTAATTAGAACGAAAGGTGTTGTGGGTTTTAACCATGTCTCTGATAGACAAGGTAATCCGGATTAGAGTCTGACAGTAACTGCTGTATTTGTTCAGTATATTTACTGTGGTAGAAAGTTTAATAATGTGGACACGTTTGTTACTGAATACTTTCTACAGACTTCTGTCTCTCTGCGACTAAAATTATTTGATATGCTTAAATTTTGTTTTAGCTCAGCTGTTGTGTAGCTGCTAGCTCTTTGTAGCCTACAGCAGGAATGTCCAAATTGCAACCAATAGCTTTGTTTTTAACAGACAACCGAAATAATTGAAAATGTGGTATTTGCGTATCGGTTCAATCAGCGGCAGCTACGCCCTGTTTTATCATTTGACTTAAATTTTTGGTTTCGTAGGCAGGACAGAGGGAACAATGTGGGTCATTAGTTGTCCATCTTATACCATTCTAATTGTTGTAAGGATAGTTCACATGAGCGGCCATACCTTGAGTCCCACCATATATAAGAGTCAACAGGCTCCTATTATGAGTCGTCTAATTGGTGATCATACACTTTGGCGGTTTGGGTGTGAAAGATATATATATATCTTCATATATCCATATTTTGTGTTACTTATTAATTTTCATAGTCATATTACATATAGCTAATGTTCCATATTGTACTCTTTGCTTTTCTTTTCATCCCATGACAAAGTGCTCGCACTTGGGCCGGCCTTGAAGTAGAAGGCAGAGAGGAGGAATTCCTCCTTCCTGTGCTTCCCAGGCCGACTCAAGATAAGAAACAATGAGCATGTGTTTGAGGTGAGACAAGTGAGGGCGGGGGGAGATACTGAAGAGGAGAGGGCTTTCCGGGAAGTTTTCAGATCAACTTGGGCTACGCATTTGGATGTGTTGTTCGAGGCTGGTCTCTATTCTCAAATATTTGACAATAAAATTAGAAAATACCTATTCTGTGATTGGTGTATATTCGAGATCAGTTTATGTGTCATCTAAGTAACTTGGGACTGACCAGCGTTTTACATCCCACTTGGAGGAACATCTGGTCAAACGCAACAATATGGGGGGCTTCGTCCGAGATGACACGCTGACAATTGGACCTTCTCTTGCAATCTTCTGGACAGACTCACATGGCCAAAACATAATTCAAGGTAAGCAGAACCTTTCTTTTTAGATAAAATCTGCATTAGGAGTCTGCCCAGAAGTCTGTAAGTTAAACACTGCTTTGTACCGCAGACACAGAATGGTGATTTTGATAGATTGATTGCATTTTTGCCGAGCCTGCCATTGCATTAAAATTGTAAATAGGTGGTCAACTCACGTCATTGTGTCTCGATTACCGTGACGGGCAGTTTCATTGACGAGTGAACTAATAGTTGGGTGTGGCTCACCCTGGGTAGTTGGTCGCCGCCTAAAAGAGTAACGGGTTGGATGCCCATCATATGGTACAGTAAATACTCCCCGGTTGTGAGATCCCTGTTGACATTTTTATGTGCACACAAATTAAGGATGGGTCGGAGGCCATTTGTAAAATACAATAAATACTCCCTGGTTGCGAGTTCCCTACGGCATTAACGTGTGCGTTAAAATTAAGAAACGTACGGGAGGAGGCCCTTCTGTACCATATGATAAATTCCACGGCTGGAGGCCATTTGTAATAAATACAATAAAGATTCCCCGGTTGTGAGGTCCCGGCGACACTTTAGTGTGCGCTAAAATTAAGGAAAAATAGACACAGTGGCCAAGGAGTGTGACAGAAAAGAATGTGATGACGGCTGGGGAAAATGTGATGAATCATTACTGTTTAATAATCAATTGAATGCACTGTTGTCGACAATGGAATTAGCAGGTAGAGTTTAAAAAGAAAAAAAAAAAAAAAGAAAAAAAAAGAAAAGAGAACGTTCCTTGAAAGGGTTAAGAGGGAGTTTACAATACTCGAAAAGTTGTGAACTCAAACGTCAGGTAAAATAAAAAATAAAATAAAAAAGTAACTGGAAGTTTTATGGTAAAGTGAAACGCAGAGAGAGTGCTTACGTGTGTGTGTGTGTGTGTGTGTGTGCGTAGGGCTGTAGGCACTTGCTTGTGTGTGCGTGAGTGCTTACACGTGCTTGTGTGTGTGTGTGCGCTGGTGAAAATGGCCAAGGAGTGTGACAGACAAGAATGTGATGACGGCTGGGGAAAATGTGATGAATGGTTATCGTTCAATGATCAATTGAATGTGCTTTTGGTAACAATGGAGTCCGCGGGGAGAGACAAAAAGGAACGAAGTAAAGTAGTTAAGGAGATGACTCGAGCACAGGGCGAGGAACCTAACGGGTTAAAAGAAGGCTTACAGAACTTATGTGCTCGAGAATATAAGCGTTTGACGAATGAGAAAAGGAAGCTAGAGGGAATTCGAGTAAGCGGGAGTTACATGGAAAAAAGAAAAGCTGCTAAAGAAATGAAAACAATTGAGATAAACATGAAAAAATGGATTGACTGGTCTTTCGCCTGTCGCGCATGCGCAAGACAATTCAAACGACCCGCCCAGACTTTGACTAAGCCACCGCCCTATGACGTAAAGCCGGAGGCATCTTTATACCCACTTTTGACAGTCACAGGAGGAGCCCTGGTGGTCGAAACAGAAACAAAGCTCTCTGGTCCACCCCCTACTCCTGTGACAAATGAGGGCGGTGCTCACACAGCCTCTCTAAGATTGAACCCTCCTCCAAAACTAACCCTGTCTCCTGAGTGTAAATCACCTCTGGTGCCTAAGCCCCAAAATAACAGCCACCCAGCGGAAAACCTCCCGAGTATGCCTAATCTTACTAGACAGCAGATAATACATGAGTCAACGCAAAACTCCTCACTTTACAAGCCAGACCATTTTGTTGCCATAAACAAATGCCCTCCCCCAGTAGATGACAGTCTCTCACGTGCACATCAGACATTCTTGAACAACACACAACAGAGCCAGACTTTGTGGTCTCCTGTAACCGTTAATGGCTCAATGGAAGGCTACATTGACCAACACCCACATGAACCACATGCATACAACACACAACAGAGCCAGACTTTGTGGTCTCCTGTAACTGTTAATGGCTCAATGGAAGGCTACATTGACCAACACCCACATGAACCACATGCATACAACACACGCTTAAAAAAAAAGCTGGAGGGACACGCATATCCACTTTTTCCTGATAATAGCGGACAAAACGGCACACATTGTCATGGGACACCCACTTACAGTACTGACAAACCACACTGTCATTGCATATGTATCATCACATTTGTTTACCATGACGCCACTCAAACAACGCAGACTCATGAAAATTTTGCAACAACCTCACATAACTTTTACACACGAAGGAATCAACATGGCTGATAACATAAATAGTGGAGAACTACATCACTGTGAGGAGAGAGTTGCTTTGACTGAAAAGATAACACCAGACCTGTTGACCACACCCATCCCAGGCTCCCACTGGCTGTTCACGGACGGCTGTTGTTTCAGACATCCTCTAAAGGGATTGCAGGCAGCTTGGTCAGTGGTACAGCAGTCCAGCTCAGGAGAATGGGAGACCTTGGCCACCCAGACACTTGACGAACAGCTGTCGGCACAAAGAGCTGAACTTGTGGCTTTGACAGAAGCCCTAAAGCAAGGAAAAGACTACGAAGTGACTATCTTTACAGACTCGGCTTATGCCTTCATGTCAGCTGTCATTGACCTTCCTAAATGGAAGAGAAATGGCTTCCTGACTGCTGAAGGACATCCGATTAAATACAAGACAGAAATGGAAGCACTGGAAACAGCGCTGCTCCTACCTAAAAGGATAGCTATTGTCAAGTGCAAGGGACACAGTAAGGAAAAAGGGACAGTAACTGATGGTAACAACTTTGCTGACTCCGTAGCTAAGCAAACTGCTGGCTATGACAAGACTGGAATTATCATGACTGCCATTGCCTGCCAGACAGAACTCCTACCTGCCCTGTCTGATAATGAAATCAGAAAACATCAGGAGCAGGCCTCACCACAAGAGAAAACTTTGTGGCTGAGAAGAGGCGCTAGACAAGACCCGACAGGTCTTTGGCGAGGGCCAAATGGTCACCTGGCCTGGCCCCCAGGAATTAGACAAAAAATGCTCCGATGGGCCCACGGTCCCGGACATGTGGGGGCAAAGCAAACAAAAGCGAACTTGTCACTATGGTGGCACCCCTATTTGGAGAACATTGTGGACAACCACGTCAGATACTGCGATATCTGCCAGGACTTTAACCCCAGACCAACACTGAAACCAGAAATGGGGACTTTCCCCATTCCGGCACAAAATGGTGAAGAATGGACGATCGATTACACTGACATGATCAATCCGGTACAAGGGAAAAGGTACTTGCTAACTTGCGTTGACAATTACAGTGGATGGCCGGAAGCAACTCCAACCTCAAAAGAGGATGCAAAATCAGTAATTAAATGGCTTGTTAATGACCTAATTCCCCGACATGGTTTCCCCAAAAAGATTAGGTCAGACAACGGCACCCATTTCAAAAATACTCACCTAGCCTTGGTCGAAAAGGCTCTCGGACTAGAACACAGGTTTGGTTCGGTGTACCATCCTCAGTCCCAAGGTAAGGTCGAGAGAATGAACCAAAACATCAAGACAAAATTGGCAAAAATCTGTGCACAGACCAAATTGAAGTGGGTTGACGCGTTACCATTGGCTTTAATGACCATCCGAATGTCCATGAACAAAACTGGTTTTTCACCCTATGAACTGCATTCAGGTCAGCCCTTCCCAGGACCAGCTGCCTCCCTGGAAGGAAGAATCAGCGTAAAACCAAAATGGTACTTTGAACAAATTCAGAATTTGTGTAATAATTTCTCTGCACAGATTCGTGGACAACAATCCACTCCTCCAGGGACCCTCCCTCCCGTAGAGTGGGTCAAGCTCAAAGTCATCAAACGCAAGTGGACGGAGCCCAGGTGGACTGGTCCCTTCAAGGTCGTGGAACGGACGTCTCACGCCCTTCGACTAGCTGGTAAAGGGGACACCTGGTACCACCTCTCCCTCTGCACTCCTGCTGAAGAACCTGACAGATCACCAGCGGATGTCATTGCTGACATAGCCACATCATCTGCCCCACTCGACCCCCTAGCAGTGCCTTTTCAGCCTGAGGCAGCTGAAGAAGAACGGGAGCAGAAAACGACTCATTTTTAGTGTGTGTGTTAACGAAGTAACACACATAAGGGGTGACCGTGCTAGTAACCTCTCCCCCTCTAGGTCATAGAAGAGCGAGGCTTTAATTACACACACATAATCCTACAGCCCAGAAGACGACGCTGAGAGAGAGATTTTCTACCTATATTACTCTTTTTAACTTCTATATTGTATATCCTTATTTGAGACCAGCCTTTATACTCGAAGTTATCCAATTTCTCTTGCTTGTTTTCAGCATAACTATCTGTGTCGTTATATTAAGTGAAAAGTTTGATGTTTATCCCCGTTTCGTTACCTGAATTACTCTGATTTTGATAGACGAAAAGCAGGATGTTACGCCCAGAAGTATTTCCTGACGGATTGGTGTTTAGGTTTGTTCTACTGTTCTTGTGCCTCAGTCCTTCCTTCCCGACGACAGTGACTGACAAGTGTCTTAGAACATACGGCGGACTTGAAATAGACTGGGTTAGGGGGGATAGCAAGACTTATTTTTTTGACCTGTGCAGTGTGATTAATTGCGGGGGAAAAAATAGTTTGTACCGTGGTAGTAACCTCTATCTTTGTGACGACATAAAACTGAATCATTGGTGTCGGAAGCAGACAACTTACTCTAGTGGGTGGTGCCCCTCATGGACGAGTGTAACCCACTACACAGGGCCCTCTCTTTACCATTACCGCCTACCTCTACTATTAGAAGTTATTCAGAGAGGGATGACCTTTCAGAGGAATTTTGATCGTTCCCAGAATCCCCTTGCACTTACAATTATCGGAATGGGTGTTGTGCCAAGTCCCTTTTATGTTGTTTTGGGGGTTGAACAGGCTGGTACGGACCCTAAAGGGATTATTAAAATTAATATCCTTGAGAGGGCATTAACTACCTTTGCCCCCTCTGTAGCACCTAAAGTGCCACTCCACCTCGGTGACGTTACAAAAGCTCTCACATCTGTGTATACTAATGACATCACCACTGAAGACCTGGTAGCTTTGACCTTAGGAGCAGGTGCAGGCAACCTATGGCTCAGGTGGATGACTAGCATGGCTAAGAGCCAAAACCTGGGTGACTGTGTTGCTTGTTCCGCTGGACGTCCTTTTCCCCACACTTACCCCGCCCCTTTTAAGTTGACTGACATAAATGGCTCAAACTGTCTTATTTCCTTGTTCTCTGAACCCACGCCACCAGGGTGCGATTTGTTGGCTAGTGTGTACCCTCCTGTTGACAATTCCACCCGACTTCTTCCATTTGTGGCCCAAAAGCTGAATTACACGTGTTTTCAATTCAAAGGACCCTCTTCGTCCCCCAACAAATTGGGTGACATTAACCCTTCCTGGTGCACCACACTGATAGATGGCTCAAGGATAGGCCCTTGGGCACGAGCTGACTTATTCTGGTATTGTGGGGAGCACAGATTGTACATTAGAATCCCAAAGTCATCCGTAGGGCTTTGTGCTATGGTTAGACTGGTGACCCCACTCACCCTAGTGGGTACCAAATTAACTCCCCTTGTAACTCCTGTCTCAGCGGCCTCTCTAACTTCTCGCCGACGCCGCCATGTTTTATCTCGAAGGAGTGTAAAGGGCTCCTTTGATCTGATGAGAAACCCTGATGGTGTTTACTTTGATGCAATTGGACAACCAAGAGGGGTCCCCTCACAACACAAATTGTGGTGTGAATCCTGTGCAGGTTTCGAGAACCTTCCTATCATTGGTGCTATTTTCCCTGTGACTGCTACTAAAAATGTAGAACGCATTAACTATGTTTTTTATAATCTGTTGAGACTGACCAACCTGACTCGTGACGCCGTTGAGGGACTTGCTGAACAACTTGCCCCGACCTCTCTCATGGCCATCCAGAACCGCATAGCCCTTGACCGCATCCTAGCCAAGGAAGAAGGCGTGTGTGCAATGTTTGGTGACCAATGCTGTACCTTCATTCCTAACAACACTGCACCAGATGGCTCAGTTCAGAGGGCCTTAGAGGGCCTCCAGGCCCTGTCTAAGGAACTTACTGAAGTTTCAGGGGTCTCTGACCCCTTTAAAGATTGGCTCCAAAGCACATTTGGCAGGTGGACCGACCTAATTAAGTCTGTCCTGGTCTCCATTGGAGTTTTCTTGGCCATTATAGCCTCTTGCGGTTGCTTTATCGCCCCTTGTGCTAAGTCTCTATGCACCCGCATCATTGTTAGAGCTGTAGAAGGTCAACCCCACCCTGTTTCTGGGCTCGTTATGTCTTTGAAGGGGGTCAAGCAAAATGGAGACTTTCGAGAATTATTGGTTTCCTTCCCTGACCATGACGGCATTGACGTGGACTCCCTCCATCTATCTTCCATGTAACTATGCTGTTGTTTTTGCTAGCTTGAAAAAAAAAAAAAAAAAAAAAAAAAAAAAAAAAAAAAAAAAGAACACAGCACCTACTTTAATGTAGGGCGTGCTTTAGAGGTGTTGCTCTCGTAGGAGAGATCTTTTGGATAAGATCTGAAGGGGGAATTGAAAGATATATATATATCTTCATATATCCATATTTTGTGTTACTTATTAATTTTCATAGTCATATTACATATAGCTAATGTTCCATATTGTACTCTTTGCTTTTCTTTTCATCCCATGACAAAGTGCTCGCACTTGGGCCGGCCTTGAAGTAGAAGGCAGAGAGGAGGAATTCCTCCTTCCTGTGCTTCCCAGGCCGACTCAAGATAAGAGACAATGAGCATGTGTTTGAGGTGAGACAAGTGAGGGCGGGGGGAGATACTGAAGAGGAGAGGGCTTTCCGGGAAGTTTTCAGATCAACTTGGGCTACGCATTTGGATGTGTTGTTCGAGGCTGGTCTCTATTCTCAAATATTTGACAATAAAATTAGAAAATACCTATTCTGTGATTGGTGTATATTCGAGATCAGTTTATGTGTCATCTAAGTAACTTGGGACTGACCAGCGTTTTACATCCCACTTGGAGGAACATCTGGTCAAACGCAACAGGTGGCAGGGCACACGGACGCACCTCAGTCAGCCAGTGCTAGGACAGTTGGAGCAGTCCCCATCTTCCACTTGTTCCTGGGAGGCGTCCCCAGTAGTTGTCAGCTGATGTCGTGCTGTCAGGCAACATCAGGAAGTTCCTTCTGTGCAGTATTGAATTGTCAGGGCACAGTTCGTAAGCAGGTCATTACAAGGCGTGTGCAGGTTGACCACAAAGGAATGCTTCAAAGATTGTGTTGAACATTGTCCGTTGACACTTATGTCCAGCAGGGGTCTGTTTGTATCCTGCTGTTCGTCCTGCTGTAACACCTGTATTTTTTTTTTGTGAGCATGTTCTGGCTACAACTTTGGAGCTTGTCTTGTTCAGAGAAGTTGGCAGTCCCCCTGCTGCATATCCTTTCCACCCTCGGTTGACCTAACACAACCGTGACTACCACCCAAGTACGTCTGTATGGTTTTACGTTTTGTTGAGGTTTTTTCCTCCAGAATTTGGAACTCAAAACATGTACACCCATCGTTTTCATATCCTCTCGGTTAGTTCAATTTTGCATATCACGTTTTAAAATTACAGTCTTAACTATCCCATTAATTGCTAATAAATAACCTTAATTCAAAGATTATACGTACTACTTCATGTGTATTTAAGTACCCTTTTAATTCACTTAAAGATTATCTATAAGTTAATTTAAACTATCATTTGTCTATCAGTAGGCGCTAGCAAGCTGTCATGCTTGCACTCTGACCTCCCGCTGTGCGTGATATTCTCCAAAACAAAAGAATGTTTTTATTCACATTTCTCCTTATCTTTCAGCTAAATCTTTTAATCTTTTAACTTTTAACGTCCGCAATGTTTTTATTTTTATTGTCTGCATTTTAATTTTGCTTTTATTTTCTTTTATTTCACTTTGTTGTCTGTGAAGCACTTTGAGTCTGCCCTTTCCTGGAAAAACGCCACACAAACAAAGCTGCCCCGCCTTGCCTTGCCTGTCTCCGACTGGTTATCCAACCTAGTCACAACAAACACACAAGGCCATGCTCTAAGCGCCAGGCTTAATCACACTTCTCCTCTTTTTAACACTTTACATATCGGCTCTTATTCTAATTATTAATGTAGGCTGTTATTTGTAATTATTATTCAACACTATTCACACCAAACAGTTGTAAAGTTATAGTTATTCGCATTATACTCTCAAAATCTGTAGCTAACTGAAAGCTGTTGAGATTTGGTTTGCCTCCTTCATCTCAGTGGCCTAGTGGTTAGAGTGTCCGCCCTGAGATCGGCAGGTCGCAAGTTCAAAACCCCGGCCGAGTCATACCAAAGACTATAAAAAATTTTGGGAGCCAAATCACCAAAAACGATTCCCGGGCGTATGGTATGGTGTACTGCAATGTCTAAATAAAACTATAAATTACTCCAAACTAAAATGTCAGACTGCACTTTAAAGTTACTTTTATTAAATTAATTTCCAAACTAACCACCACCACAGCAGACATCTTCCTCAATCCTATCCCAATACTCCCATAAATTAGAAAGGTGTTTCACAACAGTGGTTAAGTAGTTATTTTAAGTAATAGATCTCAATATGTAGAAATTAATAAGACTAAATTTGCCCTAGTGTTTGAATGTTGTCTGTCTATCTATCTGTGTTGGCCCTGTGATGAGGTGGCGACCTGTCCTGGGTGCAAAGTCAAATTGTGAAACAAAAATTAAAGTTGAATCAAGTGGAAATTGACAGAGTATATGAACTACATTCTTGAGAATAGTAATTGATCATTAATATGTTGGAAGCCGCATTTTGAACACATTAAAGAAAAATATCCAAATCCATTGCTATTCGGTATAAAGTTAAACACATGCTGAATAAGAAATGTCTGCACATGTTATATTATTCATTTATTTTTCCATATGTAATATTGTTTTGAAGTTTGGGGAAATGTTTATAGAAGAAATATAGAACCAATACTTAAACTTAAAAGGCTCATTTCAATATTACACAAAGCATTATTGTTATGATCATACCAATCAATTTTTATAAGTCATAATGTGTTAAATGTTCAGATAATTTAATTTGAAAACAATGGCAATTATGTTTCCGAGTAAAGAACAACAGCCTTGCCGTTTGTATTCTTAGCTTATTTACATTATGAGGAGAAAACTATCATTTACGGGGGATATTGATTTTTGAAATAGGTTAAGTAAAATAAAATAAAAACACAAATGTATTTCAGTTTTAGGAGTTAAATGATGTACCATCCTCAGTGATGAGCTGAACACATGTAGTTTTTTGTCATGGTTTTGGAGACCCTT
The DNA here is from genome assembly GCF_033978785.1 of Entelurus aequoreus. NCBI lineage: Eukaryota > Metazoa > Chordata > Actinopteri > Syngnathiformes > Syngnathidae > Entelurus > Entelurus aequoreus. Next base: position 30,527,407 of record NC_084750.1, on the reverse strand, counting down.
GAAAAGTAAAGTTTTTTGAACATTATAAAATATAGTAACAATTACTTTCATCTTTTAACGTTGATGTTCCAGGTAATTTAATGTTCAGTAATTGTATATCATAGGCCAATATAAGCTTTGGCTTCCGCCTATTCTTTTTTCGGTCATTCTTTTTTCTTTTCTTTTCTGTGTGTAAATGTGTATGATCGTTAATATGTCTAATTTACTGTTAAACTGCTCACACAAATTGGTTGATGGTTGATTATATGACCAAAATAAACCTATTTCATTTATTCATTCATTATCTATCGCACTCATAGTTTTATTCCATTTTGCATGTAATTATTCCTATTGATTTCTTCCCATTTCACTCAAACAACTAACCAAACAAATAAACAAACTTGCAGCTAACCACAATCAACAGCATACCATTTACGAATACCTTCATTTGTCACTTTCTCATCTTTTCTTCACTTTCATTTTCCTTTGCAAACAACATCCTGTATCCATCTCTTCCTTACACTTCACACAATGTTTCTATTTTCTGTTCTCCTAGAAACCATTCACATAACGTAAGGTTATAAACATCCTTTTCCCATATTTTCTCAAACCATCCTCTTCACCTTCCTTCTGTTTTTTCACCTGCTCTCTCTTCCTCTCTCTCTCACTTTCTCTCCTTCTCTCACAATACAAACACAATAATCCAAAATAATCAGTCTTATAAAAATAATTTTAGCTTTAGATATGATTTAGGGCAGTGGTTTTCAACCTTTTTTCCCCCCAGTAAAATAAAGAAATAAAATACAGCATAATGTCATCATTTTCTGATTTATTAAATTGTATAACAGTGCACCATATTGCTCATTTGTTGTGGTCTTACTTGACTTATTTGGACAAAAAAATATAAGAATAACTAAAACGTTTTAAAAATTAAACAAATGATTAAATTATAATAAAGATTTTTATACATATAATCAATCATCAACCTTCTTTGGATATTGCAATAGAGATCCATCTGGGCTCGTGAACTTAATCCTAAATATTTATTTTGTTGAAGAATTATTCTTCTATAATTATATTTATAAAGGATTTTGAATTGTCGCTATTTTAAAATATTTAAAATCTCAGGTACCCCTTGGCATACCTTCAAGTACCCCCCTTTTTTGTCCGGGCGGAAACGCCATATCCTCCTTTGAGAACTACTGGTTTAGCCTATACAAAATCCTTTGTCTCATACATCATTTGACTGTACAACTCCTCTTTGGGGGTTGGGGGGGGGGGGGGCTAGGATGACAGGGAATGCAAAACAATAACAGTGCAATACTTTTTTATATCATGGTCGTTAATGCCTAGTTTCTCTTATTTTACTGTTCTATTTTTATTCTCCTTGTAATATTTTTCTATTTTGTTTCCATTTATACCCTTATTAGTTACTGTTTACTTTTTACTTCTTCTTCCTGAGGGAACTCTCCTGAAGGAATCAATAACGTGTTATCTGTCTATCTATCTATCTATTACTAACCCGAGCACAATTCATGACGTCATGCTCATTTTGCAGACAGTTATTTCCATTTAGTTTTATTCTCTACATGTAATTCTACATGCACCAATGTCACATAGAAATTTGCTTTCTTTGTTATTTATTTACATTATTATTTCTGGTTTACTTGCTGTCTGTTTACTTAAGTTCTCATATTTTGGTCTGTCTTCCTTCTGATTAGAATTTGTTTAACGCTTCTCTACGTTTTGTTTTGACAATGGCGCTGAGTGTTGGCGACTCTTATCTGTACTTCTTCAGACTCTATGTTTCACAGTTTGCACAGATGCCCTTAGATGTATTAGAATATAAATTTAACTTTTATTTTATTGTGTGTTTATTCCTTAAAAAAATTAAAATGTCAATGTATAATCAATTTATCTGTATCAAATTTAAATTCAATATTATTAATTTATTTGTTGTATAACTATTAATTCAAAGTTACAATGTGTCCTAATCTATGATGTGCGTGCGTGTGTGTGTTTGTCTCAACTTCCACACAGGAACTGGATGGATCAGATAAGCAACAAGGCTGTTC